>NC_141693.1:654281210-654736210 GCF_964263255.1 Lissotriton vulgaris | reverse complement strand
AGCCTGCCTTCTCAAGGCCCCCTTAACTTATCCCTTATTCACACTGTCACCATATTTATTTATTTATTTATTAGGCTTATAGAGCGCGACAGCTACCCAAAAGGGTTTCCAGGCGCTGAAAAAGACAAGGAGGCGCAAGACATAGAACAATGATGAATTACTGATTGAATAGCCAGGTTTTAATGGCTTTGCGGAAACGGACGTAACAGTTCTCAGAACGGATGTCAATGGGAAGAGAGTTCCAGAGTTTGGGGCCTAAAAAAGAAAAAGATCTGCCGCCCATTCTTGCAAGTCTATAATTGGGCACGCAGAAAAGGCCTTGTGAAAATGAACGAAGAGAGCGAGCAGGAGAATAGACTTTTACAAGAGATTGCAGGTAGCTGGGGGCATTCCCAGTCTTAATTCTGTGCATATAGCTCAGGGCTTTAAATTTGACTCAACTCTCTACTCTAAGCCAGTGAAGATCTCGAAGGCGCCCTGTCATGTAATTAGTTTTATTACAGCCGCAAAGCAGGTGATCAGCAGCGTTTTGAACCAATTGGAAGCGCCTCATAACAGCCTTGGTAGCTCCCAGGTAGAGTATGTTTCCATAATCCAGCCGAGAAGCTACCAAAGCATTGATTACGGACCTCTGGGTGTCCTTTGGCAACATCCAGAAGATTTTCCTCAGCCAACGCAGAATAGTGAAGCAGAAGGCTGCCACTTTGTTTACCTGTTCTTGCATTGTAAGACCATTATCTATAGTCACTCCCAACTCAGATGGAGATGGGAGGGGATCCATTTCAGATGGCCAATGCTTGGAACTTCAAAGGTCTTGTTTTTGCCCAAGAACCAAGACCTCAGTCTTCCCTCCATTCAACTTAAGCAGGTTGAGGTTCATCCAATTGGATATTTCCTTGAGACCAGACTGAAGGAGGGAGGAGGAGGCTTGGTCAGATTGTGAAAGGGAAAAGACAATTTGCGAGTCGTCGGCATAGGTAAACAGGGTGAGCCCAGCGCGGTCCGCGATGAAAGCCAGCGATGAGTGAGCAGATCTGAAGTTGTTGCACTTCTCACAACTGCTGTGTAACACGCACAACCACATCTGAGGGCCAAGCTTGCTTTCCTGTGACTTACATCCACATGCCCTGTGACGGGGTGTTGCAAAGTTGAACAGCCGCAATTTAGTGCATACAGTCAGGAATAGTTAATGAGCAGGTCCGAGCTAGTTGTCTCCATTGGTGCTGCTTATTTTTAGCCAAACCCTGCATTGGCGCCAGTTAGTTTAATGTAGCCAAACCCTGCTTTGGCGCAAGTTGGGGTAGGCAGCTCCTGAAACTACCTGGGGTTGCACATATGTGATCCCCCCTCCCCTCGGGTTGCAATTAAAACTTCAGAAGTGAAGATCTTAATGATGCCGGCACCCCCTCTGATATCACCCTACCATCTCGGCTCCCAAAACGTATAAACCTGTTCGGATTCATGTGAAACAATCACACAGAGGGACACAGCATGCACTGTACAGGGTCACATTGCCAGGTGGACTTGACTAATTTTGCCTTCTGAGGCAGGTGGCCAGTGGCCTCGTCTGAATGCAGCTCTTGATAAGAAACATGGGCAGGCTGAGGATAAAGTTTGGATGGAGTTACTCCTTGCCCAGGAATCTGCCTGCAGAACAGCAGGCGCCTCGCAGGCTCGGCGCAGGGAGGGATTTGTGATGAAAGAGACAAACGGTATCTGCCTTGAGCATCAGACCTGCTCCCTCCCCGGCAACGCAGCCGACATGCTCGGAAGGTGAAGGTGCGCGCCACGGGATGTGGAAGAGGATGTCACACTGCACCCCACAGCGCCTCTGTGCAGGCTCTGTGGCGCTTTCTGTGGGCTCGTTCCAAGGGATAATGGGGAGGGCAAGCGGGTTATGACCATGAATTTAAAGACTTCAACATTGGTTTTTTTTTCAGCTCACAGTTGCAGTATTTTAAAGGTGAGTGTTCAGCGGTCCCCATACTGTATTTCGTGTTTCAGTGCTATTAAGTATTTATGGGTGGAAGTGGGAGGGGCGTCAGACTCTGGAAGTGGCATGCTGCAAAGAAAATGCGGGGCAGGCAGCTATTCGTGTTTGTTGGGGCGGAGTGCGGTAGTATACCACAACATAACACCCTCCATGTTTGATTGTTTATTGTGAAATGTGGTTAGAGGACTCTGCGCGTGTGTGCGCGGGTGGGGGGAGTTGAGTGTACACGGGAGAAGGAGCTGTGAGTAAGAACGGGAGGTGCAGCTCTCAGATGAGGAAACTGAGGTGAGTACGTTGTCTGTAGGGCTGCAGCCTAGGAAACTTCTCAGCTCCGCAGAGTAAGTTGCCAAGTCCCCTGTATCACTCCCCGCGCTCACAGCAACTACTGTCTGCAGCGGAAAAGCAAAGTGGCAATTCGATCCCCTGGCAGATGACAGATTTGTTTCCCCTGCTGTTGTTTTTTGGAGCAACTTTTAAAAGCCCTATCTATCACTATGGGATCGATGACTACCTTACTCAGACAAAGTAGTGGGCTGCGTACCCCCGCAACTCATTATTCTTGCCCCGGGGAGATGGCGGTCCCTGGGGCAGTGTGGGGGGGAATTGGGCCCCCCACACATTCTTTTCAGTGCCACCGAGACCTGGCCCACCCGGGGGCTTAAATACAACAAAGCAAGGGTGCCCGTGCTTCATTTTTTATTATTTTAATTTTCTCTGACAGATTTGTGCACCCAGCACGAATTCGGCCCATATTTTTTAATTCTTTTTGGGCCCTGGGTGTCCTTGTGGGACCCCCTGAGCAAGCCTAAGGGGTCAGGGTGTTTCTACCCTGCACACTTTTCTTGTTTTTTGCGTTTGTTTCCGGGTTTTTATGTGCCTCGGTTACAGAGGCACAATATGGCTGCCAACATTTCCTGGTTTGGAGTGTTGACAGCCAATTAGAATGCAGCTCATAGTCGGGAAGGTGCGCAGATCCTCTGTGCCTCTAAATATCAAAACTTTTATTTTTGCTTTTCTCAGCAACTACTGAACTGATTTACACCATTTAAAAAAAAGGATGCTTTCTGAAGCAAGCACTACCTTTTAGCTAAATTTGGTGTTATTCCATTCAGTATTTCCATCTGTAGCCGTGTCTAAAGTTTCCTATGGGAAATGCATTTTTCGACCTCTTTTTTTTTTATTTCTCAGGAACTACTGAACGGATTTACACCATTTAACAAAAAGAGTTCTTTCTGAAACAAGGGTTACCTTTTTGAAAATGTGGTGTATTTCCGTTCAGCAGTTCGGTCTGTAGCCGTGTCTAAAGTTTCCTGTGGGAATTAACATAGAGAAAACACGTTTTGGGACCCCACTCTTTTCTCGGCCCCCGCCTGCCCAATCACCCCAAGATAGGAGCTGACCGGAGCGCCCCACAAGTTCTGAAAATTTCGCTAAGATTCGTCAACCGGCGTCAAAGTTATTGGGAAAATGTAAATGTAAATGTAAATGTGTTTCGATTTATATAGCGCACTATAACCCAGGGGTCTCTAGGCGCTTGCTTAGGGAACCCGTCCTGGTATTCCCCTGTGAGATACCCCGGCTGGGTGTCCACAAGGTGAAAGCCAGGCATCCCGCCGCGAGGGCCGTAGTGGAGATTAAGCAAGCTATTGCCCAGAGTCGCAGAGTGTGATCCCGTGAGTCGAGTAGGCACGAGAGCGAGAATTGTCGACTCCGTGGAATTTTGAGCCCGAGACCCGCCGAGGCGGGGAATCGAACCGTGGTCCACAGCCGATCTCAGCTTCCGGGTCTGCCACCTTTAACCCCTGAGCCACACTTCTCCAAAAATGCTTTTTGAATAGAAACAAGGTCCTAACTATAACTACCATCACTTCTTTGATCTCCTTAAAAAAGAAGTACACCAACACACCAATTCCAGCTGAGCTGGTTTCATGCTTTTTATTCACATGGAGATATACATGCAAAGAGGCTCACTTCCCAACGCGTTTCTGCTTGCGAGAGCCTCGATCATTGGACAGTCTCTCTGTTTGTTTGAAATTGACCACAAGTTTATAACGCTACTTGTATTTCCCATACAGAGTGCGCTCTTGTGAACAACTATTCAATTTCAGATGTGGTAAGTAGCATATTTTCAATGGTCCAATTCAATACCAAAACTGCTACCATCCATTTTCAATCCATAATGTTCCCAATGCCATTTTTTCTAGTGTGCCCCAACTGCACATACCGCTTTTACACCTCAAGGTTCACCCTATTGTCACTGCAGCTTGCAAGAGTAAAACAATCCTGCGTCTTCTCTTGCCTGCTATCGCCATAGCTTTTTGCACAATACAATTTTTTCTTGGCGCAGCAAGACAGGTCCGGCTCAATTAAAAATATCCCCACAATTTGCTTTGCTGCGAGAGCCTCTGACCCCAGAAGGGGGACTCGGTTTCATGGGAATGAAGCATCCCGAATAAACAACCAACCATCACTTCTTTCATCTCCTCAAAAAAGAAGTACACAGACTCCATCTGAGGTGGTATCAGGCTTTTTATTCATATGGAGATTTACTGGCAAAGAGGCTCACTTCCTAACGTGTTTCTGCTCGCAAGAGTCTTGATCACAGAACAGTCTCTCTGTTCGAAATTGACCTCGTGTTTATAACACTGGTCGTATTTCTCCTACTAAGTGCGCACTTGCAAACAATTACTCAATTTCAGATGTGGTAAGTAGCATATTTTCAATTGTCCAATTCAATACCAAAACTGCTAAAATCCATTTTCAATCCATAATGTTCCCAATGCCATTTTGTTTCTAATGTGCCCCAACTGCATACTGCTTTTACATCTCCAGTTTCACCCTATTGCCACTGCAGCTATCAAGAAGAAAACAATCCTTCTTTTTCCCTTGCCTGCCCTCTTGGTAGTTTTTTGGACAATACCAAATGTTTCTTGGCGCAGGCAGAACGGTCTGGCTCAATTTAAAACATCACCACAATTTGGTTAATGGTAAGTATCATATTTTAAAGTGTCCAATTCAGTACAAAAACTGCTACCATCCATAATGTTCACAATGCCATTTTTTCTAGTGTGCCCCAACTGCAAATATGCTACTTGCCACATCTGAAATTGACTAAGAGAGGAGTCTTCAATTGGGCCTCGACAGGAGTCAATAAAATAGGGGTTCCAAGCCCTAGGGTAAAGAGTTCCAATCTCTGGTAGCACTACCAAGAAGGATTGTGCCATTGAATGTTCTTTTTAAAATCTCGGGGGTTCAAGAAGCAGAGGGTCAACAGCACGTGATGATCAGAGCTCTTCAGATAGCCTCAGCTTTGATGCAAGATATCGTGCGGTGGAGGTGTGAAGGGTCTTATGAGTGATATAGGCCATTTTGGATAATGCACTGTCTTTGATATGAAGCATTTGGAGAGTTAGTTGTACCATGGAAATATGCTCTCGTGCAGCATTGTTTCAAGGGATTAAGATGCCCTATGGAATGCCTGGTCATGAGCATTTGCAGTCCTAAGTCCTGTCTCTAAATGCTTCTTGCCCCATGTGAAAGGACACACTGCTGGAGTTGCGTCACTTTTGTGACACACTCCAGCAATGCGTCACTTTTGCGCCATACAGATACGTCAGAAATACTGACGTATCTGTAACTCCTTGCGCCATGATGCCTCATACTGTAAATATGACGCTTCATAGGTGTCGCAAGGAGGGCACAAGGAAAAGTGATGCATCGCTGTTTTCACGCAGCGATGCGTCTATTTTCATAAATGAGGCCCATAGTTTTATTTATTTACTTACTTTACTCCTGCACGTCGTATGTCCAAGTCCACTACCCCCCCCCCCCCCACCCTGCCCCACCCCTGTTCCGACGCACCGCCCCGTAGCACTCCCTCTGCGAACCGTCACTGCTGGTGAGACCTGAATTAGCACACTGCCAGAAGAAATCACTCTGCTTACAGCATTGAAAAAAGAGGTGATCTTCACCAAAACAGCAAGATGTGATGCATCACACTGCTTACTGCCAAGGTGTGCATCCCCCCACTCCCCCACCCCACACCAGTACTTTGGCTTAGTGATGCTTGTGCCCCATTGTATCAATACCCTCCTTGCAATTTGTTTGGAATAGAGTGGGGGAAGTAACACACGTGGTAAGTACCATCCCTCCTTCAAAGTATTTACCACGTCGTGTATCATTTTTCAGTGAGAAAATTAGGTTATACCATGCAGAATAGGCAATTTCACACCAGATTCCAGATGTTTTGTCTTTTTATACACAGAGTACATTTTGGCAAGTTATACCTGCCGGAATTTATCAGGGAACCGTCATGGGTTTGATGATCGTTAACCCAATACTCATTATTCGCATCCCTGTGAAAACTCTTCTATGCACAGCCATTGGAATTTAGCCCTTGAATTGTAATGAGGTTCCTAAACGTACTGGTAGCTATGATTTCTTACTGCTTCCTCCCTGATATGTATGCAACTAGGACATTTTAGTAATTGTAATCAGTTTTGAAAAAGTTGCAGAGTTGTAGAAGGAATAGCTGGCTCGTTGGTTTAAATTGCAAATGTGCAATCTGCGCTCCATGCGCACGGCTCCCAGGCAAGCTTATTTTGTCTTTTCTATTTATAATCAACTTCTTTAGTTTACAAAAGTAGAAATGTGCTCCTGCCACATCACCTGGAAAATCAGTTTACGAGATTAATGCACTTATTGCAGATATATGTAAGCCGCCTATGGTTTACTATCTAACAGCTCAATTCAAAAGATAAAAGGAGAACAATTGAGTTTGATATGTGCTTTTATGAGCACCCACGAGGTTCACGAAATAAAACAAATTAAAAACAAACGTAAGAGCAAACGGTAAAAGTGCATGGGACAGTTGGCAAAAGCTGATTGCCTTCAGAAAGTGGAGCATACCTGAAAATCATTTACGGGAAACCGTATATAGCATCCTCTCGCACTAAATACAAGTCCGGGGGGGGCGTGGCCAAGATGGCGGAGTAGGGAGACGCTTCCATCCGGAGCTCCCGACCCCGTCCTGCTCCTGGGCCCTTAAACTCGCCTGTTCTCCCCCTTCACGGCGCTTGATAGCGTGAGGGCAGTGGCGGACATAACTGAGCCGCGTCCAGGCTCGTGACCGGCTCGGAATTGAACCAACCGGCATCGAATTGGGTGCGGAGCTGCCCGGCTCCGGGATCGGAGGCGGCGGCTGCCTGAAGCGGAGACGCGGCCTGGGGCGAGGCAGACCCAGGTCGCAGAGGGAGCCGGCAGTGACATCACGCAGCACGGCGGAAAGCAGCCTGGGGTCCGCAGCGGAGGCCGGGAGTGGTGCACAGGTCGCCAAACAAACGGCCGAGTGACCACGCCCCCGGAGCGGGCAGCGTCCTAATCGAGGCCGAGGCTGCGGCCTACACTGCGGAGGCCCCGACGGAGCGCTGACGAAGAGACCCCGGGGACTATCGGTGGGACCGGGGGCAGCTACGGCCGGTCCTGAGGCCCGTGCTGCTCGGGGGACTGAAGCGGAAGTGCATCCCCGGGTGTGGCGCTTGACTGACCCGGTCTGCAGGACCAGAGAAGGCCCGGAATCATGCGGAGGTTGGAGGCAACGAAGGGGCTGAGCCCGGTCCTGACACTAGGACAGGTGAGGAGGACGCGGCGGGACCCAGGAGCGCTCTGGGGGCCACTGAGACTATCTAGCAAGCCTGTAAGGAAGTTGGGAGGCCACCAACGGAGAGACTGTGGTTGCGGTCATCAGCGGCCAGGACCGGCAGGGGGTGAAGACCTGCCAGAGGGAGGTCCGATCACTGGACCCATGAACAGCGGCTGGCTCTCCCTTGTCCAGATCTGAGGTGCCGGAGTGGGGTGAGGTGAGGGCCCTCACAGTGGAGGGCACTATTCGAGGCCATAACTCCCCGCAAGTGAGACACCCAGTTGGGGAAATAGCGGAGGACACTGTGTCGCGGGCAGTTGGCGCCTAAAACCCTCCTGGGGACACTGTCTGTGGGATCGTGTGTGGCTCCCCTCCGGAGTATGGATGGGGGGGGGCGTGCTGCCTGAGACGGTGCAGCGTGCAGGCAACGAGCTGGGGCATAAGCCATTGTCGATAGCCTCGAGGCGAGGCTTCGGTGCACCCCCGCGCCGGCTGGACCAAGTGATTGCGGGTGTGGCGGTCCTCGGTGGGCCGCATCAGGAAGAGGGGCCCCTCAGCTACCACATAGTTTGCCTCTGGAAATTACAGTCTCGGAGGCCCTGGGCGGCCAGCCACGTGGCCGGTGACTGTGGGCGCCTCGGGGAAGCGGACAGACTGCGGTGCAGGGGTCCCTGACACTACCTGAAGGGTGGACGCTGGCGTGGGCCTTCTGGGGTAGCACACCCGGACAGAGAACGAGCGAACCCCTGCGACCCCATCAAGTGGAGCCACGTGTGGTCACGGATCGGAGGCCTGGTTGGCGGCGGAAGCGGTGGGTGACGGTGCTGCCTGGCAGCGGAAATGGCGAACCAGAAAGGTAGCAAGAGAAATGAGCGCACGCTTCCGGAACTGCTTGGTAGGTCCCAGAACAGAGGGGACAGAAATCAGCCGTCACCGAACGCAGCGAGTGGCCCGCAATTGGCAGGAGGTGGTGAACCACCGGTCACCAGGTCCTTTCTGGAATCGCTCTTCGGCACATTGCGCGATGACTTTCAAACGTTAAAGCAGGAAGTTGCCGGGGAAGTCTGTGAAATCCGGAGAGAGGTGGATGGCCTGGGAGAGAGAGTGGCCACGACAGAATGCTCCACGCAAAGGCAGGATGAGGAAATCGCACAGCTACAGCAAGAAGTGCTGCTCTTGAGGGGCCAACAGATGGACCTCCAGTCCCATAATGAGGATTTGGAAAACCGCTCCCGGCGGAATGACATAAGGGTCCGGGGAATTCCATCAGCGGAAGAAGGTTCGGATGTAGTGGGATACCTGTGGGAACTCTTTAGAGACATACTGGGCGAGACGGCTGAGTTCCCAATAAGGATTGATAGGGCTCATAGAGTGGGACCCCTGAGACGCGCTAATGCCCCCCCCCCCGGATATTCTGGCCTTTCTTCCTGACTTCCCACTGAAAGAACGAATCATGGCGGAGGCCCGAAAAACGCCCTCGCTGGCCTTCCGAGGGCACCCGGTGGCCTTGTACTAGGATTTGTCTGTCATCACCCTACAAAAACAGAAAGCGTTTAAGATAGCGACAGACTTCCTAAAGCAGCACGAAATGCCTTATTCGTGGGGTCACCCTTTCCGCGTCATTTTTAAGTGGAACAGAGAAGTACATCAGCTGCGGTCCCTGCAGGACACATGTGAGGTGTTGGGGATCACCGCGGAGGAGGAGGAGTCCGCTACGCAGCGTAGAAGGCACACCTCAGAAGACGGATGGCGCAGGGTCTCGAGACGTAGAACATTAGCGGCGCCTCAGCGTCCCAGTTCGCCTACCATCAGGGCCGAAATGGCGAGCGCCATCCAAGCGGCTGCTGGAGACACTACATTGGCTGATGGTGTTGCGCTGACAGCGTGAGATTGCTCCGGGGGGAGAACGACATAGCATTGCAACGATTGCAGGCCAGGTTTCTGCAGGGCGGGGAGGGAGTGGAGGGTGGAAGGGTGTGGCTGGACGTCCACTTCAATACTTTACCACCGACTTGTCCGCAGGGACATGGCTGGGACAATTCTTCAGAAGGGTTTGGGGGTCCTGGTTGGGGGGGAGTTTGGGGCGGTTGGGGGTACGGGAGGGGTGCGGGAGGAGGGAGAGATGGGGAGTTAGGGGACAGGGGGGCTGGGTGTTGGATGAGGGGTGGGGAGGGTTTAGTCCATTCAGTGCTCTTGTTGTTTCCGCGAAGACCTGGCGAGGGTCATGTCGCTGCGTAAACTCACACTCCGACCCTCCCTAATGTGGATTTGCAGCGTATGTTACCTAGTTATGACTTCTTATGGCGTCCCTTAAGGTCGTGACCCTCAATGTCAAGGGGCTTAACAACCCGGTTAAGAGGAGGGCAGTCCTGTCTTTGTTAGAGAACACCCAGGCTGACATTTGTCTCCTCTAGGAGACTCATTTACTCACACGGGATTGCCATAGATTACGATCACATAAATTCCCCACACAGTTTTTCTCCTCGAACACCACCAAAACAGCTGGGGTAGCGATTTTAGTGTCTGCTTCGTTTAGGGGGGAGGTATTACACAAATTCGCAGAGCAGAAAGGGAGACTCTTAGCGCACAGGTTTAAACTGGGGACCCTGACATTTACCATCGGGACGATATACTGTCCGAATTTACAACAGGATAGCTCCATGCGCTCAGCACTGGTAGACATAACAACATCTCCAGATAGACACATTATTTTGGGTGGTGATTTAAATATGGTGTTTGACTCAGTGATAGACAGGTCGGCCCAACGGTCCCCACAGTCGGGGGAACTCTCACAGCTGACGAAGTCCCAGCTAGCAGGCCTGCATTTTCACGACCTTTGGCGCAGCTCGCACCCTGCAGACCGGGACTATTCTTTCTACTCTCACGCGCATAAGACGTACGCCAGACTGGACCACCTACTGGTCACTGGCCCGGTCCGTGCTTTGGCTACGGCATCGGAGATGGGGGTTATTTCCTTATCGGACCATGCGCCGGTCACGGGATCTTTCCCTTTGCCAGCTGATCGAGCTCCTCGCGGGATCTGGCGCCTCAGAGACGCTCTCTTTCATAGGAAAACAGTTGTGCAGCGCGTTACGGAGGTGATCAGGGACTTCCAAACACACAATGACAACACGGACACATCAGTGGCCACTCAGTGAGCGGCTCTTAAGGCGGTGATTAGAGGGGACTTTATTGCGATCTCCTCGGCGGAGAATAGGGATCGGAGGCAGAAACGAGACAAACTTACGCAAAATGTCAAAGTTCTTGAAGAAGTGCATCATCGCAAGGGGGTCCCCAGGATCTGGAAGCAGCTGAAGGCGGTGAGGAAACTCCTGTCTTCTTTAGATATGGATAGGGCGGAATATGCGGCGCTGCGGCTGAAGCATGCTTATTATACGGGGGGGACAGGTGTGGTCGCCTCCTGGCGAGCAAACTCAGGGTGATCCACGAACGCCAACGGGTGAAGGAGATTGCGGTGGGGGACGGCAGGATGGTTTCAGACGACGCACAGATAGCAGAAACTTTCCGCCGTTTCTATGCCGACTTGTACACAGGGGAGGGCCTGATGGCGCAGGAGATGGAAGACTACCTGGACTCGGTTACCCTCCCGTCTCTAGCGCCGCCACAAACTGAAAATCTGGAAAGGGAGATCCGGACGGAGGAGGTTATTGCCGCCATTTCCAGGCTTAAACACGGAAAGACCCCTGGCCCAGATGGTTATACTGCGCTCTTTTGCAAGACGCTTAGTGCCATACTGGCGCCTATTCTGACGAAACTATTTAACTCCTTCTCCGAACCAGGGGCGATCCCGCCGGATCTTTTACAAGCCACGGTGTCGGTCATTCCCAAACCAGGGAAGGACAGGGCCCAGTGCAGCTCGTACCGCCCGATCTCCCTTTTAAATGTTGACCTCAAATTGTACACCGGAATTTTGGCGGCCCGATTGGCGCTTTATCTGCCGGGTCTCGTGGAATCGGATCAGGCCGGCTTTGTGCCCGGGAGGCAGACGGTGGATAACACCAAGAGAGTGGTACATATATTGGAAAAGGCGTCGCGGATCCTCGGAGAAAGAATGCTCCTGTCGGTTGACGCTGAAAAAGCTTTCGACCGGGTGCATTGGCCTTATCTGGAGCGGGTGCTGGAGAAGATGGGCATCGGCGGGAAATTTCGCTCTTGGGTATTCAATTGCTACCGGTTCCCGTCGGCGGTATGCGGGTGAATGGCTGCAATTTTCGGAGGTTTAATATTGAGCGAGGCACCAGACAGGGATGCCTGTTGTCCCCACTCCTCTTCGCTCTGTATATGGAGCCTTTTGCCCAGAGAATACGGCAGAACACGGACGCGATCAGCGTGAAAATGGGAGGATATATACACACGGTCAGCCTTTACGCCAACAATGTGATATTGACCTTAGAGGAGCCAAGGCGTGCTTTACCGGCATGTGTTGATGAACTAGAGGCCTTTTCCTGAGTGGCAGGGTTCAAGATGAACATGGGGAAGTCAGCGGCCCTGGATCTCTCTCTTACGCCTGCGACGCGACAGGGATTACAAACCCTCTTCCCCATGCAGTGGTCGGCCAGTCAGGTCCAGTATTTGGGTATTCTGTTGGCACCTACGCTGCAGGCCACGGTGGCAGCTAACTATTCAACTTTGGGTAGGAAGATTAAAGAGGAACTGGGGAGATGGAGTAAAGGCATGATATCCTGGCTGGGTAGAGTGGCGGGGGTTAAGATGACGGTCCTCCCCCGGATCTTATACCTATTCCGGGCGCTGCCACTGCAACCGCCCAAAGGCTGGATCCAGCAGACGCAGTCGGCCTTATCCCACTTTGTATGGCAGGGCCGCAGACCTCGGATGAAGAGGGCTCTCTCTTTGTTGGCGCCGGAGTCGGGGGGACTGGGTATCCCAGACTTGCGCAAATACTTTCAGGCGGCGCAGTTGAGGTACCTGGTAGAATGGAGTTGGTGGGAGTCGGACAAGCACTGGCTCTTCCAGGACCAGGCGGTGGCGGGCCGTCCCCTGCAGGAAGTGCCCTTCCTGCGCAGAGCGCATCGTCCCCCGAACCTCTATGCATCCTATGTTACGCGGGTCCCACTGAGAGTGTGGGACGCTGCCAATCAGACATATGACCTCACCACGTTTCCCTCCCCGTTTACGCCTATTGCGGACAACCCTGACTTCACGCCGGGGACTGCCCCGGGCACCTTTACACACTGGCCGCCAGCTGGATGCAGGGCTCTTTTTCATCTGTACGGGTCGGAAGGGGTCCTCCCTTTTCAGAGTCTCAAGGAGGAATTTTGGTTATTAGAGACGGACAGGATGCGCTACTGGCAGGTGCGACACTGGGCTTTACAACCACATGTGCGAGACTTCGCTGACAGGAAGCTATTGCCGTACGAGAAGTGGTTGGCGACCCGCACCTCGGATGCAAAACTAATTACGGATCTTTACAAGATGTTGCAACACCCCCCCCACCCACTTTCATAATCCTGGTAGGGAACGCTGGAACAGGGAGCTGGGTAGGACATTGAGCCACAAGGAGTGGGACCGGGTCTCATATCGTGCACGACACTCCGCTTATCATGTAGGACTGACTGAAACCTTCACCAAGGTGTCTACCTATTGGTACCATACCCCGGAACGGCTACACGAGATGAATAGGCATATTGATAACACCTGTTGGCGGGAATGTGGACAACTTGGCACTCTGACACACGTTCTGTGGGACTGCCCGCTACTGCTTCCTTATTGGAAGGAGGTACTTGATGAGATCGATGTCCATTTTGAGGTAGAGCTGCCCCGCTTCCCGGCATATGTCCTTTTGGGATTACCTAATGGGTTGATGTATCCGCTGAAATCATGTAGGGGCAGACAAATTGCCATAGCATTAGGCTCAGCGATTCAAAACATCCTAATACACTGGCACACTACCACTGTCCCGTCCTTTACAGGTTGGCTGCACAGATTATGGCACGTCCTGGGCATGGAGAAACTATCACTTATGATGGCCGGGGATGTGGAACAATTTGAAGAACTCTGGCAGCCCTTCCATGCACTATTAGCCACTGAGTTCAGGGAATTGACCTGTCCAAGATACTTGAGATTATTGAGAATCACACCACCGATCGACTACACTGCCTAGCAGCCTTTGAACCTGGGGGAGTGAGTGGGGAGGGTCGAAGAAGGACATTAGTATATTTGGCTGAGCAGGGCACTGGACGGGGGGCGCCGGGGAGAGAGGGAGGGGCAGGGTGGGAGGGAGTTGGGGGGAACAGTTACTAAAAAACGGGGTGTGTACAGAGAGCCCTTTTGCTACCTCAGGGTGTTGTTTGATGTTATGCATATGGGTGTGGAGCTCGCACAGTTTCTATTACAATTGCGGGGTGTATGGCACTACTATAAGAGGGGCTCCCAAGTCTACAGCACGGATGTCATTGCTTGAATGTTTTTTCTATCTGTGTACTCCTTCAATAAAATACTTTAAACATAAATACAAGTCCAGAGACAAATTCATAGTGACTTTTAAAAAGAAAAGCAAATTTTTTCCAATGGCATTATTAGTAAGTTCAAGGTAATGAAGCTCATAATAACATCCAAAAGGATTCTTGAAGCTGGTAAACATATCATTGGTCTTTTAGCCTCAGCAACCAATTCGTCAGATGTTAATTATTATGAAAAAGGCTCACAGTTTTCTTTTTTTTAACCTTTTTTGAGAGATAACTAGATACAGAAAACGGGTGTTTCCTGTTTACATTTATTTAGTTCTAAATGGAAAAATATAGAAAATTGGGCTTCTTCTGAGTGCCTCTACATGCTGTCTTTCATCAATTCCGGGCCAACAGCTGTGCAGATAGACAGCAAAGGGAATTGCCAAACAGGCTGAGATTTTCTTTAATAACAACATATGTCAATATAAATTTGTAGTATAATGTTAATATTTACTTGTGGTGTACTTCTATGTTTTATTTGGTTATTTAATTTGCTAAAACACGAAAGGCATCAAAGTATGACTGCATGCTTATCAGTTGCATAAATGTGGAAATATACAAATGTATTTATTCCCCAAACCAAAATAAATATAAATAAATACAGACGGTAATGTTAAAAAATAAATACCATAATACCAGGAGCTACAATTATGAGGGCACAAAAGTTAGGGAGGTAAGGGCCTGATTATGGGTTTGGCAGACAGGGTTACCCTGTCACAAACGTGATGGACATCCCGTCTTCCACATTACAATTCCATTTTATCCAATGGAACCTGTAATTCGGCAGAAGGGATATCCGTCACTTTTGTATATCATCCGCCAAATTTGTAATCAGACCCTAAATCATTGGAAGGAAGCACCCAAGAAATACATTCCAATCTAAGTTACCTAGAAAACTTGATGCCTAGAAACAATTATTTCAGAAAGGCCCTTACTTTATATTTAGTGCAAGGCATTTTTTTGGGGTCTCCTAAGAAAAGGGTGGTCCCTTTTAAATGCACCAACCCACATGAAGTGACTCCTCCAGAAGTAATATAATTCGACTGCCAATCCACTTTTTCAGCAGCGAGCCAACTCTACAAGAACTAAATTCCTTTATAGAGATGTCAGTAAAATTCGATACAAACATAAAGAAAAACCCTAATTAAAATAAAATACAAGTTTCTATAACTATAATAAATGGATAAAAATTACATTAATCCCTCTGGATGAAAACCTATCCCAGCAACCATAACTTGTAACATTTCCTTATTATTACCTTTTATCAGAAAACGGATTTGCCTTTGCAGACAGAATATTTATGAATACTGCACATAAGAGCTTCAAATAAAAGGCGATTTATTCATCCAAATATATGATAATCCATTTATGAACCCAGGAATGATGGAAGGCTAAGCTGACATTGCCAGTATTCAAACCTGTCTGTTGCAGACCATTGCATGTTTGAGTGAGAAACATTAAACTTGCAGATGATCATCTCAGCACCCCAAGAACGGCTGTAAACAATGTGATCAGTTAGTTCCAATATAACTCAGCATATAAGTGTGGGCAATGGGAATGCGCCCTAGAATGTACGAAGGCATGTCATACTGGTATCTTAGCACCATGGTAATATAGAATGCACGCTGAGGTGTAGACTTTTCTCTGGTAATGGTGCAAAAATGGTTTCCTCACAGCACCTGTTAAGCTGCAGTCCATGCCATGGGTAAGGCACATAAAGCACTAGTGGCAGCGTACTGAGTTTTTGTAAATCATTAGCATGACAGAACTTTCTCCCTGAGACAAGGAGAGTGTGACCTCCTCCTTCTTTTCAGGTTAAAGTTCACCGATACGTGAGCTACAAATTATAGCAACCATTTTTGTGTGTGTTGAATACATGTGTGGGCAGTACTATAGCACATGTATGATAGGAATGTGTGTGGTTGGAGGCTGCTGCATCTATTTTGGATGGCTCCTGGTTCAACATGGCACAGGATGTAAGGAACCAGAGAAGCAGGCAGTCCTCTATGGCAGAATATGGAAACGATTGTTTCCACCGGGAGGACATGACGAAAGCGCCCCTGGTTCCTTTTTTAAAGATAAAAGACATCATTGGACGAGGAACATTGTTTAAGATACCACACGCCCATTTTCAGGATCCCCAATAGATAATTGAAGCGGGCCATGCTTATATAGGAGAGAAAAACGGAAAATGAAGCAAACCCAGCAATCCTAGAAAATACCACGTCCCAACTGAACCTCATTTGACTATATCCAAAGAATATTCTGAAGGGTGATCTCATTGACCCCAGCGATACGACAGACAGAACGTAGTGTCTTGATAAAGGTGGCTTAAAACTAAACCTACCACTGAAACGCGTCGACGCATTTCCAAGTATAATTCTTCAACTCGGATACCTGTGTTGATACATTATAAGACGGTGAATAACACATGGGTGTCAGATAGAGTTTGAATATACACCTTGTATTGTACAATTGGATGTCTTACTATTGTCTGTCCCCCTTATTTGTATCAATTTTGCTGGTCAATTTTGAATTTCCATGTACTTTTATTATTATTGTCATTTTTTAATTGGTTTTACTTGTGTATAGTGGTGCTACTGTCCACTTATTCTTTTTAATATATTGTGTAATTAATAAACTGTGTTTTTTTTACTTTATTTACGAATTGTGTTAATTGCTTTGTGATCTAAGTTATTCAATTGAACACCCTACTCAAGGGAACCTTTTCTGTTTACTGACAGGATGTAAGGTGGACATAGCTTCCACGGACAGTGGACGTTTTTTGGCTGCTTTTGATAGATGGCTAGCTTCGAGGTGGGACTACAGTTTATGTTGCCGAAGTGGAGGATGTTTCTAGGCAGAACATACTCTTTTGCCTGTCCCTGATTACTGCTTCAGGAAGGCTGATGACAGCTAGGTGCAAACATGTCCACATGATAGTGTCAATATTTAGGTACTCCTGCTTGTAGCCACCCCCATTGCTACCTGCTGTTGAAGCCATCACTTCCCACAAATACTGTACCTGAGGACCAGCCTGAAAATGACATCTGAAAGAAGACAAACACAGGCCAGTTCTGAAGCTATAAACAGTGTATCAACAACCCACTGTCTGAAGATTGTTTATAAACAAGGGATCTAAATGATCCTACTTTGTTCCAGTTCCAAATTCCTCACGACAAATGAAGAGTGTGCTCTGCAAACTACTCAGAGGACTGCTATGTGATGAGGCCTGGGGATATCAATTGAATTCTCCTCATTCTAATGGAGGAACTGAGGACCATCCTAAAATCTAGATGCTTGAGTGCCTGCTAAGAGATTATGCCCAGCCACGCAAGAGGAGAAAGTGTCCTGCAGGAGATGCCCAGCTGGTTTATGGTTCGAGGAACTACCTGGGGAAGCAGAAGACTACATGGAATGAACTCTGGAACCCCTGTTGTTGGGGGAAGGAGGTTCTCCGGTCTCCCTCAGTGTTCCTTGCTGTGTACTGCACCAACACTTTTAATTGCCAAGCATTGTTGTGTTGTCAGCATCCTACCGTATGCCCAAGAGACAGTTGTATGGCGTTAAAAGGCATGCTTCTGCAACACGCCATTACAACGCACAAACTACTACAATGCATGATTTTACAACAAATACCGTTACACCACAGTCCCATAGGCTAGCATTATACCTACCTATACAAAGCACAATATTACAATGTATGCCATTAAAATGCAAACCATTACAACGCAAATATAATAAACAGTAAAAAAAGCTATCAGCCTCTCAACATTTTTCCCCAAAAACTGTAACATTTCATTTTGAGAAAATAATTAAAAAACGAAATTGAGAATGAACATTTACAAAACCTATCCTGGTTAAAAAAAACTATTCAACATAACACTGATACAAAATAAAGAGGATGCATTGCAAAAGCAGTTTTTCAAGTGTTCTTTCTCTATTATAACTCAGGATTCATTGACGTACCAAAATGGCTGCTGTTCTAAACAAGCAAGAAAAAAAAGTCTTTCCGAACATACATAATAAATATAGTTTCTCTCAGATTTACTTTATAAATATAAAATGCAATCAAAAACACATTTTAGTTTAAATTACCATTCAGCACACAAAAAAGACATAAATTGAGCCATCCACCATGTTGTGCTCAGTGGATCACTGATTTCCCAGGTTTCCACACGCATAGGAGCACGGATAAAAGAAGACAGACCCATTGCTTTTGAACACTGCCACCTACAGATCTAATAAGTAAAACAGTCACATCAAACACATATACACATAATACACTAACAGCCCAGAACATTTCGTAATATTATTTTTTTTATTAATTCACAGACTTCTGCCTGACTCTCTCTAAAGGCACTCACAAAAGCAAGTGTATCTTAAATACATCTACTGGAATAAAAAAAACATTTTCAATCTTTTTTTCAATTAAAAAAAATAATTAAATTACTGAGATGGTATTTAAAATTCCTAATAGTAGTATGCCATGGGCTGTCAATCAGAAAATGAGTGCCCAGAATTTATCTCAGGGTGTAGTGAATGGTAAAGTGAAGGGGGACAAAATCACTAATCCAACTCCGTTGGTCGTTGGGGAAATTTACTATTCCTACTCTTGACTGGTGTTTGCCTCATGGACGGTGCTGGATGGCGGTGGGGGGAAATTTACTATTCCTACTCTTGACAGATGTTTGCCTCGGGGAAGGTGCTGGATGGTGGTGGGGAAAATGTACTATTCCTACTCCCACAGGTGTTTGCCTCAGGGAAGATGCAGGATAGTGGAGGGGGCAAATTTACTATTCCTATTGTGACAAGTGTTTGCCTCATGGAAGGTGCTGGAAGGTGGTGAGGAACTAAAATTAATAATCCTATTCTGCCAGGTGCTTAACACAATAGAGTACAATGAGCCCTATTAGTGCTGCTCTGAAAGAAAGAAAACAGTTGTACGTAAATAAAATAAATGAAAGCATAAACAGTAAATATTTTTCAAATGTTCTGTTCTTTTCCAGATCTTCAAATTTCTTTCAAGGAAATTAAAGCTTAAAAATCCACACCACAACATACAACTACATATGGCAAGGGTTCCTGACCATTGAAATAGCTCGGCAGGTGAAAAATTGATACAAGAACCTACTAATTCCATACAGTATTAAATACTACACCAATATAGCAAGGGACATGTAAAACCACTCCTGACCCAATCTCACTTGATAAAATATAAACCTACATCTGAATAAATGGAGTATGTTAAAACTAACCACAGAAAAAAAAGCATTTTCCTTTTTACAGGTTTAAAGCAAACAATCAATCCACTGGAAAACAAATGCAAATAATAATATACAATCATGTATTCTTTACATTTCTCCCATATAACAACAGCAGTGTGGAGGAACACATCCTCAATAACAACAAAATCAACACCATCAGAAATTGCTGATCACTCTACAAGCCAAACCGTTCAAGGTTTGCACAAAAAAACTTTACCACCAATAATAACTTACTTTTTGAAGGGTTCAAGTGAAAATACATTTGTATGCAAACATAGCATTGCCTAAAAAATTAACACTTTCTAGACAATAAAAAATTTATTTTTTCAAATAAATAATGTCAAATCATTTTTCTTTGCAGTGTAATTTCAAAAGAACATTTTTAATGCAAAACATGAAACATGTTTTTTTCTTTCAGAACGCAAGCCATAGCACACTACCAATCTGAAGGAACACATTTTCCAGAAATAAGAAAACACACACCATCACCTTCAGAAATTACATTTCACACAACAGCGAACCCTATTTAAGATAACATGTAACTCTGTCCAACAATAACTTTTTTTTCACAGGTATGAACCAAACCAACATTTCAAAGCCAATATAGCAAAGCCTCAGAAAGTCAACCATTGTTATAAAAAGAAAAAAAGGCTGTAAAACAGTTAATCTAAAACTTTTTTTGCATGCAGGATACATTTAAAAAAAAACATTCATATACAAAATCGCTCAAACAATGTTTTCTCTTTTTTTTCTTTCCAAATACAGTTAACCCCTTCGATGCTTATGACGGAACGGTTCCGTCATCAGCGTCAGTTGGGCTGTGCTGATGACGGAACCGTTCCGTCATGACCACACCCGTTTTTCGAATCTTCAGCACAGCGCGAAAATTTGCGCCGCGCTGAAGAGGTTAAAGAATGGAAGCAAGAAATCAAGCTAAATATATCAAATCAAGCAGGGGAAACAGACTACAGAGTTACCCTGGCTACATTTATTGTAGGGAGAGAGTAACTGAGCCCAGGAGTCATTGGATGTGTGTGCAGTTTTATGCATCCCATTGCACGGGCAGAGTGGTTACTCTTGGTGATACTGTTGAAAAAACAACTGAGCATAACCACTCTGACTCTGCAATGGAGAATGAAGTTCGACAAAATATCGAACAAATAAAAACCCTTGCATCCAGCTCTAATGAACCCTGTGGCTCAGTTTTGAGGGAAGTTTCCCAAAACATACCTATGCATGTTGCTAGCACTATGCCTACTATTCCTAATATTATACACAGAAAAAAAGGCAAGTAACTCTCAAGTGTTACACCTCAAACCTACTCAGATATCAACATTCCTGAAGAATTAACAGTAACCTTTACTAGTGAATCATTCATTTTGCATGACAATAAAAAAACCTAAAGCGAATACAAATTTTTAGCACCCCCGTAATCTAGCCAAACTAGAGAATAGTGCTATTTGGATGATGGATGGTAAGTTTAAATCTAACCCCCATCCCTTCAGCCAAATATACACTAATTATGCCAACATTAAAAACACCACTGTGCCTTTAGTGTGCAATTTACTGCCTGATAAACAAGCTTCAACCTAAATTAATGTGTGTCAGTGATAAAAACTAAAACTCTAAATAAAGTCCTAGAAAAGTGATTATTGATTTTGCATTATCTATAATTACTACCTTTGCTAAATTATACCCAGAAGCCCAAATTCAAGGATTTTTTTCCCACTTTTCACAGACATATTGGCAAAAAATGCAAAAAACATCCTAGACATATTAGACAGTGAACTACAATATCAACTAAAGAAACTAACAGCCTTATGCTTTGTACAACCCAACTGTGTAGATGAATACTACACATCCATTGCTGAATCAGGCTACTTTACACAAAACAATGAGAAATTTGGCCTCTTTCCAAATTATTTTAAAGACACATGGATTAGCCATCTAAGTAGGTCAGGTTGCAGGAGGAAACCTAGGTTCCCAGTTGAATGGTGTAACTGTTACATGACCTGCTAAGAAGGTGGCACAAAGACTAATAATGCAATTGAGAGATGTCACAACTCCTTCAACAAATCCATTGAAAAAGCCCACCCAAACTTCTATCATTTTTCGGAAACCTTGAACAGTGAACAAAGTTACCAAGAAGTGAGAATAGCGCAATCTTTAACAAGTAGTCTGAACCCACGTATATCCCGAAAAAGTAAAGAAATATCAGAACAACTATTGTTCCAAATGCAACAGTTTACATTGTATGTGACCTTCTGACGACCTGGAAAATATTGCAAGCATACTACTACATTTCTAATCCAAACTAACCTCTTCTTCTAACTTACTTGCCTGTTTTTATTTAAACAATTAAATTGCTTTTTTTAAATTATTTGTTAAAATGTATTAGGAATGCCAGAAATCCTACCTGCAGATGTCTTCTTCTTCAACTTTTGATGATATTTCAATTCATTTTCTCACCAAAAGACTTCTGCACTCCAATAATCCACAATCTTTAAGCATATATGCATACATTTCCAAATGGCCTGATTCAAATAGGAAAATACAGACTTGTAAACACCAAAACAAACAACATATTTGTTGGTTTAAAAAGCAGTGTTTTCAGTAAATAAAAGCAATCCCAAAGCTAAGTTTTCAATAAAAAACCTGGAAACCTCATTTGAACCAAAAAACGGCAAACTAATCCATATTTCGATCCAACTTCTTTTACAAGTTCTAAAATGCATTAATCCATTAAAAAATCTGGTCCCAGTAAAAAACAATCCTTCTTCCCCCATTTATAAGGCCTGCATCACATCCCACAAATCCATTTCCCTCTGTTAAACATGTGGCTGATATTACAAATAAACACCGTAATGTACTAAAAAAACATGTCGCAAAAAATGGAAAAAAAAATCAAACAAAATTGCTTTACTACAAATAAATTAAAAAATGTATTCCACTTTTTTTTTAGAAATACATTTTTAAACTTATCTTGCAATAACTGCAATCCTCCCAATGTAGGCCAGAAACTGCTACCTGCATAGGATGTAAAATGGTTTAAAACAAACATAACATTGTGTTTTACACTAACCACCATATAACTACGTCCCTCCTCTCTCCTTACAATTAATTTAGCTACTTCCATCACTACATATAAAATATAAAAATATTGTACCTGACCCTAGCTCTCCCTTGCATCCGATCTTGCCCGCGACTCTCCACCGACTGTAGAAACAGAGGTTCAACTGCATACATCAAGTCTAATAGTAAAAGGGAAAAAATAACAATTATTATCATTGAATATAATGCAAGAGCATGGGGATAAATCTTTTTTAATGTTTAAAAAAATATTTACAAAGTTCCAAACTAAACAGACATTTTAAAACGATTGCTCTAAATATATTTTAATAAAAACATTTATTGATTCTTTGCAAATGTATTTCTTATTTATAACTATTATGATAACTATTATGATATTCTCTTATTTTTTTTATTTATTAATAAAATAGTTTTCAAACTTGTAAAAAAGTGTATTGTGCTTCATTAATTATTTTATATTTTCTAAAATATATTCCAAATTATAAACTTGTTTTTAAATTCTTTTTGCACCTCTTTTTACTTTACATTTTCAAAAATTAATTCCTAAAAATTAATAACCAGGGCTTAGAACTAATACTAGAGAATTAATACATTTCCCCAACCATAGCCCGTAGATCCCTCTCATTCCAGGCCTAAAATATTATGTTACAAACCCATACATAATATATATATATATATTTTTTCAGAACAAAATGTTTATTTTATTGAGAGATTGCAAAGAAGGTGCAGCTCTCCGGGCACCGGAGAAGCTGCGAGCAGATGAGCAACAGTCATAGATAGACAATTCATACAATAATTTAAAGTAGAATAACTACCCCCAGTCCCCCCCCGTCCCCCTCCAACTCCCCTAACCCGGATTCCACCCTAGCCCCCTGCACAATGTCTACATAGTCCAAAAAGGAAAAACATTTTATGAAATATTCAGTGTATACTCGCCCTCACCCAGGATCTAAGCACAATTGTCCTGCATCATCATCTTGTTGCACCGGTGGTTCCAGCCACAGTCCTCTGTAATCTGCCCATCTATTCTATATTTATAGTGTTTCCTGGGGCAGCCCCTGGCCTCAAACACTGGGTGCTCCAACCACATATAGAAATCTAAGCCCTTTTTCCACACTCCCACCAGGGGGGCCCTAGGGTCCTTCCAGGCTCGAGCCACATCCTTCTTGGCTACCGTGAGGCCCAGCAGCAGTAGATGCTGCTTATAAATATTTCCCCCCACTTGTTCCATGACATGGGGAAGGCCCAGCTGCGGCGAGCGGGGAAGCTCCCAACCCAACATTTCAGACAGGCAGTCCCACACACCAGTCCAGAACCTTATCAGCAGATCACATGACCATACCATATGCATAAATGTGCCCACCTCTTGACCACACCTCAGGCATTCAGGGGATGCAATCAGGCCGGCCCTCCATAACCTTTCCCTAGTGTAGTAAGCTCTATGTAGGTATTTGAATTGAATAAACCGCAGGCGTATCGCAATGGCCGCACCCCTTGGGGCTTCAAGGGCTTTCTCCAGTCTTCCTCCTCTAGCTCACCTATGTCTCCCTCCCATGTGGTTCGCAGCTTATCTAGGGAAGAGGAGCAATGCGTAACTAGCGTCTGGTAGATGCAGGATATTTTTTTATTTCCAATTCCCCCATGAACACCTTAGCCTCAAGGGGGCTAAATTCAGGCAGGGTGTCCAGGCCGTCTAGGGCGGGTGTTATGGCGTGACGGAACTGCAAGTATTTAAAGAACTGGGTTCGGGGTATGTCATATTCTTCTCTCAGCTCTTGAAACGATTTAAGGGTCGTGCCTTTCATGACATGGCCCAACGCCGATATTCCAATCGCATCCCAGCCGCTGAACCCCTGCAGGGACGCCAGCGCCGGCAACCGCCCATTCTGCCAAAATGGGGTTTCCTCCGTCAGTCTGTTCCACCACCCCATACGGTGTAGCGCCTGTCGCCATATCCGGAAAACCACTTGAGTAACAACCGGGAGCTTCTTTCTCTTTGCAGCCGAATATAATATAGTGTGTAGCGTGTCCGGGTCCATCAAGTATCTCTCAAGGGCATATGCCGGGTCGCCCAGGTCCCCATACCACCATTCATTCAGTATCAATAGGTGAGATGCCTGATAGTAGTACAAAACATCTGACGTCGCCAAACCACCACAATATTTGGAGAGGAAACAAGTATGGATCGCCACTCTCACCGCCCCCCCGACCCAGAGAAATTGACCTAACGCCGAATCAACCTGTTTGAACCACTGCAGTGAGATAGGGTAGGGGTGATTTTGCAGTTGGTATAACAGACGTGGGAGAGCCACCATCTTGAATATGGCCGAGCGGCCATATATGTTCAGGGGCATACGGGACCATGTTTTCATGTCCGATCTGACTCGGTCGGAGACGGGTACAACATTACGCACCCAGGAGACCCCAGGTAAGTCCGTTAGGAATACGCCCAGATATTTAAGGCCTCCAGCCGCCTCCTGCAACGCTGCCGCCCAGGATCCCAGGCCCATGTGCCCTCCCAATTTCCACAGCATAGATTTTCGCAAGTTTAGGTGGAGGTCTGACACTTCTCCGAATATTCGCATTATTTCAAGGACCCTCGGTCCTGTCCTATTCTGATCTGTGAGGAACAAGAGGACGTCATCGGCATAGAGCGCGATTCTATCAGATGGTCCCGCTTCCCACTCGATGCCTCGCATCTGTGCATCTATTCGTACCCACGCCACCAATGGCTCCATGGCAAGGGCAAACAGATATGGCGAGAGGGGGCATCCCTGCCGGGTGCCCCGGCCTATAGAAAAGGGGTTAGATACCGCCCCAGCCACTCTCACTGACGCTGTCAGAGCAGTACACAGCAACTTCAGATATGATAGGAATTGGGCCCAGAGATTCAGGCGGGATAGGAGTGCATGGAGGTAGACCCAACTTAACGAGTCAAAGGCCCTATCTATTTCGGCCAGTAGGAGTGCCGCCTGGGTCCCGGTAGCCCGGACCGCTTCCACCGTCACCTGTGCGCGTCTAATATTGTGCTTTGTCGCTCTAAGGGATAAAAAAAAACCACCTGGTCCAGGTGGATAAGGTCGGTGATGTAGGGGAGGAGGCGATTGGCTAGTGCCTTCGCCAATATTTTCGCCACAACGTTCAGGAGTAATATGGGCCTATAAGATTCGTGACGTTCAGGGGGCCTCCCAGGTTTACAAAAGACCTCTATTTGAGCATGTCTCCAGTCCGCCGGTAAGCGGCCACATTCCCTGGCCGCCTCCAATGCCCTCTTATAGTACATCCCTAACTGGAGGTGAAATTTCCTAAAGAATTCACAAGGGAACCCATTGGGTCCGGGGGCCTTACCAGCATTTAGCTCACCAAGGGCTGTGCCCAGCTCCTCAGCCGACAGTGGGAGTTCAAGGCGATCCCATCCCTCATCCGAAATTGCCCATGGCGAAGGTCCGCAAGGAATTTGTCGGTGGCCTCTGCCGGGAGAGATTCCCAGGGGGCATATTGGGCCGCATAGTATCATGCAAAGCTGTCCGCTAGGTCTGCAGGGGCCGATATGGATTCCCCTGCCTCATTCCGAAGTCCCGGCAGGGCCTGCGCCTGGAAGGTGCCTGGCAAAGCCTATATAGCATTGTGCTGGACTTATCGCCCCATCAATATATTCTGCTCTGTGTAGCCAGCCACATCTGTCGAGCCTCCTCAAGTAGCAGAGATGCATACAACTGCTGCATCAGTAGTAACTATCCGACATCTCTAGCATCCCCTGTTGTATGGCACCTCTCCTCCAGGTCTCGAACCCGACCCGCTGCCTCTTCTATATCCTCTCTGCGTGTCCTACGGGCCGCCGCACACCAGGCAATATCCACTCCGCGGAGTGTGGGTTTTAGAGCCTCCCAGAGGGTCATGTCATCAGTCTACGACCTATCAATGTCCTCCCAATAGTGGGCTATGGCCTCCCTCATGCACGTCTGATAACTATCTTGTTGTAGATGCCATGTGGGGAGGCGCCACCTAAATGGCTGCCGCCTCCTATCTAGATGTATATCCACCGTAGTCGGGGAGTGATCCGACAGGCCGAGCGGCAATATGGACGTGGAGTCTACCCTCCCAATCCAAGCATGAAGAACAAACAAGTAATCTATCCTAGAAAAGGACTTATGTACTGCAGAGACATAGGTATATTCTCGGCTGTGGGTATGTTGGTAGTGCCATGTATCTATCCAGCCCATCCCTCTCCCCATATCGCTTAATTTAGTGGGTGTGTCCGCTAGGTGCCCACCCCCCGGCCTATGACGGTCCATCCGTCCATTCATCTCGTCATTCCAGTCACCGCCCACTACAGCCATCACGTCTGGGATCTCAGCCCATATACCAAACAGCTTTTCTATGAGGGATCCCTGCAATGGGGGCGGGTCATACACACTACCAAAGACTACCGGTTCATCCCCGATCTTCCCTTTAACAAAAACAAATCTGCCCTGCACAACAACCCAGTGCGTCTCGTGGACATAGGACAGCCTGCGATGTATCAAGACTGCTACCCCCCGGGACCCCCTCACAAATCCAGCATGATATACCTGCTGGTATCCATAACATTGCAAGCTAAGGGTTTTGGTGCCCAGGTGATGCGTCTCCTGCAAAAGTAGGATATCCGCCTTTTCTTTCTTCCCTAGTCGCAAAACTGCGCCCGCTTTATTTTATCAAGCACCCCCCTATCATTTCAGCTCACAATGCGTAACGACGCCTTTGGGAGGCCTGTCCTGGGGGTGTTAACCGCCATCTATGGGCAGAAAGGTCAATTACCTAGGTGTTAGGGACCGTACACACATACAGAGTGATAATAGGACATGAATGGACACTGTGCTGTTGAAAGCTACCCACACCCCTCCAATCCCCCCCCCCACTCCCAACCCCCCACCAAGCTTCTCCTCAACAGCCCCCCAACCCACCCTTCCCCCAACTAACCCTGAAACTACCCTGCCACCCCCCCATACCTCAGCAACATTGAAGTACCTGTTGTGGCATAGATCATCTCCAACCCCGACGGAAGGCCAGAGACCCACTATCCCAATGGATCCCCATGAACTACCCACCCAGTCCCAACTTACCTCCCTACGGAATGAACTCTGCTAAACTCGGGGGATGTGTCCGCCCTCCCTTCAGCATCCCGTAACCCCATCACACATCCCATAGCTATAAATCCACTGTCAGTCAATATCTCTGATGGTGAATCGCAAAAGTTTTCTTTACCCGCAATGTGGACACACCCCTCTACCCACCCATTTGAGCTTTACGCCAGGGATCTGCAGACCATCACTGGTCCTCATGCCTTCGGATTCTGAGTGTTGGTGACATTGGTCCCCTCTGTCGTCTCATCACTGAGGGGAGGGCGCTTCAATATATTTTTTTAACTTTCTAAAAATCTTAATTTATTCTGTAACTAAATTAATACTCATAACATGTGTATTTGTAAAGCGCACGTTCACCCTTGGGTATCTTGGCGCTGAATAACAGATGTTTATTGTTACCCAACTCAATGGTACTCATTTTATCGACCTCAGTTGGATGAAAGGCTGAGTGAACCCCCGGGATTTGAACCTGTGACCATGAGGTCGAACACAGGCCCCTGCAATGGACGCATTAGTCCACTGAGCCACCAGACCCGGTTCGACCCAGGTGTTTAAATTAATACCAGAGTATTAGTACATTTCCCCACCCATATCATCTTGATTCTTCACATCCCATACCTTAAAGCTATATTGGGGTACTTTTTTGAGTGATCCATACCTGTATCTAAACTATGCCAAGACCCATGTTACTCACCTGGGGTTGTAAACACTAAGAAATGTCTGTAGCAGGGGAGTATTCCAAAGAGGTGTAGTGCCTCACTCAACAATGTCATATTTTGTTTTGTTGTATAATTAAAGTACTTCCTCTTAACTAAAACATAAGCACAATGCTGAACAAATATGTTGCAGTGTCTGTGCAGAAGCACCATGATTCCACTTTAAATGGATCAACAAAGCACAGCATTTCAATACTGACCTATGCTGGATTGACATTACAGTTGAATTAGGTACCCCGCTCTCGAATTCAAGAATCAGTAGGCAAAAAAATGTGGAGCACATCAGGTTCATCCCAGATGAGAAAAACATCAGCATTGGTAAAAACATTTAGGGGGTCATTAGGATGGCAGGCAGACACCTATGGGGAAATGGGATAGCCCCCCATAATGGTGGGGTCCCGTGGGGGTCATTAGGATGGGCCAGCCACAGTGGGGGGCGCATCCTGCATTCCTGTCATTGTGGTGGGCGGTGCACTCAGCACCGCCGGCCACAATGCCAGGAAGGCATGTCGTGCACTTCCATGCACAACGTGGCAGGCACCACGCGTTGCCTGCCATGTTGTGCATGGAACTGCAGAGGGGTACCAAAGGTACCCCAATGTGCACCCCCCAGAATCCCTGGAGGCCCATAACGGGCCCCCGATGGCAAACACCGCATGCCTTTCCATGGCAGCAGAAAGGCACAACCCCACCCTAATGCTAATATGGATGGCGGTGTCTCCCAGACACCGCCACCATGTTAGCTGCTTTTCCACCCGGCCGACTTTGCAAACGGGTGGAAAACCGGCAGACTTTCAATCCGTCCTCCTGGGTCCTCCCCCCCGCCATGGTAATGTGGTGGGGGGAAATTCATGGCGGGCAGTGGTGTTTAGCGGGCGGATCGCCACCTCCATACGGGCGGTGGTGATCCGCCCGCTAACCTAATGGCCCCCTTAATTTCATTTGATCAAAATTTAAAGGAAACATACTGCACTGGACTCACCATAGTCGAGGGCAACAATATTTCAACCCAACTTGTTTTCCCAAATGTCAGCAAATACATTCCCTCAAATTACAGATCCAGTTTTAGACATGGGGTTGGGTACTTTGATGCTCAACCAAACACCACCCCGGCAATATATTAGGGGAAATGTATTTGAATTCCTGAAAATCTAATGATATCATTTTGGTTGCTTTCATTAACCAACAGGACAGTAGCTTATCTGAGGCTTAAGAAGTGTCCTATTTGTATCCCTAGCTGTAGGAAATCTATTTGGGAAAACAAGGACTACTTCATGAATTGAGGAATCAAAACACAACCAATAGAAATCGAAAGATATCCCCACAAATTAAGACAAGCTCAGGCAAAAGCCTATTTTTTAAGGGCAAACAATCCCAACTTCAATCACAACATAAACGTCTCTATACTTAAAGATGCAACTGGTTCGGAGACTCTAAAGTATGCATAGCCAAAAATATATCAGTAATGATCAATACAGGAACTAATGAGAGGCCAATATGCTTCCTGAACATCAAAATAAATTCAGAAGAGAACTGGGCTTGGTTGCCACTGACAAACACTGACCCAAAATTCATGAGCAGAATGGTAAATCTGATCCAATGTGCCTACAACCTACCTCGTGGTACACCACTGAAGTGCAGAAAATCAATAAAATCTGGCCATTTGCAAACACATAAAAGACTGTGACATAATGTGCCTTCAAGAAATGTTGATTTTGGATCCTTTCCCACTAGAGGGTTTTAGTGAAGTCACAATCCAAGCTACAAAAATACTAAATAGGGACGCCCAGGATTTGCTAAAAGTATAAAAATAGCCTAGCACAAAAGAAACTTCCTAGCCATATCAACTACCTGGATGTTAGCAACAAAAATCTATCCTGCTAAGAAACTTAACTGTACATAATATCTACATTAATCTGGCTAGGTCAGCAAAGCTGAAGATGGGTCATGCAGTAGCTGAAATACAGAGTGAACTGGGAGATTAACACAATCCTATCCTGTTCCTAATAACTTATGAATTTATCTGAATTTGTTCTAAGAATGTGACCAACTTGACACGGTGACATGTGAGAGATTTGTAAGAATTTACATTTTTATGCATTAATAACAATGAGCAGAATGCTTTCCGCACTCGAGTTCCATATGTACATAGTGTTGTTAATTTTGAAACCAATTTACTATAGCATTTACAACTTTATTGTTCTAATAGGTGTTAACTAGGTCTCAGAATAGACATAAACGCCAGGTTGTCCAAGATGGAGGTCACCCTGTAACTCATGGTTCTGTAAACCCACCTTCACTTCTCGCAAACTCTGCAGTACACAGTCAGGCTGAGAATATTTTTCCCACTTTTATTGTTGTCCTGCTTTCAATGAACTTTCAGTCAGAATTTGGAACATTACCAATGTCTTCTCAGTGGTTAACAGTGCCTATTCATTCACATAACACATTATAGTTCATGTATCTAGTTATGTTCTGGCATCTCTAAATGTTAGTAGCATAGAGTAAGCTGAATTATCATTCACGTTGTGGGTTAGTACATAGGCATTAAGGCAATTGATGTTTATTTTTCATTTGCTCTGATTTGAAGATGAAATGCTACACCTGCTCACGCCACAGTGAGTCTACAGTCTGTAATAATATCTGTGAAAATAATGTATAAAAACTGAGCAAGAAGACTTTCCTGTTCTACTAGTGATGCTCTCCATTACAGCACTAATTTTCCTGCTCATTTGGGCCTTAATATATTTTCTGGTTTCTGCATACTTTTCTTTGAGAGCCTGCATGGCATTAACTCTGTACCACAATATGTTTTAATTCTGTAATAAAACCCTTTTACTTTTTATTGGTCTAGACCTCAGTTCTTGAGTTTACCAAATTATTCATTTAATTAATTGTATTTCCTGATTTTGATAATTGGGAGATAACTTAACACGGAGACACGTCACCCCTTGAAATTGAAGATCAACACTGTCTCCAATACAGTGAAATGTGGGCTTGACGATTGAGGTGAATTTTGGAGTGTCTAACTTTCCAGGGTGCCATTTTGCTCCCTTTTTGACCTGGCACCATTGGTGTAAGTCTCCCTTCCATTTTCCACTGATTGCCTCCTCTGTTTTTTATATGTTTCGCAGGTTTAGAAGCTTTTACTGCTATTCAGTGCCACAGTGCAAGCGCTCCCTATTGTAAATCCATGGTATTGATTATTGACTCCATGATTGGCTTATTTGATTTACTTGTCAGACTCTAGTACAGTGCACCATGTATGCCCAGGGCCTGTAAATCAAATGCTGCTGGAGGGCTTGCAGTACTGGTTATGCCACCCACAGAAGCAGAATGTAAAGTGTGTCTCGGGCCTGCCATTGCAGAGCCTGTGTGCAGTCTGTGACTGCCATGGCGACTTGGCAAGTGCACTCACTTGCAAGTCCCTAAACCTTCCCAGACATTGCCAGACCTAAGGTAGGCCCTAGGGTAGGGTGCGTTGTATGTAAAAGGTAGGTCATGCCCTGATGTGTGTGGCATGGCCTGATAGTGAATTACAGCATATTTCGCTTTTCACTATTGCAAGGCTACCTGTCCCCATAGGCCAGAATGGGCAGTTTAATTATTACATCCTATAATCCTAACTGACCCAGGGAACATGGTAGAAATTCGAGTTTAGTATGCCCAAATTCAGAATGATCAAAATACATTTTTAGTGAAGTTGGTTTTAACATTCTGTGTTTGAAAATACCACTTTTAGAAAGTAGGTATTTCCTTGCCTAACCATCCAGCCTGCCTCTGCCAGCTTGTGTATTGTATGTCTGGGTTTGTGAGTGACAGGGGCTGGGGGGCTCCAGGAGACAGGGTGAGTCAGCTCTAGGCTGAATAGCCCTATCTGCATTGGGAGTGGTGGGAGGAGTAGCACCTGGGCCTGAATAGGGCTGTCCCTGCCTTCCACAAGGCTGGCCCCACCTCCTGTGGTGTATCTGATTAGCCTGGCCCACACTGACAAAGGAAGAAGGTGTGCATTGGCAGAATGTACCCAGAACTGGTTTGGACTAGGTACATGACTCTCTGCCTTCAGAGAACAAAGAGAGTAGTAGTATAAATATGGGGGCCAGACCCCAAGACTTTAGATCACTTCTGGGAAATCAAGACAAACCAAGGAAGCTGCAGGAGTTTGGACTGCCCCTCTGCCAGTGTGCTGTTTTCTGGGTTGGCCTGCAGTGCTTTCTTTACTGCAAAGGAAAGGAGAAGAAACTTTTAAGGAACTTTCATCATCCTGCTGAATATTTCTCCAAGGGCTTGAATTAGAGCTTTGCCTCCTGTCTGAAGTCTCAAGGATACAAAAGACTTCACCCCTTCTGTTTGCCTTCATCTGGAACTTGCTGTTTCAGCTGCTATGGAAGGAAATTGCAACACCAATGCCGGCAAGCGACACCATATTCTGCATCGAAGCCGTGAGCGCTGCTTCGATTTACAACGTAGAACCAATGCCAGCCGCCATGCCACATCAATGCCAGCGAGCGACATTGTAACCTGCCATAACCCATGAGTGCTGCTCCGACTTGCGACGTAGGCCCGACGCATGCTGCTGTGTTGCATCGATTCCGAAGACGGCATCATTGCGGATCCGATCCTCGACGTGGGTGTTCAAGAATTTATCGACAACGTGACATCGTATTATCACCGCCTCTCCTATAAGGAACCGATGCCTCCCCTGCTCTGTGATGGTATTGAGGACCCAACACAACACATTGCCCCCCCGGAAGTAAGGAATCGACGCCGCACAGCACCAACGACACCACATCTCTACAATGCTGTGAGTTGTTTTTATTTCTGCTTTTCCAAGGTACTGTTTTGTGTGGGTCTGTATTGACTCCAGGCTCGACACCGCGCACCTCGTGGTCGGCGTCGTACTTTCGGATTTCTATGACCTTGACGTTGTGATGACTCCAGTTGGGGTTATCTGTTGCTAAAGACTGCTTTTAAGTGAATAACCTGTTTTCGAACTACCTCTACCATCTTGAAGTATTATTTTTGATTACAGTATTGAGGATTTTTGTTGTTTGTGGTCTTGCGTTAAGTCTTTATAAAGAATACTTATTTTTATAAAACCTGCGTAGTGTCCATCTGTAGTGTTTTCACTGTATTGCTATCTGTGTTCACAAATGCTTCACACACTGCCTCTGAGATAAGCCTATCTTCTCGTGCCAAGCTGCCAAGGGGGCGAGCAGGGGTTATCCAGAAGTGTAAACCCCTTTCCGTGACTAGAAGCAAGGGTCCCTATTTCGTCACAGGTGCAAGCCATTGTCAACTAGAGACTCCCAGTTCTAACACTCCCACAAATGTGACATTGAATATTGAAAGATACCACAAATTGCCACACCTGCACAATGACCTGATTTGCTGGGATCCTCCCTAATTAGGTCTCTTAGTGTGTTTGGTCTGCGATCTTTAAGCAGTTGCCTACCGGAAGATAACCTTTCATCGTTTACTCATTTTTCTCCATTTAGAATAACAGTATTGGATTATACTTGTGCCTTTATATGGTGCCAGTGATCACTTTCATCAGGATTTGAAGATAAACATCAGCTCCTAAAAAAAGGTACACTTAATTGGTGCTCCAGATGGCACCAGCACAATAAGGAATTTAAGATGGACTCTTGTAAACCAAAGTAAGCTCTCTAAACATCTGTAGAAAACCAACTCAGCAGAACCATGGGAATGCGAAGATAATATGCTGCACTGGTGGCGATTTAGTATGAAAACTCTAAGAGGCACGGTGTTCTCCCACAGTAGTGTCAGTAAAAAATGGCTATTCAAAACAATCCAAATCTGTGCCAGGATTAAAGTCTGCAAAAAGAAAAGTTAACCGGTTTCTCATGAAAGCAAAGCTGAAGAAACTTGATCACACCCTAGAAGATGTAATGAAAAAAAGCAGGAATCCAATACAGGACACGAATCCAGGGAAATCAAACAGGTACATAAAGCCTGTCCAGAAATGATCAGAAGTAATTTTGGATTTATGCAAATGACATAATATTGAGTGGTAAATGAAATTAAATAACTTAGATTTCTACGTACGACTGGATTAACTGCATAACACAATTATACTGCCCTCCTGGTTACTCACCAGCATTCACCAGCTTTCCCATTACCAAGAAGAAACCAATACACACAGCAGAGGTAAAATTTATCTTAAAATAAATTATAGTAAAAACCATCCTGAGTCATAGATGAAGGAATGGGGCACCAGGACCCAGTGAATCACCAACTGCACTTACTTTTTAAGGATAATAGTGACATTTGGGTTAGCATGCGATTTCCATTACACAACCATCGCTTGAAGGCAAATACAGTGTCAGAATGTTAGTGAGGATCTGTTTTGGTATCAAGTCAAAAAAAGGGACAACGCTCCTCCCAAATAACTACAGGCTAACAGACTTATTAGAGACTGAGGAGAAATACTTTACAAAGGCCATACTAAAGTACTTAGAAGTTTGGGCAAATAGCAGCAAACTGATTCCTATCTACCAAACTGGGTTCTCAAAGGTTGCATCATCGAAGACAATTAATGTGCTATCATTAATAATTAATCAAAGCAGCACAAATGGCAAACTTTTGTAGGCAACCTCCATTGATTTTAAAACAGCTTTCAACTCTGTTGTTCGAAGCATACTATGAGAAAATCTGGATTATTGTGGTATCCCCCTAGCTTGCTGAATGCTATTAACAGCTTATACTGAAATACATGGGTACAAATCAAGTTGACTCCAGACTTGACAGGCTGCATTCTGGCACCGTTGCTCTTCAACTTGTACACAACCAAACCGGGAGCTGCATTGGTGGAGGCCACAACGTTTCTCCTCAACTTTCCGGCCCGTGACTTAATATCCTATAATACGCAGACGACATTGTGATACTTGACCAAATGGCTATAGGACTTACAAAGGGATTTAGACAAGATGAGTGAGTACTGTGCAAGCCATAACCTAAGAATACATAACGCAAAAAACTAAAGTGATCATCTTTGGCTGGAAGATTGTGAAGAAGGGTAACTGGCATCTTGACAACCCCAAAATAGAGTGGATCCTACATACAAATACCTAAGAATATAGCTGAATAACTGCGGAGCCCACAAAAGTCAATTATCCTCAAAAAAACAGCAGCCATTGACCTGAACACAATCTTCCCCAATGTAATCAATAAAATGTCAAGCCATCACTGAACCCCTTCTTACCAGTAGCGGCCCATGGTGGGAGTGCTGCCGAGTGCTGATGTGGGGCAGGTGAGGGCAGGGTGGGGGTAGTAAACTGAGGTATACGCCCGCACCAAGGTAAGTACAAAAACAGATAAATAAAACAAATTTAGCTGCGTGCACTGCATCGCCATATGCAATGCAGAGCATGCAACAACATTTGTTTTATTTATTAGTTTGTGTACTTACCTCTGTGCGGCCATATTCTGCAGTTTAGTAGCCCCAACTCTGCCCCTCCCCACCACACGTCAGTGCTCAGCAGCACTCCCACAACGGGCCGCTACTGCTTCTTACAGGTAGTCAGAAGCAAATTCAGGCCCACACTAACCTTTAGCCAAACAATTTAGCATGGAAAATGTGCTAACTGTTGGATGTGGCTCAGTGCCAGACATATAGGCTAGTTTTCAGATTAACAGGTAGCACATCCCAATTTCAAGTGCGTTTAAAAGTACTAATTTTGAGGAGTATTTTCTGAAAGCCTTGTTTTATCATACTGTGCTAAGTTTAGAATGGTACCGGAAAAGTAATTGAAACATCTACTGCAGTAGATAACGGCTACAAACTTTATTAATTCTTGGAACCAGTACAAGACACACCTCACTCACAGTCTCGCAATGCACTACTGTTTGGAATTTGTTATAATCACCTAACCAAACAGTAACATAAGTGATCAAGCAAGCAAATTTAATTTCTTCAGCACATGACTATACTACTGATTGAAAAACAACACATTTGAATGCTAACAAGCATATGCAAAAACAATGAACTTCAAAAGCTCTGTGGCCTTCAATCAGGTTTGAAACAAAAAGACAGTTGCTCAAAATAGGATTTTGCTTAGTCCCTTTCAAGCCCTATCATTATGACCATTGTCCGGTGGAAAAGAGACACATAGGGCTCCATTATGATGTCGGGCGGACCGCCACCGCCATGGTGGCGGTGGCGATCCGCCCGACAGAAATGCCCGCCTGCCACCCTTCTCCCCTCCGCCACATTACAATGGCGGGGGGGACCGCAGCGGAGCCAAACACCACCGCCACTTTTCCGCCCCTGTCGCCTTGCGGCCGGGGCGGAAAAACGAGTAACATGCAGGCGGTGTCTGTCAGACACCGCCCGCAATATTACAATGGGCATTTTTCTATGCCTTTCCGTGGCGGCAATGCCGCCACGGAAAATCATGCGGTGTTCACTCTGGGGGCCCCCTGTGGGCCCCCAGAGTGAAGGCCAAAGGGGGGTGGCACACGTGGTACCCCCCTGCATTTACATAATCAAGCGGTAGGCACCGCGCGGTGCCTGCCGCTTTGATTATGTAAATGCTGCAAAGCATTTTTAGTATTGTGGCGGGTAGAGCACAGAGCTCCGCCCGCCACAATACTAAAAATACAGGATGTGCCCGCCACAGTGGCGGGCACATCCTAATGGTGCGTGTGGGACCCCCGCCCTTAGGGCGGGCGGTCCCGATTTCCGATAGGATGGCGGGCGGGCAAAGCCCGCCCGCCATCCTAAGGGGGCCCATAATCTTTTTATTAAGGCCAAGTCAAGTCAAATAATTTGTATAGCGCGCTACATACCAGAGGGTCTCAAGGCGCTTGGAGAAGGGTGGGGAGTTACTTGTCGAATATCCAGGTTTTAAGTTGCTTTCTGAATGCTAGGTGGTTCTGAGTGAGGCGAAGGTGAGTGGGAAGTGTGTTCCAGGTTTTAGCCGCTAGGTAGGAGAAGGATCTTCCCCACATGGTGGATTTGTTGATGCGAGGTACAGAAGCAAGGGCTTGGTTGGAAGAGCGAAGTTGGCGGGAGGGGGTGTAGAAGGAGAGTCGTGTGTTGAGGCATTCTGGTCCAAGTTCGTAAAGTGCTTTGTGTGCGTGGGTAAGGAGGCGGAATGTTATCCTCTTATTGACGGGGAGCCAGTGGAGGTCTTTCAGATGACCAGAAATGTGGTTTTTACGCGGGATGTCTAGTATGAGTCTGGCTGATGCATTCTGGATGCGTTGGAGTTTTTTCTGAAGTTTTGCGGTGGTACCGGCGTATAGGGTGTTTCCGTAGTCCAGGCGGCTTGTAACCAGTGCGTGGGTGACCGTTTTTCTAGTTTTGGTGGGGATCCAGCGAAATGTTTTTTTGAGCATGCGAAGAATGTTGAAGCAAGATGATGAAACGGCGTTGACTTGTCTAGTCATCGAGAGTGAGGAGTCCAGGATGACGCCTAGGTTCCGTGCGTGGTCCGTCGGGATGGGTGCTTTCCCAAGGGCCTCTGGCCACCAAGAGTCGTCCCAGGCAGAGGGGGAGGTACCTAAGATAAGGACTTCTGTTTTGCCTGAAATCAGTTTCAGGCGGCTGTGCTTCATCCACTTGGCTACTTCTTTCATTCCTTCATGTAGATTGGTTTTGGCGGTGTTAGGGTCTTTGGTGAGTGAGAGGATCAGTTGGGTGTCATCAGCGTAGGAGATGATGTTGAGGTTGTGTTGTCGAGCGATGGCTGCAAGGGGGCGCATGTAAACGTTGAAGAGGGTGGGGCTGAGTGAAGATCCTTGTGGCACGCCACAAATGACTTCAGTGGCCTCTGACTTGAATGGTGGGAGGCGAACTCTCTGAGTTCTTCCTGTGCGGAACGAGGTGATCCATTCCAGTGCTTTTCCTTGGATACTGATGTTTCTGAGGCGTTGTAATAGGGTGCTATGACAGACTGTGTCGAAGGCTGTGGAGAGGTCGAGGAGGATGAGGGCGACTGTGTCTCCATTGTCCAGTAGAGTCCGAATGTCGTCTGTTGAGCGATGAGTGCGGTCTCAGTGCTGTGGTTGGTTCGGAAGCCGGACTGTGAGGAGTCGAGGGATTTGTTAGTTTCGAGGAAAGGCGGCGAGCTGGTTGTTGACAGCTTTCTCGATGACTTTGGCCGGGAATGGTAGGAGCGAGATGGGGCGGTAGTTTTTGAGTTCGGTGGGGTCTGCTGTGGGTTTTTTCAGAAGGGCGCTGAGTTCGGCGTGTTTCCAGTTATCCGGCAAGGTGGCGGAGTTGAGGGAGCAGTTGATGACGTCTCGGAGGTGTGGTGCTATGATGGAATCTGCTTTGTTGAAGATGTGGTGAGGACATGGGTCTGTGGGGGATCCTGAATGGATGGAATTCATCAGGTGGATGGTGTCCTCAGTGGAGATTGGGTTCCAGTCGTTAAGGATGTTCAAGGGGGGTGGAGGTACGGCAGAAGGTTGGGTGGGTTGGTCTCCGGGTTAGTTGTCAAAGCTGTTGTGAATGTCAGCGATTTTGTCGTGGAAGAACGAAGCTAGGGAGTCGCAAAGTGTTTGAGAGGGAGTGACGTCTTTGGAGTTGGCAGTGGGGTTTGTAAACTCTTTGATGATGTTGAATAATTCCTTGCTGTTGTGGACGTTGTTGTCTAGTCCGTCTTTAAATGAGGCTTTCTTGGCGGTCCGAATCAGTTGGTGGTGTATGCGGGTGGCGTTTTTGAAGGCGTCCCTGGTGCTGGTGTTTGGGTCTTTTTTCCAGGCCTTCTCAAGGGAGCAACAGAGTTTCTTGGATTTCTTAAGATCATCGTTGAACCAGGGGGCGTTTTTGCTGCCAAGTTTGATTTGACGTTTTTTCAAAGGTGCTAGGTTGTCGGCGCTGTTGGTTAGCCATTGAGTGAGGTTGGTGGCTGCTTGGTTGGCATTCGAAGAGTGGGCAGGGGGGTTTTGAAGAAGCGATGAGGAGATCTGGTCGATGGTGATTTTGTTCCAGTTTCTTCGCAAAGTGGGTTGAGGATGGTTGTGGGTTGTGGTCTTTTTGTAGGTAAAGTGAACGCAGCTGTGGTCCGTCCAATGGAGAACTGTGGTGTGAAGATAGGGTCGAGTGTGTGACCTGCGTAGTGAGTGGGGGTATTAACAAGTTGTGTGAGTCCGAGGTTGGTGAGATTGTCCAGGAGGGTGGTGGCGTTGCTGTCGTTGCTATTATCTAGGTGAAAATTGAGGTCTCCCAGTAGAATGTAGTCCTCGGAGGGGAGGGCGTGTGGGGTGATGAAGTCAGTGATGTCTTCAATGAATTGTGCACGGGGACCTGGTGGTCTGTAGAGTAGGGTGCCTCTGAGTGTGGTCTTGGGGTCGGTGTGAATCTGGAAGTGAAGGTGCTCGGCGCTAGCGAGGTTGATGTCTGAGCTGGTTGAGATGCGGATGGAATTCTTATGGACGATAGCGATGCCTCCTCCTGTTTGGTTGGTGAGGTCTTTTCGGATGATCTTGTAGCCTTCCGGGATGGCGATGGTGATGTCTGGAGCTGAGGAGGTGTTCATCCATGTTTCTGTTAGGAAGGCGACGTCCGGAGAGATGGTGTCTAGTAGATTCCAAAGGTCGATGGCGTGTCTGTGGACCGAGCGGGTGTTGAGCAGGATGCATTGTAGGTGGTTGGTGTCAGATCTCTGTTTTGTGTTCGTGGATGAGGAGTTGTTCTTGGTGCCGTCGAACTTGCAGGAGTAGCATGTGAACGGTCCATGGGTGTGTCCAGGAGCGGCTTGGGTGCAGTTGGGGAGTCGGCCGGGGTTTAGGGCTAAGAGGGTGGAGGAGTCGTATGTAGTGCGGGTGGGGTGGGTGGTACGGGGACCAGGGGGTCTGGCGCTGGGCGCGGGCTTGGCGCGGACGGGCGTAGACGGGCTTACCTTTGGCGCACTTTCGGCGCGAATGGGGCGCGACCGCTGCACGCAAATGCATCTGTCATATGTGGATGGGGAGGGGGGAGGGGCGCGGGAGGGTCAGCAGGGAGGCGGGAGCGGGGAGGAGCCACGGGCTGGGAGTGGAGGCAACAACACCAACAAAAATGGCCTCTTAATGAATAAACAAAACGGGGCACAGCCGAGGGTCGGCAAGCACAGTTAAACAGTTAACAAGAGCAGTCTCATGCACAGAGCAGCGCAAACGGCACCAAAAACGAGCAGCTTCTACAACAATGAATCAATTTCTAAATGTCTGGTAAAGAGAAGTGAAAGTAAATTTAGCGCAGGTAGGGCACTGAAAAGCGCTTAGCTGAAACGATACCAGGCGCAGAGGGAGAGCACTCGAAACACGGGTCCAGCAGGGTATCAGGCAGCAATGAGGTAGGCAAGCTGGCAGCAGGCGTGGGAGCGTGGGTGAGCGACCGCTTCGGGACAAGCCCAGGTGGTCACAGCGCTAGGAGGGGAGGAGGGACGCACTTACTCTGTCTGTGGGCGGGAGGGTCAGCAGGGAGGCGGGAGCGGGGAGGAGCCACGGGCTGGGAGTGGAGGCAACAACAACAACAAAAATGGCCTCTTAATGAATAAACGAAACGGGGCACAGCCGAGGGTCGGCAAGCACAGTTAAACAGTTAACAAGAGCAGTCTCATGCACAGAGCAGCGCAAACAGCACCAAAAACGAGCAGCTTCTACAACAATGAATCAATTTCTAAATGTCTGGCAAAGAGAAGTGAAAGTAAATTTAGCGCAGGTAGGGCACTGAAAAGCGCTTAGCTGAAACGATACCAGGCGCAGAGGGAGAGCACTCAAAACACGGGTCCAGCAGGGTATCAGGCAGCAATGAGGTAGGCAAGCAGGCGTGGGAGCGTGGGTGAGCGACCGCTTCGGGACAAGCATATTGTAGTGTCCTCTCTAGTCTGGGTACCCTCTAATGACTACGGTACTCACAGTGCATTATATTGCACGTCTATAGTCATCTATATGTAACAGCGCTCAACATTGTAAACATGCTTTCCCTTTATTACGCTGTAACACTGATGTTGCAGTTCTACGGAGTTCATCAGGAGCCAAAAGTGTTCAGTCATTGCTAACTCACACAACACTACATCTCCCCCTCTGTTAAATAAAGAATTACAATTGTTTACAAACATATATACAATCATAGTTTCACCAACTTTTTGTCATTCTTGACTGAAAATGTACCTTTTATAATCTGCTTTCGGCATTGAATTGAATTTGAGATTCAAGAATTTTTTAATCTGACGATATGTAATTTTGTCAGCTCGCTGCATTTTCTGTATGACTTCTTTTACACCTTTATCAGCAAGATTCTTAAGGAATTTGAAAATCTTCTTGTTATCTGCTTTGTTTAGCACATCAATGAAATACTCAAATGCCTCTGTCCAAGCTTTGTGGTGGTATCGAACGGTGGTGGTGGTTTTAGGAAGGTGGCAACATAATAACCATTGGTGGAACTTACTGATGTGGAAAGTAGTGGTCTTTCTGATGCTTCTTGGTAATCTTGTTTATTCAAACCATCTCTGAGGCCTTCTGACAATTTGGCCTCTGGGTCATATTTGATAATTACAGGCAACATGGCCTCTTTCTTGGTCTCGATTTTCAAAAAACAATGTTTCACTATTCTGATTGCCGCTTTCTACTTTCAGTCTTCTTAGACCTCTGGGGCCTCATTTATGAAAAGTGACGCATCGCTGCGTGAAAACAGCGATGCGTCACTTTTCACTGCACACTCCTTGCGACACCAATGATGGTAGCCGAAATTAATGTAACCAGCCCACCCTTCGCCCTCCCCATATTAGATGCTACTGCAGGGATAAAGTGATTTACAAAAAGGGGGGTGGTGAGGAACAGAGTGTCTGAGTTAAACAGACCACTCTTACCCAGTCCAAAGATCAGGGCTTGATCCATCACCGTTATTTATCTCACTGCCCCATCCCAGCTCAGAACCTGGCTATATGCAAATCAGTCTGTCCCTGGCCCAGTGCATCATGGGAACAGGGCAGACTAAACTACCAAGCCAATTCTTCACCAGAAAGGAGACAAGCTACCGGGGACCGGTTTCTGGCATTTCAGCCTTCTTCGGCCCGGCTTGCTTGAATCCTGATGGAGCAGTGAGAAAGGGACTCATGTCTGAGTATACCCTGCCACACCTATAGTGGCCAAAAACGATTTACAAAAAGGGGGGTGGTGATGAACAGAGTGTCTGAGTTAAACAGACCACTCTTACCCAGTCCAAAGATCAGGGCTTGATCCATTACCATTATTTATCTCACTGCCCCATCCCTGCTCAGAACCTGGCTATATGCAAATCAGTCTGTCCCTGGTCCAGTGCATCAAGGGAACAGGGCAGACTAAACTACCTAGCCAATTCTTCACCAGAAAGGAGACAAGCTACCGGGGACCGGTTTCTGGCATTTCAGCCTTCTTCGGCCCGGCTTGCTTGAATCCTGATGGAGCAGTGAGAAAGGGACTCATGTCTGAGTATACCCTGCCACACCTATAGTGGCCAAAAACGATTTACAAAAAGGGGGGTGGTGATGAACAGAGTGTCTGGTCCCCGGGAGCTTGTTTCCTTCCCAGTGTAAGAATTGGCTTTTGTAGTTTGGTTTGCCCTGTTCCCATCATGCACTGGGACAGGAACAGACTAATTTGCATACAGCCAGGTTCTGAAACTGGGATGGTGCAGTGAGCTAAAAAACGGTGTTGGATCTAGCCCTGATCTCTTGACTGGGTGAGAGCTTTCTGCTTAATTCAGAGACTCTGTCCCTCACCACCCCTTGTTGTAAATATTTTTGTCCACCCTAAGCGTGGAAGGGTATTCTCAGATGTGAGACCCTTGCTCATTGCACCATCAGGATTCAAGCAAACCGGGCCGAAGACGGCTGTAATGCCAGAAACCGGTCCCCGGGAGCTTGTTTCCTTCCCAGTGTAAGAATTGGCTTTTGTAGTTTGGTTTGCCCTGTTCCCATCATGCACTGGGACAAGAACAGACTAATTTGCATACAGCCAGGTTCTGAAACTGGGATGGTGCAGTGAGCTAAAAAACGGTGTTGGATCTAGCCCTGATCTCTTGACTGGGTGAGAGCTTTCTGCTTAATTCAGAGACTCTGTCCCTCACCACCCCTTGTTGTAAATATTTTTGTCCACCCTAAGCGTGGAAGGGTATTCTCAGATGTGAGACCCTTGCTCATTGCACCATCAGGATTCAAGCAAACCGGGCCGAAGACGGCTGTAATGCCAGAAACCGGTCCCCGGGAGCTTGTTTCCTTCCCAGTGTAAGAATTGGCTTTTGTAGTTTGGTTTGCCCTGTTCCCATCATGCACTGGGACAGGAACAGACTAATTTGCATACAGCCAGGTTCTGAAACTGGGATGGTGCAGTGAGCTAAAAAACGGTGTTGGATCTAGCCCTGATCTCTTGACTGGGTGAGAGCTTTCTGCTTAATTCAGAGACTCTGTCCCTCACCACCCCTTGTTGTAAATATGCAGGGATAAAGTGGGTAGAATAACCATCTAAGCTAAAAATGTTCCCTGTATCCCATGTTTCTTGATGCCCAATAATATCAGCCACACCTATAAATTCTCTCCAGATCGGGTCGTCTACTTTATTTTTAAGGCCAGCGATATTCCAGGTTGCAAATTTTATACTTGCACCCATAGCTGGATGAGCCACCCCGTCTAAGAGACAAGTTTTATTTACAGGTGAATCAGTGGCGGCTGGTGACTTTTGAAATTGGTGTGCCGTAATGAGCGAACATGACTGGAATAGATTGTCATGGGAGCCCCTCACTGAACAAAATTTGAAACAGAGGACAAAATGGTACATTTTACTGCAAATTTAAATAATAACACATTTGCTTTGCAGCATTTTGTTGTGCTGGTGACATCTACTGTTTTATTCATGCTGCTGTCTTGTGCTGCTTTATTTAAATGTGATTTTTATTTTGTTGTATTGTAGTTTTTGCGCTGTGTTCTGTTTTGACTGTCGTTGTGATGTGTGATGTCATGTTTTAATTGTGGTGTTAAGTTGCCTTGTGCATGTTACTGTGTTATATTTTGTGGCTTACTAGAGATAGGTCAACAAACGCTGATATATTTGCTGCCGAAAGCAGCACATTCCTTCAAAGTTCCAGTCATAAACAACTATTTACCAGTTTCTAATAGAGTAAAATAGTGCTGCTGCAGCTCATCAACCACTTAAGGCACTAGTCGGCCCTAAAGTGGTAAAATTGATTTGCCTTATTTGCCACATAATCAGTCATTTGATGCAAAATTTGCAGATTTTAACAAAAAAAATATTTGTAGCTCAAAAGTTACAGAAAACACAGCAACATGTGTTGCTGCGCAGTGGAAAATTTGACTTGTCAACTTTCTTCATGTGAGTGTGAAACTGATACTAAAGTGGTGAAACCCTTGGCCACAGAGCGCCAACACGTAAAAATGACATAATAATGAAGCAAGACTTTCACTAAATTATGCTGCAAAATATGCCTCACAGGCCACATAATTTACCCAACCCTACCGCATAATTTGGGTCTACATTGCAACACAATTCCAGTGACCCTGCAAATACTCAATAACATAACTTAACTCCATTGCCTTGCAATAATTGGCAATCAGTGTGCCTACAGCTGTAAATTAAGTCAATATTAGTTACCCTGCTAGGAAACAATGGAACCTACTTGTAAAGAAAGCTCCTTAACTTCCTCCGTCGAACCGGCCCGCATATATTAAATGTGTTCTGCTCTAAGTGTGCCCTAGCACCTTGTTTCAGTGGCGGCTTGAACGAAATTGTGCTGCGAGTCATCTTTTTTTAATGCAAGATTGCTGTGGCCGTAATCTACATGAAAAATCCCAAAATATAAATGTGCAACTGCAGGGTCGATAGAAACAGAGGAGGATGAAGAGAGCCAGGTCTGGGTAGGTATGAAAATAAAATAAAGACTCATCTCCGGACGAAATATTTTGCGAAAAAAATGTGCACGGCAATGAAATAGGAACACAATGTGCACACAGCAGAATATTCGAATTATTATGAATGCCTGATATCAAACAGCCAAACGGAGAGAGCGAGATTGTACTGACAGGGAACAGAGGAACGGCCTCCTTGAGACTGAGTTCACTCTCAGCGTCCGGCAAAAGAATATCCTGTGATTCTGGGCAAATCACTAAGCCTCCTGTTGCCTTAAAAAACATGACCTTGAGTAATGTAGCAGACGCTCCTGTAATGTGCGCCCTTAGACCCCAGTTTTGTCAGTCACTGCCCAGGATCTGATTCGAAGAGTGCGAGGTTCGCTGTCCACTTTGCTCGCTGCATGATTCTGTTTCACGGATTTGCAGCTAGATCGCTTTTTGCTCCTAGTCCTATATTTCAGTGGAAAACCAGCAATGTCCCGATTCCTGTTTTGAATTCTTGTATACTATCTCGACTGGTGGGAGGTGTGTAGTTGAATGAAAACTAGAATGTACAACGTTACGCTGGAAGCAGGATTCTTGAAATGAGAATTAGTAACTTTAGCAATTAGTATGTGTGCAGTTAGAATCTCCTTGTTGTGCGCCTGGCCTGTCACATCAGATTCTATGGCAGGACCGGAGGCTTCTGATTATGCTTCTCAATCTTTACTAGAAGCTCACAGCAGCCAATGAAAATGCTTGCTTTTCATTCAAGTATAACGTTAAACTGCATATCCCATCATGCCTTACACATAACCACGCCCCCTTAGTCCATAAGAGGCCTCAGCCTGCCGCCATCTTCCTCTTTCTTTGCTGCTCACAGAGCTAAGTGCACCTTGTTTACTCCCTCTGTGTTTATATCTGCTAATTTGTGCATGTTTAATTTATGGTTTTTTATCTAACTGGCACTGTTCTACATATTGTATGCCTTGAGGTTGTTACCTCTTCAGGGGGAGTAGCGGTGCTTCGGCGGGGCGCCTCAGTGCCCGTCGTTCTGTAGATCGATTCCTCATTGTGGCAAGAGCGCGCTTCATAGGCGCGAGGGTAGCGTCGGTCGTTGACCGGAGGCAGACGGACGCCTTTATTTGCTTATTGAGCCTGTTTGGTCCCGGTGTTTCCCCATAGCGTTCGCGCGTCTAGCGCATGCGCAGCCGGCTTCCCTGATCGCCGCTGACGCTCGTACAGGCCGGGTGGCTCTCGGCCGCGACGGGCGCCCAAAACGCGCTGAATTGGGCTGGTTTTTGGTAGGATTCAGTCGCGTTTGGGCTGTACGTCGCGGCGCGACCCGCGTTTATAGTTTCACTTGCGCTTTTGCCATCGGAGTGTTAGGAAGGGTCCCTCTGCCTTGGTGATCGCCTGGTGAGGTTGTAAAATACTGGAAAAGGCCGTTTTGGAGCGCGCACACGCTCAAGGAATTGCAGTGGCCTGGGTCTCTGGCCCACCTTGACTACAGCTTTTGCTGAGGGGGTTGAAGGTAGTGAAAGTTTAGTGTGCTGAGTGGGCTGACCCCCCCCCCGACCCTCCTTGTGTCTGGTTCTGTGTGTCCACAGCCTATAGGGTGAATAGTTCCCAGTACAACAGAATGTCTGAAGAGCAATATAATGAGGGGTACTATGAGGAGGAGGAATTTGAGACTCGGCAGACGGCTGCCTTGGAGGACAACCTGGTTAGTGCTTTGGACGCTTCGGTCCAGTCCTCCGTTAACAGGGCGATGGAGACTACTGTCCCACAGACAGTGCAACAGTCACTGGCTTCAGCCCTTCGCCCCATACGATGACAACTAGAAGGTTTCGCCAAGAGACATGGCTTCATCAAACCTCAGAAGAAGAAGAGCGAGGCGTCCACCTCGGGTCCTCCTTCAGGGGACACTGCCACTTGGCCTCACACGCAAGCCTTAGCTACCTTGCCGGACACGGCGGACCATTCTTACGCAGGGGGCAAAGCCACAGCTAAGCGTAGGGTCCATGATACTGACACGGACACTGGTACCAACACGGATACGGACACTGACACCTCAGAGGATCGCAACCCTCCAAAGAAGGCAAAGGTGGCGCAGCCCAAGAGCCTCGCGCCGGCGCATACACCTTTCACCTTTGACCCATCGGAAATAGTACACCCCAGATCACAAGACTGGATGCCGCCTACGGCGGTCAAGGCTTATATTCATGAAAATTTACGTAAGGGCTTCCCTAGGGAAGTGAGAAATCGTTTGCGCTCAGAGTGCCCTAGACCAGAAATCCCAAATCAGGTGGCGGAAACGCCGGAGATAGACCCCAACCTTCTTACCTTTCTAAAGAAGTTCACTAAGGATCCGAAGAGGGGTTTGGACAGGGCCTGGAAGGGGTGTCAGGACAAGATGCTGGATGCCATCGGCCCCTTGGCAAAGATCTTAGAGATGGCCTTTGTAGCCAAGGAGACCTCGGTCATCATAGATCCTGACGTGCTGGCTGGATGGGCCCAGAGGGCCATATGTTTTTTGGGCAACGCAAATTGTGCCGTCTCGGCAGAGAGAAGAAAATCTTTGCTCATAAAGATGGACTCGAATCTAACAGAGCTCGCTGACGCAGAGCCGGGACCCCTTGCAGAAGGTCTTCTGTTTGGTGACAAGTTCGTCAAGGACGTCTCCAAGTATGTAGGTACCTTTACGGCGTTGGACAAGGCCCAGTCGGGCATCAAACGCGCTCTCAACCAGGGTGTTTTTCACAGGACCGGACGAGGCGGGGGTCGCTCGTCAGGCCGAGGAGGTCCTCCTGGCCCCCACAGAGGTGACTTCGGAAGGGGCAGAAATGACTTTGACTCCACCCGAGAGGGACCTTCTACCCCTCCCGTAGGAGGTTCAGCAAAAACAGATACCAAGCTGGAAATGGCAGGGGGAACTTCAAGCACCAACAGAGCTCAGGTGAGACTTTCAGATAATTCCCTTCTTCCTCTGGGGGGTCGGACTCAGCACTGCCTGGGGCGGTGGAAAGACCTTACACAGGATGCTTGGGTCTTACAGACAGTTCAGGGTTTTCACTTGGAGTTTTACTCACGTCCTGTTCAGTCAAGCGTACCCCCAATTCTCCATTTTTCCCAACTAGAGGCCAGTTTTATAGACGAAGAGATTGCGGCCTTGCTGCAGAAGCACGCGATTGCACCAAGTATTCGCAGCCCTCACGGTTTCTGCAGCAACATATTTGTTATTCAGAAAAAAGGGGGTGGAAACAGACTAGTTTTAAATCTCAGGGACTTCAATCAGTTCCTGACGTACAACCATTTCAAGATGGAGGGCATCCATCTTTTAACGGATCTGCTGCAGGTGGGGGATTGGATGGTCCGGCTGGACCTGAAAGACGCATATCTCTCTATTCCAATTTTTCCCCCGCATCGCAGGTTTCTTCAGTTCAAGTGGAGAGACCAATGATACGAATATTTGGTTCTGGCTTTCGGGCTCTCCTCGGCTCCTTGGTGCTTCACCAAGGTGATGAAGCCGGTAGTAGCGTATCTCCGAGAGCGGGGTATTCGTCTGATCATATACCTCGACGATATACTGATAGTGGACCAGTGTCAGCAGACTCTTTTGCGGCACCTCCAGCTGACCACGACTATTTTGCAGGATCTGGGTTTTGTGATGAACACCAGGAAGTCGGTCATGGTTCCCTCACAAGTTATAGATTTTCTAGGTTTCACGGTGAACTCGGTGATAGCCCAGTTGTGCCTTCCGAAGGACAAACTTTGGGATCTGAAGAAAGAGATCAGGAAACTGCTAAGCAGCCAGTCTGTCTCCCTAAGAGCGCTGGCGAGAATGGTCGGAATTCTAGCGTCTTCAGTCCAGGCGATCTTCCCGAGCCCGCTTCATTACAGGGCCCTGCAACAGTTGAAGATCAGACATCTTCAGAAGGGTCTATCATATTCGGACAGCATTCCCCTCATGCAGGAGGTGAGGACAGAATTGCAATGGTGGTTGGGACACGTCGACGCTTGGAATGGCCGAGCGATCTTCGGTTCCCTCCCGGAAGTCACAATAGAGTCCGACGCCAGCCGATGGGGCTGGGGCGCGTGTTGTGGAGACATCTCCACAGGAGGACGATGGTCCCCGGAAGAGCTCTCTCTTCATATCAATTGTCTGGAACTGCTTGCGGGGTCGTTCGCGGTGAGAACGTTATCCCCACAGCAGACATCCTGCTGTATCCTCCTGCGTCTGGACAATATTTTGGCGGTGAGGTACATCAACAAGTTAGGAGGCACGAGGTCGTCCATGCTTGTGCAGATAGCCAAAGATTTTTGGCATTACTGCCTCCGCAACCAGATCTCGGTCATTGCGGAATATCTCCCGGGTCAGTCCAATCAGGTAGTGGACTGGAACTCGAGGTACCTCAGGGACTTCAGCGACAGGAAGTTGCTCCCGAGGATGTTCGAGTGGCTGGAGAGCATTTGGGGTCCGTTCGAGACGGATTTATTTGCGTCGAGGCTGACCTTCCAGATCCCTCGATTCTTCAGTTGGAGACCGGATCCGTTGGCTCGGGCGACGGACGCCTTTCTCCAAGACTGGTTAATGGGGGTACAGTATGCGTTCCCCCCCTTCTTGCTGATCCCCAGAGCGATGTCACAGGTAATCAGACAGAATGCGGAAGTGGTCATGGTGACACCTTGGTGGACGTCCCAATCTTGGTTCCCCAAGCTGATGCAGTGGAGCTGCGACCTACCCAGACTCCTCCCGGAGTCGACGATGCTATTGCTGGGCCCTCATCAGGAGAGGCATCCTTTGATAATGGAGGGCAGACTTCGGCTGATGGCCTGGAGGCTTTCAGGCAACAGTGGCAAGTGCCAGGGATTTCGAGCAGGGCTGCAGACTTCATCAAGCAGGCCTGGGCTCCTTCCACGAGGAAACGATACTCCTCGGCCTGGAAAGGTTGGGTGGATTGGTGCGTGGAACGACATTTGGATCCCGTGGGGGCCGGCTTACCCCATGTGCTAAACTTCCTGACGGATAAGGCGTCACAGGGCCTGGCCTATCGATCGGTCAACAATTTCAGATCTGCCATCTCAGCGGGCCATGTTCAGCTAGATGGTAGACCAATTGGTATGCACCCTGTCGTGTGCAAATTGTTGAAAGGTATTAGGGTAGAAAATCCCCCTAAACCTAAATATTCTTGTTTGTGGGATGTTAAGCGGGTTTTAGACCTATTTGACAAATGGCCAGCTAACCCGTCTCTTTCCAGAAAACAGCTGTCAGCAAAGCTGGCCATATTACTTTGCCTTTCGGCGTGCAGGAGATCATCGGACGTACGCGCGCTGGACATAACAGGTAGAGTATTTACTCCGGAAGGAGTTTCTTTTCAGATTTTTAGACGTACTAAAACATTGTCTACACATGTGTCTTATAATGCATTTCAGGAGAATGAAAAGTTATGTGTCGTTCAATGTCTAAAGACTTATGAGGAATGTACTGCGGCAGTTAGGCCTCAGGGCTGTTCGCAGCTTTTGATAGCCATACAAAAGCCGTTCAAAGCAGTGGCTGCGGCCACCATTGCCAGATGGCTTCGTTTTGTGATGGAAGAAGCAGGCATTGATATCACCATGTTTGGTGCGCATTCTGTCAGGGGTGCTATGGCATCGAAATCGTTCATGTTGGGCTCCAGCATTCATGATATTATGCATTGTGCAGATTGGTCGTCAGAATCGACCTTCAAAACGTTTTATTATAAGCCGGTGGGGGATATTACCTCTGTTGTTTTCAATAAGCATTAAACGTGCATAATCAGAAGCCTCCGGTCCTGCCATAGAATCACAAATTTGCTAGCATTCGCGACAAGAATTTGCAATTCTATTAAGGACACGGAGGCGAGGATAATCCCACCCGGCATTGTATATGAAGTTATAAATGCTTGCCCACCCAGATGGTTATGGTGGTTACGGTCTCTTATCCTTTCTTTCAGGTTCTGATAAAAAAGAGTGACTGAGCCTCAAAGAATGCCAGGATGGTTCGCCTGAAGTTGTTTCTTCTTCCCGTTGGAAGTGTTCTGGAGTTTTCCAAAGTTCGGTTGGAGCTGTTCGCCGCAAGAAAGAGGAAGATGGCGGCAGGCTGAGGCCTCTTATGGACTAAGGGGGCGTGGTTATGTGTAAGGCATGATGGGATATGCAGTTTAACGTTATACTTGAATGAAAAGCAAGCATTTCCATTGGCTGCTGTGAGCTTCTAGTAAAGATTGAGAAGCATAATCCTCGCCTCCGTGTCCTTAATAGAATTGCAAATTCATGTCGCGAATGCTAGCAAATTTGTGATTCCATTTTAAGTGCAAGTGGACAATAATGGGGAGGCGAGGTGGCAGGAACAACAAGGTGACTGGTTTCACTTTCCAGCTGTGACTGAGATGTTGCCTAGCGCTTATTCGTCCAAAGAGGCGACGTGGTCCTACTAGCAATACGTTACACCACCCAGTGCTTTCAGGGCCGGTACTGTCCGGTATGAGATGGTCTGGCCAGATGCTTACGTACGTGGTTATTTCGTGACTTTTCCTGAAGAATCTTAAACGCCTAACAGACAGTAACTTAAATGTTGCTGGCGTCTGGCGATAATCTTGCACCCAAGTATGCAATACGCTGCTGTGTGGGTACATGAAGGTTAAAATAACACATTCCAAAACTATTTATTCCACATTCATATATTTATTTGATTGATTTGGGTATATTATTATTGTAGTCAGTATCGTTCAGGAACTGCAGCTCACCATAATTTGCAAGAGCCGGGGGTTTACCACACACTCACACCATGACCGTGCACTCCGCACACGAATACGCATTCTAACTGTACCGTTTGTACACACACTGCACACAGTCATCGATCAGTCACACTCACTGTAAAAAACGTACGTTTTATAACTTATTGTGTCCGACTCGTCACTCGCCGTTGAGCACAGCCACCCACCCACCCACGCACGGCAGCGGCGGCAAGACCATCCTGAACTCAGTCTGCGTGTTAACTCAGCCAATCCTGGTGCAGCGCCACTGCGCCAGGATTGGCTAAGAGCAGGGCTAATACTCCCATAATGAGACCCGGGAACCCGGGTCTCTGCCTGTCTGGGTCCTAGGGGAGGAGGAGGAGGGGGGAAGGGTCTACTCTCTACTGCGTGTGTGCGCATGAGTGGGCAAGTCATAAAACATGACTTGTCCAAAATGCGCACACTGCTGCTGCCCTCCCTGCCACGCTGCTGCTGCCAGCCCGCCCCCCACACCTTCCACGATCGCGATGACGTCACCACAGCTGTGAGTCTGTAACTCCAATCATGATTCTGTCGGGCAGTGTTGGGCTGTTATATTGTAGACTGTGATTTTACTTTTTGACTGTTGCACGAATGCGTGACAGACAGTGACGGTCGTCCATGGCTAGTGGGGCAACGCCCCAACGCCCCCAATGGACGAACCGCCACTGAGGTGAATCCGAACTAAGGGCTATAAATGGGGTGACAGGGATGGGAGTAACTTTGGGAAAACCTAGTCACTCGATGTCTCCCAGGTTTGAAAAAGTATCAAATCTATTATAAAATGGACCTTTCCCCTTTAATGGGTCACTGTGCGCTGCCCTGTTGTTATGAGGGGGATAAAAAAATCCCAAAGGCAGTACGTTTACATACTCATGTTGTATTCTAACTGACCCTGCCTGCCTCAGTATGTCATCAACCAATCTGGGGGACCTAAAACTTATGACAACGCAATCACCTTCCAAACTTTTCTTAGCCTTGCCCACCCAAGGCACCCTTCTTATCATTTTAAAATTGTTAAACAGGTGATCACCTAACACTGTTTTATTGGACAAATAGTGAAGGGCTTTATTTTTTATTGTAGTCCAATGTTCGTTAAGGCCATCCTGGATTTTTGGGACATTGGCCAGAATTACTGTATAAGGGCATGCCTCTGCTGGTAGATACAATGGCAGCTCTCTTTTAGGGGGCGATGCTTGAAGGATTAATCTCCCCACTGAACCCCGAGGACGTTGCTTACCTCCCTGCGTAGCTCCCGTGGCTCCTGAAGCTACAGATGAAATATTTGGTGCTACGGCCGGGGCTACAGGTGGTGGTATAGGTTGGGGAAGTGGGGTGATCATGGAATCCAACAAATTGTTTACAGAGGTTGTGACTGCACTCAAAGAGTGAACTACAGATGGATTGGGCCCGACATTAGGCCTTTGTAATCTTTGAGATGTTTTTCAATTACGTTCAATCGGCCATCTATTTGCTCTAGTTTAATCATTAGTGGAGAAATAAATAACCTGAGCCGTTCTTCCATATGGGTCATAAAGTCGAACATCTTTCCCCCCCTGTTATCTTCTACATCAGAAGCGGTGTATTCATTTCTTCCTGCACCCCTATCCTCAGCGCCCTGATTGGAGGCATTAGTTCCCTTACGACCCAACCCTGATGCAGAATTGATGTTCCTCAGCTGTTTTGCCTGTTGACAACTCCCTTTGGGGATGTTCTTAGCCTTCCTTTTCCCTGAGATAACTTTACTGCAGTTAGCCATCGTGTCCGGCCTAACCCTTAGCTGTCTAGTGCATGTAACCCTGGGGGAAGGGACTAGACTGGTTACAGGTGAAGGTGCGGAAGAAATAGATAGACTATCAACTAGTACTGACCCATTAGGAACTTGATGGGGGTGCATACAATCTTGTGGGGCAACAATAGGAGTGGATCTCTCAGCGTTTAATAACGGAGAGACTGTTTGCCGAAGTGGGTCCAGGGACAATCTCCTCTCTACTAGCTCAATTTCTTTAGCTACTACAGATTCTGCTTGTTTCGGGAAAGCGTCAAGAGTCCCCACACCCCCAGCCCCAGTGCACACTTTTGGGTTAGTTTTAGCCATGACAATATATTAGATCTCACTATCAATGATTATCTCTTTAAGGTAAATTGTTCAGTCTTAATGGCCCAACAGTTGTCTCACGCCTCACTTGTAGAAGGGTCAGCTAATGGTAGTCCAAAAGTCGAAGAGAGGTGGGCCCAGCCCGGCCTCCTCTGGCCTAGGAGGGCCCGCCCTTTGCCCGGGCTTAGCCCAGCTACGCCCGCGCTGGTCCTGCGACGTGGAGGAAGCAACGCTGTTTGTGCGCCTCCGGGCGCAGAAGTGCTTGTGGGTGGGCAGAGCAATCCGCCGGGAATTATGGGGGCTGTAGTCCCCCCACTCAGCGGCCGCAGGTGATGTGATGAGTGGTGGCGGGGGGAACAGCAGCCGAGATGTCAGCGCGCTCACAGCGCTATGTTCCCCAGGCACAAAGGTTCTCCAAGTAAGGGCGGCAAAAAGTACAGGTCCCGACAAGTGCAAAGTAGCGTTATGGTCTCCCGCTCCTTCGAGGGAGCACCGCAGTTTTGTGCGACTCTGGGCATGGAAGTGCTTGTGGGTGGGCGGGGCAGTCCGCCGGGAAGTATGGGGGCTGTAGTCCCCCCACTCAGCGGCCGCGGGTGATGTGATGAGCGGCGGCGGGGGGGAACAGCAGCCGAGATGTCAGCGAGGTCACAGCGCTATGTTCCCCAGGCACAAAGTTCTCCAAATAAGGGCAGCAAACAGTACAGGTCCAGACAAGTGCAAAGTAGAGTTATGGTCTCCCGCTCCTTCGAGGGAGCACCGCTGTTTTGTGCGCCTCCGGTTGCGGAAGTGCTTGTGGGTGGGCGGGGCAGTCCGCCGGGAAATATGGGGGCTGTAGTCCCCCCACTCAGCAGCCTCGGGTGATGAGCGGCGGCAGGGGGGGAACAGCAGCCGAGGTGTCAGCGCGCTCACAGCGCTATGTTCCCCAGGCACAAAGGTTCTCCAAGTAAGGGCGGCAAAAAGTACAGGTGCCGACAAGTGCAAAGTAGCGTTATGGTCTCCAAACCTTTCAAATTCCAACACTTTCCCTGGTTTTGCTTGCAATGGAGTGGGAATAGTAACTTTCATACCTTCAGAGTCTAGTACTTTCCATAATCTTGCTCACATTGGAGTGGAAATAATAAATCTAACCCCTATAAAGTCCAACGCTTTCCCTATTGTTGCTTCGATTGGAGTAGAACTAGTTAGTCTAGCCCTCCAAATGTAATATTCGCCATACTCTTGGTAAGATTGGAGGATTTGAGTGAAAATAATGAATCTAAGCCCTCTAAAGTCCAACACTTCCCCTACTGTTGCTAAGGCTGGAGTAGGGATAGTACATCTAACCCTTTTAAAACCTAACACTTTCCCAGATTTTTCTTAGGTTGAAGTGGAAGTTGTAAATATAAACCCCTCAAAGATCAGCACTTTCCCTGCTGTTGTTTAGATTGAAGGCGAAATAGTAAAACTAATATTTCCAAAGTCCAACAGTTTCCCTGTTTTTTCTTTAAATGGAGTGGTAAATCTAAAGTCCAACACTTCCTTAGCTTTTGCTTGCTTTGGAGTAGGGAAATGTTCCTACTGTTGATTAGATTGGAGTGAAAATACTAAATCTAACCCCACCAAAGTCCAATCCTTTCTCTGATTTTGCTTACCTTGCAGTGAAGAATACTGACTGTAATCCCTTGAAAATCTAACTTTTCCCCTACTCTTTCTGAGATTGGAGCGAAAATAATAAATCAAACTCCTGCAAATTCCAGAAATGTCCCTACTGTTGCTTACATTTTTGTGGAAATGGAAAATCTAGCCACTCCAAAGTCAAACACTTTCCTTATTGTCACCTAGATTGTAGTGGGGATAGTAAATCTAATCCTTCCACACTTCTACACCTTCCATACTTTTGTTTACATTGAAGTGAGAATAGAAAATGTAACCCCTCCAAACTTCAACATTTTCCCTACTGCTGCTTACATTGGAGTGGCAATAGTAAATCTAACCCTGCAAAGTCCAATCCTTTCCTTGATTTTGCTTACGATGGAGTGGGAATAGTAAATCTAATCCCTACAAAATTCAACACTTTCCCTACTTGTCCTCAAGTTTGAGTGGAAATAGTACCTTTAACCCCTACAATAAATGCATGATTATTAATTTTAACTTTGAATTTATTGTTAATATTTTTAATATAATATTTTTTAAATTGTTAATTATTGCTTTTATATTGTTTTAAGGACTAGGATATTTATTTTTGTATTTTAATATTTTAAATGAATGACATCTAATGAGACATATATCATATATTTTGGACAATAGTCTTTTCCACACTAGTTTTGACTCAATATTTTGGTAGCTTGCATAAATAGTATGTAATCATGAACAATAAATGTAATACCTCATGCAGCATATCGAAGTAGTTAAATAAAATTACGGTGATTAATGATGCAGTAATAGCTCTAGCCAGTAGTAATCTCCTATTGCTGTTATCATGGAAATATCCCACTTGAGCAAATAGCCACATCTGTCTCTCCAAACAGCAAAGGTACCTACTTTCATCTTTGTAACATTACTAAAGTAGGAAAATAACTGCTACTGGTATCCCTAACATTACTGGCCAAATTGAAAACATATATTCACATTTTTATGACTTCATCACACGCACTTGCATCCTCAACCTTTATGTGTATATATGTCCCAGAATTTTAGTGCAAATCAAACATGATCTTAAGAACTGATGCTTGCCTTTAGAGAGGTTCACATTTTTATACATATCCTTGAAAGGTAGTTTTAACACACAGGGGCATATTCTCAAGAACATGTGATAGGCATTGCAAATTTAGCTTAACACAACTGTGCATATAGCAGTCTATCGTGAGAAAATAACACCCTCTTACCGTCCAATTCCCAAACCGGCGGTGCCATGCGATAGTAGCATGATAACGAGCCAAATGATTGCACAAAATTCAACGCGACTAACAAAAAATCTAAACACAAACACCAAAAAAATTGTGATGCCCCAAAGCGTGATACCAAAATCATCAAAAACCAGCGACAGCCCTGCAATACCCACGCGTCATGCTGGAAAACGCACTATAAAAGCAGAAACAAAAAAGCACGCCAAAAGCAATTCAAACTGTGTAGCACCATGGATGCACCCGGACCAAGTGCAGAGAACTAGCCGAACCCCACAAGCCCAACGGAGGACCAGCATAGAACCCCGTGTTCAGGAAAGGGCAAGGAGAAGAAGAAGAAGAAGACAGGGTTCAGTCGGCAGGAAGATCAGATCATCGTCATGGAGGTGATAGGACACTACCAACAGTTGTTTGTCACCTCCACTGCGGCACTGGCAACACAAATGGAAATATGGCAGACCATCGTTACCGCCGTCAATGCAGTTGGAGTGGTGAGGAGGTCAATGGAGGAGGTCAAGAGGCGCTGGCATGATGTGCAAAGGCAGACCAAACAGACACTCGCCACTAACAGGAAGGCAGCAATGGCGACTGGAGGTGGGAGTCCTGCGCCACAGGAGGAGCTGGAGGAAATGGTGGCCACAGTCACCAGTCTGGAGACGGTGGCAGTATTCGGGGGCCTGGACACAGCACGAAATTACCTGACCCAACAGCAACAGGGTGAGTGATGACCAGGGACTGGGGGGAGATGGGCACAATGGCACACATGCACAATCATGTGTTGGACACCGCACATGCACAATGACAGTAGAACATGTCCCTAATAACCTGGACACACTGCAGCCCACATACAAACACCAAGTAGGCCCCTGTCCACCATGTGCACATATGGGCCTCCTCCGAATAACCAACTACACTACCAGTCTATGCACATGTGATGAATCCAGTAAAGCCGCGTCTGTGTGAGTCACACTGACTGAGCAAGTGACTCTGCATGACCGATAGCATGGCAGCTGCCTAACTACATGACATGGTGCACTAATCGACATGGAGGTGGCCCAGTGTGGATCACATACGCAAAGGAGCAGGTCACACTCTGACACACCCACGTGCACCTAATACCCATGCCGTCCAATACACGCTGCAGACAAACATACACAAGGCCACAAAATCCATCCAATAGAACAAATGACCCAAGCCGCAAACATCCCAGCCCCCAAAAAGTACACACCACCTCAAAGGGACAAGGGTCCACAAAATCAGAGCTGCTGGGTGGACTCCCCATAATGCAGCACACACACATAGCAACCACAAAACATCACTAATGACGACAATGTGGGACAAAGTGAAACACCTACAACACAGGACAGAGGACACAACTAGTTCAGCTTGTGCGTAGTAACTTGCCACTCGCATCTGGCATTGCCTGACACTGTGTGATTGCAATGTACAGGTACTACCAAACATCCATCATGTACTCAAAAAGCACACTGTCTGCCATCAAATAGACTTCTCCACCAAAACAGTCACAATGTGCATTGTCATGCAGTCTTCATGTAAACATCTGCAAAGTGGCAACCCACATGGAAACCTCTGTTAACATGCGTCTCCCATAACATTGCAGTGGGACAAACAACACTTACTGCAGAGCAGACCACAAATCCCATCAGTGATGATCAAGAGGACAATCTGCACATCTGCTCAGACATCCTCCAACGGCTAATGGAGAGCCTCTGCACCCCACCCCCAGGAGCAGGCCAGCCCAGCTGCCTCAAGGTGACCCCACCACCTGCACAGACCACACAGCAGGAAACACACACCACCAAGGCTGTCTCCCAGGACCCCCTTGAACAACACATGGAATTTCAACGCTGTGTGTTGGGTTGCCAGGTGGAGTTGGCTGATCAACTGCGGGTGGTTTTTGAGCTTTTTGCAGCCAAACTTGATGCCATATGAGGGTGTCTGAGTCCCATCAGGGACCGCTTACAGTCCCTAACGGACACACATTGTCCGCACCATGCTCCAAGGCAATCCTTGGCTGGCATCGCTGGGGCCATCTCTTGGATAAAAGAACTGTCTAGTCAGACAGGAACCAGCGATGACAGCACAGAGTTGGCACAGATGCACAGGACAATTGAGACCATGGAACACATGCAGGCTTGAAGTATGGCTGCCGCGGCTGAACACCAACGAGATATAGCTGGGATCTTCCCTGCCTTGCAGTTCATCATCCTGTCATTGTAGTCAGCCAGTTCCAGGTGACTGTAGCGGAAACTGCGACACACACCTCTCCGACCCCTGATGTGTCAGTGGCACCCACTGATGCAGCCCTATCACCATCACACCCTGATGTGTCAGTAGCACCCAGTGATCAGTGATGCAGCCATTACCCTGCCACACACACGGGAATCTGAGGCATCAGAGGACTAAGAGGTAGATGGTTATTACTATGTGAGGAAGGAGGTAGTAGCATCCAACACTGCCATATGACCTGTCCCTGCCTGGTTCTGCCCTATGAATCATGCCCTGGGACAACACCTTCCACTGACCCCCAGAACACTCTGCAACATGCACCTGGACCCCGACATGGACTGGCATATCTTCACTGGTTGACAATAACACAGCAATCCTGCTGTGGACTGCACTCCCCCTCTCCCAAATGAATTTTCAATCCCCAGAGGAGTCTGGTTGGCCCACCACTGGCTCCCATGTAATGTGGGCTTGGCATAGCCATGTACCAGTATGTGATTAAAACATTCGAAATCACACAGATGTGTCATGACTAAGTTAATTGAAGTGTGAAAATATGGATGTATGAATGGACAATGATTGCACAAGAAGTAACACCCTTGTAAATTACATCAATGTGCATGTTGAACTCTGAGCCACAAGGCCAGTTGGATGTCTGTGAAGGTGAGCACTAGCTGTGGCCTCGTTTCACATTAATGACAATCTCACAACCCCCCAACGTAGGCACATGTCCATGTATTGAATGGGGCTGTGTGTAGGAATGACCAAATTGGTGGCAGGCCTGAAGTGGTGTCCTGCACCACATGTGACACCAGAAGTTCACTTCGCATACCTACTCACACACATCTGTGTGGACACATTCTGTTTTGATTCATAGCAGTGCTCCACATGGTCAGAGGTTGGACACCATACTCACATTGCTGGAGAAATGTAAATGCACAGGCCTGCCAGCAACTATCCTAAACACAGTGTTTGGCTCACAGAGGTGGAGCAGTCAAAAGGGACGCACCACCATTGTACATGCGTCACTGAGTCCCTCCCTGTGTAGGGACGATGCTCATTGGGGCACACGATTCGTACATCTATTCAACACTCATCACAGTTGGACAGTAGTGAAGTTGCGGAGACTTTATTGGCATGTGCATGTCAGTATGGACAAGGCAAGGGCCACAACATGCAGGGACATGCAAGAGACACTTAACCACAGCATGGGAACATGTCAAGGTTGAAGACATGGCGGTGCAAAAATTTACACAATTCATTACGGATGGCAACGGTCTCAGCCTACCTTGACTTGCTGTACGAGTCATGTGATGTTTGGCGTCTGCCTATTGCCCCGTGGGAGGGGACACGACTCACAGCCATGGGGTCTGCATAATGCTGTGTTACCGGACTGCACCGACTGTCAGCTCTGCTGACAGTGATCAGGTGGAAGGGTCTGACAAGGTCACATGTCATGTTACATTGCCATGTGTGTACTCCCCCCCCAGCAGTATGTCTGATTTGGAAATGTTGCCAAACTACGCTGTGCTGCTCCGACCATGGAAGCGCCTCACCTTGCACAGGTGTGTGTACACACGCATAGTTCCTCGCACATGCATTCTGAGTTTAGACGAAGGCAGACATGTCAACTGTTGTGGTGGGATATGCGAGCATTCTCCAAGATGCAACAAGGTGTTTGGACCTGTGCTGTGGATGACAATCCAATGTGGCAGCAGGAATGTAGTTACTCGTCCATGAATGCCAGCGCAGCTTCATGGGCAATATGTTCCAATAGTACGTCATTTTCTGGTTCAAGGAACACCAGGGTGACCCAATCATTAACTGGTCCGGGCAGATGTGCTCAGTCCACGCCGTTTCCCCAATCCGCAACACGGCCCAATAAGGTAGTGCCTCGATGTGGTCACTGCACATGATGACTTGTACAATTTCCCAGCCCCAACTGCCAACACATACTCCAAAAATCAAGGCATCCCATGCACAGGTATCATGGTTGTACTCCTGTTCATAGGCCAACAGGGGTACACACACAAGTAATAATCCAGTTCAGCTACCGTTGTGTTGGATAGGCAGACCTCCATGGGCCACTCAAATGTGCATGTTCGACAGTGGAAGCAGGGTTGGACGCATGTGACGTATGTAAGCCGGAAACTCAGACAGTAAATGTTTTGCAACACTGCCAATGGCACTGATCTCAACAGATGCAGCATTTGTGCACGGTACAGTTCCACGTGACAGACTTTGTGCATGTGTCCGGGAATGCCTGCCATTACTTTTGTTGGTCTCATAGCACCGGCACTCCTCAGACCAGCGGCAGTTCTGTGGACGAAATGTCGCAGCTCAGGGCTATGAGTCATATGTGTGTGCAACGATTGTACGTATGGGTCGTTTTTGACCTATGTGTCAAGGGCATCCCTTGCAGGTGTAGGTCGTGCAGGGACAAGTGTGTGTGGGGTATGGGCACATTAGTTTTTCATTAGTGCTGTTCGTGGTGTGGGAGTCATCAGAGGCTGGTTTGGTATCTCACGCAGGGTGTGCCAGCCGCATTCAGGACCAAGGTCAGAGGGTCAGTTGGCCATCCGCCTTTTGTGTAAAGACAAAGGAGCTTTCATTCCAAATTTTAGTCTGACTACTGCTTGCATTTCTTAGATGTTATGTAGTCTTCGCGCTGACTTTGATGCCAGGTCTGTGATTTGGGGTTCACGAATTTCAAGACACACGCCGCTTTTGGAATGTTTGCATGAGCCAAGTGCCTGACCTTGTTCAGTCTCTCTCTTTCTCTCTCTCTCTTTTCTTTGATTAGTGCCTGACACACCTTCTTATCGTTTATATTGTCTTGCAGGCTGTGACTCACAGATTGTCCAGGGATGCCACGACATGAGTCTTCACAATAGTTGTTTGGAGACTAATTAGTATGTGACATTTTGTTTGGTCTTTCAATGGTGCATGAATGACTCAGGATTTCTGTACCGTTGATGTGCAGTGTCTTGGTCCAGTGGTGGAAGGGCGTGCCCTGGGTGGGGCCCGGGGGAGGTGTGGTCCTGGGGGTGCTGACGGTGGTTGTTGTGGCCCTTCTGGGTGTCTGGACCGCATGATCAGTGGCTCCATGGTATTTGTTATTCTACAGGGGTGGCTCTGGGCTGGCCTCCCTCTTGTGGTGCAGGCTGTCGTCCGACTTTGCACTAGGTCAGAGCTGGTGTTAGTTTCCTGCTGTTAACACACCTTATCGCATGTTTTGTATTCTTATTGCCGATCTGGCTGGTCGTTGAGAATGTTGCAGATTGGAGATGTTGCGGCTTTTTGCACGGGAATGCCTACTCTGCATCTCATTAGCGATAGTTGCCGGGTCATCTGTGACGATGTTTATTGCGGCTGCTATCCCGGGTAAACTGGTGATGTCGGCTGTTAGAGCCTGCTTGTGAATTCGGTGATGATTTTATAGCGACTTTGGCTGCGATAAAGTGCAGTTAACTCGGCGATAACTCCTTGAGAATATGCCCCACAGCTTTTCATTCCAAAGGGTTTATGCTTATGTCGACTTCAGCTTATTGTCATCATGTGTTTGGCCTCTGCCAAACACATGGCTAGCTATAAAATACTGACACTAAGGCCCCCATTAGGATGGCGGGTGGACTTTGCCCGCCCGCCATCCTCGTGCAAAAGGGGAACACCTGCCATAGGAGCGGAGGTCCCGCCTTGGGCATTAGGATGCGCCCGCCACAATGGCAGGCACATCCTGTATTTTTACCATTGCGGCGGGCGGTGCTGAAAGCGCCGCCCGCCGCAATGGTAAAAATGCACGTTGTGCATTTCAAAGCACAACATGACGGCACCGCGTGGTGCACCGCGCGGTGCCCCCCACCCCCGCACTCCCTGGGGGCCCGCAAGGAGGGAGTCTCCGTATGCAATGCCGCCACGGAAAAGCATGTCAGCAAGCCCATCATATTATGGCTGGCGGTGTCCATAGACACCGCCACCATATTAAACATTTTCTGCCCGGCCACAAGGCAACCGGGGCGGAAAAGCGGCAGACGGTGCTTACGTCCGCCATAGTAATATGGCGGGGGGAAATGGGTGGCGGGCGGATATTAATGTCGGGCGGATCGTCATCGCCACCATGGCGGTGGCGATCCGCCCGACATCGCAATGGGCCCCTAAGAATCAAAGCTGTTCATTACTTAGCCACCGATTTACACTCTGATTCTCTTATCTGCTACACAGCCACCAGCAATGTATGGCCATTGTATGCTTTCACAGGTACGTAGCATACAGCAGCAACTTTTATGTCAAACACCAGCATTTGTGCTATGTTTCAACAGAGTTTTATTTAGCATTCCTGAACCAAAGTCCCAAATATAAATCAGTAAAAACTTAATTAAGAACAATCCTTATCCTCATTCATTGTTAGTAAGATGTGTTTTCTCCTTTTAGGCATGTTGGAATTTGTCATTAATAATTTCTTTGCAAAGATGAACAGATGTCCACTGAAGAAATATAACTCACACCCTTGCCATGCATTACTTATGATCGCACATATTATTTCACATCTCTCATGGTATGATGTATAACATCATGAATAACATCACTGATGACATTGGAAATTACATAATTGATGATAACACTGTGCATGGCGTGGGTGCGGGATATACAAATCTTCAGTAAACTATAACTGGTGAATGTCAGTGTTTTTTATAGTTTAAGATATTTAGTTTTAACTGATATTTTCAACGAAGGGACCTCTTCCCCTTTGCAAATGTAAATAGTAACAATTTTTAAGAGCAGGTAGTGGTTCCACTGACCACTGCCTGTTTTTACAAAATGTTACTTTACAGTTTCTTTTTTTTTTAAACGCATCCCATTTTCCTTTAAGTAAAACTGACTGCATTTGAGAAAAAAAAGATTACCTTATTAAAAAGCAATCACAGACATAGTGGTCTGCTGACCTTAGCAGGCCACCGTTCACGTGATGGCTGTGATTCCTAGGGGGTCACACACCATGACCTATTTCATTAATATTCATGAGGTAGGTCGATTAGCAACCCACACAGAATCCCTAAATAAAACTGTTAGGATATAAGCTGAGGCTGGATGCATGCTCATAATGGTGGGGTTTGGATTGTTCTGAATGTTCCCTGTGTGGAACTCTGCAAGGGGTCTATCATGGGGTTCCTTCTGCAGTTGCTGCCGTGTCGTTTGAGTTGACAGTAGATAGATAGCTCTTACCGTTGTCTCTGAGAGCTTTTTTTCAGTGGCGACCAAGATGGGATTGAGAGCTTCTCTTCGGAAACTAAATGAGTTTCATACATTAGGAATACTGATTTCCTAATTGATATTCAGAGAGAATCACAATTAGGAAATCGGTATTCCAAATGTTTGTACATCTGGCCCATGAAACTATAGCTATAAACTATAGCTGTAGACGTTTAAGGCGACCTTGATGCATCTTGATGCTTAGTGTGCTATATCTTGAATTAAAAGTCCTTTAATGGGCATTCCATTTCTTGAAGTTGAAAACAACCTTGGTATTCAACAAACCTGGACGTTGGCTCAGATGAAAAACTTGGGCCCCTGCATTTAATGTTATTTACAAATAAGTACTGAATGAATCAAAGAATAAAATATCTTTAAATTGCCATGTCTAGCCTTCATAATTCAAAAGATTCAGTATCAACAGGCTGGAAATAACTCTTGCTTCCAGTAAGGTATTTCAGAACTTCGTTTCTGTAACTGAGAGTGAAGAATCAGAAGATATCACTGACGTACCAACGTACGTGAAGTCAGACTTGAATGCATCAGTTATAAGAAGGTTACTTGTTGTTGAAACTTTCCACCGTTGATCAGTAAATGTAATGGAACAACACTATACTGTTAACACTGCTTCATCAACTTCAGGTTCTGACTCAGCTTGGAAAACTTTATTGTAGAAATGAATGCTTGTCTACTTGACTGAACCCACACAATCCAAAATGAACAATGCCATATGCCAGTCCCACTTTCGGTTCCCACTTTGAAGCATTCCAACCTGAATTGCTACTGTTTGGTTTTCGCAATGGAGATGTTGTCACAAACATTTATTCCCATTTACCGCCAATCCTTGCTAATAAGGACAATTTTTACCATGCCACATTACATTTATTATCTCTAGGTAAGCAAAATGAATGTGGTTGGGAGTTTCTTTTTTGTTAATCCTGATTGTGTCCAAAACTGCTGCATGGGCATGCACGTTATTCTTCTAGCGCAAGGGTTTCTGGAGTTTTTGTCAAAGACACACTCTGTTGCTCTTTCCCATACCTCCCTATCTCCCATATTGTAGGCTCCACATAGATACTTGGTCCCCTCTTGCTAGTGGCACCCTCCTGGTGGCAGAATAGGGCTATGGTTAGATTATTGCACTTCATATTGAGGTATGGCTAAAGTAACATCAACACAACAACACATCGCCTCCGGGTATATGATGTACCTACATAAACAATAATAAGACTTCAGAAGAGAAATGTAAATATTATGTGCATCAAACAACACTTAATTAAAATTAGAATATTGGAATGCATTGAACACAATGGAGTAGCTCAGTGACAATAATGGCTCGTACAGACCTTCTGCTCTAGCATTCTTAGGCCTGTCTCCTAGCTTCTCCTTTTCAATTTAGAACGTTATACCCTCAGCAAGTAGAATGTTGTTGTAGCCTCATATCCATTCTGCCTCAGGCTATTCCAGATGTTAAAGGGCCCCTCCCTCGTTATAAGCCCTCACCTGAAACTTTGGCATAAAACTCGGGCTCAAGGAGTTTATCAACAGGTATAAGCCTTGGCAGAGGGCTGTAATGCTATCGTAAAACTATGCAGATACTTCTTTTTGCAACCAATCCAGTGAATGAAAATGTAAATAAATACTTTGTGATACACAAACATTTTTTCTTCATTCTCTCTCATTGATACAGTGATTTGGACTCGGTGGTGATTGTTAGAAAAACGGAAACATTTGGAATAAACAGATCTGGAACGATCAAGCTATCTAGACCAAATGTTGCTGGGGACAGCCAACACTGCCCAGGTGACACATCAAGGTAAACAATGGAGCAAGGGTGCTCTAATATAAATATATAAAGTATATAAAGTTCTTTTGGTATTGAAACCATACCTGCTTCGAAATTAATCTTGAAAGAAATACTTTAATTGGATACTTTATTAATGTTGCAGGGGGATGCTCTACCAACTTGCTAAAATACAATTCTGCCAGGCCACAATATATTTAAATGAAAAGCTCTGATTAACTTCTGGTAGTCAAGCCACAGACTGTAGGCAATTCCGCAGAAAGAAATATATTATGGGTATCAGCAGCAGAAAATAATATTAAATGTAATCAGCTTAATAACCTAAAATGGGTGGGTTTATATGAATAAGGTACAAGGACTTTTGATGAAAATATACAAATAAAAATGTTTGTAAGGAACAATGGTGGTGCAAACATCACTGTTAGACTGCTTAGGTATATTGCCAAATAAACTGACATGACTCTTGCACCAGAAATAAAATCTAGGGAACGTGACCAGCAAACTGTTTGGCCTCACAGAGGCAGCCAAAATTCAGCTGTCCTGGTGGCTTTCTGGCAGACTCCAGTCATGGCTCGAATAGTGAGACAGGCCTCTCTTCCTCTGTTTATTACACAAGTAAGGGGCCGATTCTGATGTTGGACGTAGGAACTGGAACCGAACAACCTCTTGTCGTCAATTCCAGACCTGCAAGTAGGATGCAACCAAACTCTGTTCAGTCGCAATCCTATACTTAACAATGGGAGCATGCATTCCAAATGGAATACATGCTTGCATCGTTAAGTGCAGCGGTGCAGTTAATCACTGCACCCAAGGTGGCTGCCACCAGGTGCAGGGATCAACAGGGGGCACTATAGGTGCCCCCTAGGCTGCCATTCGGCAGCCTCGCACACATGGGGGCCCTGCTGCGGGCCCCCAAAGACAGTTTCCCACTGCCTTTCTGTGTTGGAAAGGCCGGCACAGAAATGCAGTGAGAAACTGCAATCGTACTTCCTCAGTTGGAAAGAGCCGGCCAGGGGAGTACTGAAGGGTTTCCTGATGGCAGACGGACTTTCTGAGCCCGTCGGAAGCCATCCAGAAAACCAAGTCACATTCTTTTCCAACCGAGTCCATCAGAATGGCGCAGTCGAAAAGGAATCCGAATGGGCAAGTCCAATTCCTAACCACATCGGAATCGGGCCCTAAGTGTCTCCAATCTTCTTAATGCAAGGAAATCCACTACACCTCACAGGTCCTTAGGAAAGATTCTAGGGTTCAGGTCTCTTATGAGCCAAGGTGTTTACAGAGTCAGTGCAATCCACTCACAACGTTTGTGGCCATGAGTTAGTGAACAGGAGCTGTAAAGCAGTTTCTGTCCCTGGGTGCATGCGGAGATCAGCAGCCCTTCAGTCCTTTCAGACATCTTCCCCCAGCCAGTCATGATTCTGTTTCCTTTAAGTGATTCTTCCAGTTCCAGGAATGATCTGAAAAATTGGTGGTGGAGTATTTGTTTTGCCAGTGCACTAGCCTGTGGTTGGGGATTTCCTTAGGCACAATTCAAGCAGACTTTTCACAAAACTCAACCCTCTTTTTCAGCACTATTACACTTGTCTGTAAACCTGCTGAGATGTCTCTATCCAGGATAGCAGAAGTTATGCTCCCCATCTAAGATGCCGAATGCCTCACACGTGCACATATAGCATCCAGTCTCTCAATTCTAGAATGCAATTCCTGTCGAATCTGGCCTCCCAGTCATATCCCTTAGACTGAACCAACAGGATGTGCTCAAGTCAGAGTATTCTAGTTTAGTAAACAATAGTACAGAGGAAACAACGTGCTAGTTTACAGTCAATCGTAACCGTCTATATAGTATACTGATCAAGTCATGTGTTCAAGTGTGTAAAGCTTGCGAATATCACAATGCATTGTGTTTTTTGAAGTCCCTCTTAATTCTAAATATTAATGTATATGAAGGCACAGCAATATGTTGGATGTAATTGTTACTCACTAATTTTTGAAATAGTCGTTATAGTTTTCAACCCAAGATAATTGTTTCTGTAATACATGTATCGTATGTAAACATACAGTGTCCAATATGTTCTCTTTTTTGCCTCTTGTAGCAAACTTAAATTATATATCATTCATTCATATTTTCAAGCCCCCGTGACTAATAACAATGACATTTTCCTAGTCACCTCACCAATCTTATCATAGCTGTAATATTGAAGTCCTCTAGCGGGCACTTGTTCCGGTCACATTCCTGGAATTTGACTATTGACAGATGAACAAACATTTTATTGTCCTGATTGAACCCATTTGGATTCGGTGTGGTGTTCCACTGTTCAAAATATACCATGACTTCAATTTTCTTAAGTTCAGATGTCTATCTGCACCTTTCTCATTACTTTTAATCATGTTAATTCCACCTGCTCCTACTTTCTTCCGATCACTTTTATGTTCTTTTTTAAAGTGTCTTGCAACAGGATTGTTTCTAACTTTATTTATTATACCTTGTTTATTTTCCAATGTTCTCTTCTTTAGATTACACTTCGTCTGTGCCCAATTCCTTTTTAATTTGTTCAAATCATTAATGATCTGAACAAATTAAAACAGGTCATTAATGAACTGAACAAATTAAAAATGAATTGGCAACATGGAGACAACCTCACCAAAAAAGGCAGAGTGGCCCTAAGAAGACTACATGAGAAAACAACCATTGAAATCAAATAATCTGATAAAGGTGGAAACATAGTCATATTGGGCAAGGACCAATATGTGAACTCCTTCGGCGCTTATGATGAGCTGAGCTGGTCATGAGGCACAGCTCCACTGTGCCTCATGACGAGCTGAGCTCGTCATAACTGCTATAGAACGCCCACACGGGGATAATTGCCCTCCTGTGCAGGGCGTTCCATTGTGTGGGCGGAGTCATGACGAGCTAAGCTTGTCATGAGCACAGCTCCACTGTGCCTCATGACGAGCTGAGCTCGTCATGAGTACCGTGGCACCGCATGTGGCCCCCCCTACCCCCGCAGCTGAATTAGCCCTGGAGTGAAGGGGTTAAAGAAGCAATGAAACAATTGAATGTCAAAGCTTGTCATGAGAGACCTGGAATGAATGCATTAAGGAAATTGTGGTATACAGAGAAATACATGTATTGGAAGGATGTAGGTCTGTTGGATGAGCATGAATGCTAGTTTTTGACACACAAAATTATGTTATGTGAACAATAGATTGTATGCCCAAAATCCAAAACAGTGAAATTAATCCACCTCGGAGACAAATTGTCACCTTGAAGGTCTCAATAAGTTAATCATTTCTTAGCTCCCCTTTTCAAAGATCTCAGCTCTTATTTGAGGGACTCTACGGATCTCAATCCACATCTAAAAGAAATCCCACAGAAGGATGAGTCCATTTTGGTAGCCCTGAATGTGGTTTCAGCCTGCACAAGTATCAAACATGAAGTAGGGTTGAATGCCTTCCAGTACACCCTGAAGCAAAGAACATATACTATTTCCAACAACATACACAGATGTTTGAAGAACTTATGTAGGTCTGCCTTGAATATAATGTTTTCATGTTCGATGAAGAAATCTTTAGGTATAAATGTGATACATTAACGAGGGTTCCTTTCTCTCCACGCTTTGCAATTCTCACCATGGCATGGTGGGAGAAGGCAATAGCTTGGGGAGAAAATTAAGACGTTATGGATATCATAATAATGTAACTTGGAGATTCGTCAATGACTTATTAATCATTTAGGATCCCACACAAAGCACATTTCAATAATGCCATAAAACAGTTGACAGTAATGATTTAAATTTGAAATCCACATATGAGATCAGTAAGGAGAGAATGAGTTTCATGGATACAGAAAGTTTTATTGAGGATGGTAAACTCCAAAGTACTTTGCATGGTAAAAACAGCTTCAACGGTTAGCATTTTACATGCCAAATGTTTTTATCAACAATCTCTGATGAATTGCATTCTGTATGGTGAATTCCTTCAAATAAAACAAAATTGTTGTACTCAATTAATTTTTTTTATTTTGATATGGAACTCCATAGGAGGTCCACAAAAGTACACACGTGGATTAAAAGACAGATACTCAATACAATACAAAATTCTTCAATATCCAACCATCAGAAATTACAGCATACAAAATGGAATTAGAAATTAAGTAATAAATAGCATAAACGTTTTAAAAAATGGATATCTCTTACAACAAACCATTTCATTTGGTGGGGACAAAACACATGAGTGGGCCTCCTGGGCAGAATGGATATTAAATGTTATAAAAAATGACCTTAAAAACATATGCCTAACCCTTTGTAACTCTGTGCACACAAATAACAGATGATTAAGATCTTGAATTTCTAAATGGCACATTTCACACATTCTCTCCTCTCATGGTATTTTGTCCCATATACCAGTAACTTCTCTTAGGGGAAGTGAGTTAGTTCTCAGTACCAGTATCAGCCTTTTAATCCCATTAGGAAGGTTCCAAGTTAAATGAAGGTGTAGTCTATTCCCCAAAGCACTCCCACACACCACCTCATTACGAGACTTAGACTGACTTAAGGCAATGCCTCTAACCAAACTGATAGAGGCAATCAATCAATCAATAACACCTTTGTTATGCGCTACTACTCACCCGTGAGGGTCTCAAGGCACTGGGGGAGGGGGTTTTTGCAGGTTCAAGTCCATCAAGGAGGGGGTCTGTCAAAGAACTAGGTTTTGAAGTTTCTTGTGTTGGGGAGTGATGCTGTCTGTCTGAGGTGGAGAGGGAGTGTGTTCCTGGCTTTGGCCGCAAGGAAGGAGAAGGAGGGACTGCCTGATCAGGTTTTTCTGGTGTGGGGGACCATGGGGTAGGAGAGCTGGGCTTATCGTAGGGTCCTTTGGGGTGTGTGGATTTTGAGTCGGCTGTTCAGGTATGCAGGTCCGGTGTCATGGAGGGCCTTGTGAGCGTGGGTGAGCATCTTGAAGGTGACTCTAGCTTTGATGGAGAGCCAGTGGAGTGTGTGCAGATGCTGGGAGATGTAGCAGTGTCTTGGCAAGTTGAGGACCAGTCTTGCGGCAGCATTCTGGATGTTCTGTAGCTTGCGAGTGAGGTTTTTGTTTCTTCTGGCGTAGAGTGCGTTGCCATAGTCAAATCTTCTGGTGACCAGGGCATGAGTGATGGTCTTTCTGTGTTCGAGGGGGATCCATTTGAAGGTCTTACATAGGAGGCAGAGCGTGTGGAAGCAGGAGAATGAGACGGTGTTGACCTGGCGGTCCACTTTGAGTTCGGAATCCAGGATGATTCCCAGGTTGCGTGTGTGGTCTGTGAAGGTGGGCGGACTTCTGAGGGCAGGGGGCCACCAGGTGTCATTCCAAGCATTGGATTGAGGGCCTATGATGAGTACTTCTGTTTTGTTGGTGTTTAGTTGAAGGCAGCTGTTGTTCATTCATTAGGCGACGGCTTCCATGCTTCCTTGAAAATTGTGTCTGGCGGTGTTGGGTTTGTTGGATAGGGAGAGGATGAGTTGGGTGCCGTCTGCGTATGACACGATGTTGAGTCCGTAGGTTCTGACGATGGGGGTGAGCGGAGCCATGTAGACATTGAAGAGCGTAGGGCTGAGGGATGACCCCCTGGGGGACTGCACAGGTGGTTGGTGTAGGGTCCCAGAGGAAACGGGGGAGTCTGACCCGCTGCATTCTGCCGGGGAGGAAGGAGCGGATCCAGTCAAGGGCCTTGTCTTGAATCCCTGTGTCGTGGAGTCTCTGTAATAGGGTGTGGTGAGAGACTGTTTCGAAGGCCGCTGAGAGGTCGAGGAGGATGATGGCTGCTGTTTCTCCTTTGTCCAGTAGGGTGCGGATGTCATCTGTTGCAGCGATGAGGACGGTTTCCGTGCTGTGGTTTTTTCTGAAGCCGGATTGAGAGGAGTCAAGGATGTTGTGCTCTTCGATGAATGTGGCGAGTTGGCTGTTGATGGCTTTCTCAATGACTTTCCCTGGGAAGGGGAGCAGGGAGATGGGTCTGTAGTTTTTAAGATTGGTGGGGTCCGACAAAGGTTTCTTGAGAAGGGGGTTGATGTCAGCGTGTTTCCAGTCGTCGGAGAACGATGCGGTTGCCAGGGAGCGGTTGATGGTATGGTGGAGCATTGGTCCAATGGTGTCTGTGGCTGTGTTGAAAATTTGGTGGGGGCAGGGGTTCGTAGGGGCCCCGGAGTGGAGTTCATCGTCGTCAGTGTGTCTTTGGTGGTGAGGACTGTCCAGTTGTCGATCTTTGGCTTTATGGTGTCGGGGTTGGTTGGTGGGGGTTCAGTGTGTGTCTTCATCGAAGTTGTCGTAGATGCTCCTGATTTTGTGGTGGAAAAAGGTGCAGAATTTGTGGCAGAGGTCTTGTGAGGGTGGAATGTCGGTGGACTCGCTGGTAGGTTGGTGATCTCCTTGATGATGTTGAAGAGTTATTTGCTGTTGTGTGTGTGGGTGGAGATTCTGTCTTCGATCACTTTTTTCCTCATTTTTCTGATGAGTTGGTGATGGACTTTGGTGGCGGCTCTGAAGTTGTTGTGGGCTAGTGTGGATTTGGTGTTCCTCCAGTCCTTTTTGAGTCGGCGGCAGGTGTGTCTGGACTCTCGAAGTTCGGTGGTAAACCATCTAGCTTTCTTGGTGTGGGTGTTGTTGTTTTTCTTGAGGTAGGCTAAGGTGTTGGCGCTGTCGGTGATCCATCTGTGCAGAGTTCGGGCTGGGGCGTTGGTTTTGTCATTTTCCGCGGTGGTAGGGGTGGAGTTGCTGAGTGATGAGGTTAGCTGGTCATCAGTGATTCTGGTCCAATTTCTTTGTGGGAGCAGGTGCTGGTGTCTGTGGATGGTGGGTGTTCTTGTAGTGTAGTATCTATATTACCAATAGGCTCTGCGCATTAGAATAATATATACTATAGATTTGACGTAGGACTTAGGTCAACAAGCTCTCTATCAAATATACTAAACTTAATTGTGTATGTGCCAGCTAACTCAGAGGTCACTAGAAGGGATTAGTTTCTGACAACCACATAAACATGACAACTTTGTTTCCCAAGAATAAGAATATAACTCTCAGACTAAACTTTCTGTTTGACAGCCCAAAAGTTTTTCTTTCCGCCTGAACCCTACTGGTATTTTTGGGATGATAAGTATTATGTTTCCTTCAAATCTAGGATCTCTGTTCTTACTGGCCCACTGCATTATACCGTCCCAGTCTCTGTAGCTGAAAATGTTTCCTATAACAACCTGAAAATCAGGACTGAAAACTCGCAAGGGTCCTGTGGAGAACAGTCCCATGGGATCCTCAATCAGAGTCAGGCTGTGCTGCTCTTCACCATTCACCCCGGCCATGCTGAGGTCTCCCTCTAGGAGACCACCCACCTCTTCCCTAAGTTAAACCCTCAACTAGCCACAGGTCAGGAACAGTCCATCCGCAGCTTACCACAGGGAGCGCCTCACTTAGCCAAGTACAATGCTCCAGCCACAGTGCCACCACTGGTGGGACAACAGTTTAATCCATAGAAAGGGAGGAGAAGAGAAGACAAAGGTCCCCTGCAGCCCCCGCTACCAGGCCTGGCTCACAGGCTCTCAAGTGTTTTTCCCAGGTTTACAACAGCCCTCTGCTTCAAACCCCATGTCTGATCCATTGCAGGCTCCTCCGAAGTTACCACCGCTCATGCCCCTGTAAAGTGCCCAATGGTAGTTTAAGGGCTGCACGGGTGGGCCAGGAACCACCCAGGCAGTGCTCGTACCTCTGCCCAAGGTTACGGGCCTCAGGCCATCACCCCTCTGTACTGATGCTGTTTAGGGCCCTTTCCTACCCAAGGTCCACATCAGGCTTCCACGCTGGGCCCAGGTCTCAAACTAACCGGGCCCAGCCAGGCATGCCACTGCTCCAGGGGGCCACACTGTAAATGGCAGTCTGCCAGGTCGTGCTCCCCTGACCTTCACTCTACGGGCCACCTCCTGCAGTCTAGCAGTGCTCCACTCCGCTGATCACACCGGGGGGTCTGCCATTGCGTTCTAGGCCTCCAGACTCCAGGACCCAGCGTGGCATTCCACACCGCTAGAGCACCATGCGGTGACCCATTAGCTTCCTGGTCGCGTGCCCTTCAGTTATGCATACCAAGCGGCTTCATACTTCAGCACCATATCTGCAGTTTCCAGATCACTGATGAAAGAGCTGGTTGCACCTCCTCGCTGGGTAGGTGCTTGGGCAAAAAAGCTATTCAGAAAAGGGGGTGGTGATGAACAGAGTGTCTGAATTAAGCAGACCACTCTTACCCAGTCCAAAGATCAGGGCTTGATCCATCACCGTTATTTATCTCACTGCACCATCCCAGCTCAGAACCTGGCTATATGCAAATCAGTCTGCCCCTAGCCCAGTGCATCATGGGAACAGGGCAGACTAAACTACCAAGCCAATTCTTCACCAGAAAGGAGACAAGCTACCGGGGACCGGTTTCTGGCATTTCAGCCTTCTTCGGCCCGGCTTGCTTGAATCCTGATGGTGCAGTGAGAAAGGGACTCATGTCTGAGTATACCCTGCCACACCTATAGTGGCCAAAAACGATTCATAAAAGGGGGTGGTGATGAACAGAGTGTCTGAATTAAGCAGACCACTCTTACCCAGTCCAAAGATCAGGGCTTGATCCATCACCGTTATTTATCTCACTGCACCATCCCAGCTCAGAACCTGGCTATATGCAAATCAGTCTGTCCCTGGCCCAGTGCATCATGGGAACAGAGCAGACTAAACTACCAAGCCAATTCTTCACCAGAAAGGAGACAAGCTACCGGGGACCGTTTTCTGGCATTTAAGCCTTCTTCGGCCCGGCTTGCTTGAATCCTGATGGTGCAGTGAGAAAGGGACTCATGTCTGAGTATACCCTGCCACACCTATAGTGGCCAAAAACGATTCAGAAAAGGGGGTGGTGATGAACAGAGTGTCTGAATTAAGCAGACCACTCTTACCCAGTCCAAAGATCAGGGCAAAAAAGCTGGCGGTTATTTTAGGTGGTAACTATCAGGATTGAGTAGGATAGCAGCAGGGTCCTGGGGAGCTACCCACTAACACATCTAGTTGGCCATCTTGCTTGGCCATGCCCCCACCACTGTAATTAATTTAAATATTACGCTACCTAAAAGTCAAAACGTGTAAAAGATCAGAGTTAACATGAATGTCTCTAAAATGAAACAACCTTCATAAAAATGTCACCAGAAACTAACAATAATTAAAGGTTAAAATGAATTTGTTAAGTACACTCCTACAAGCAGTAAACATTGATGGGAGTGAGATTTACTATTCTGACTCCAGCCAGCAAGCAATGGGAAATGTTCTTTAAAAGGAATCACATATACAAGCATTTTACAAAATCTTAAATCTGGGATGGGTAGGATTAACTATGTTAACTTGAGTCTCACAAATATTGCGGACAGTAGAAATCAGAGGGATGAATATAATATTCTAATTCCAAATCAGCAATATTTCGAGGATATGTGTAAATGAAAGTAGTAAAATGTCTAACTCCAGGTTAACAACCATTGGGGAAGTACATAATTCACATAATTTAGTGGCAGGTTAAATTACAAAATATGTTGGGGGGCTTTAATATTCCAACTCTCATCCAAAATATATTGGGGAACATGTATGTTTTTGGTAGGTGGTGAACTTTATTTTTCTGCTTTAGTTCAACAAACATTATTTACTTTAAAAAAAGGGTATGGGTTTCTTTAAATATTTATGTTTACATACAATATACCTTCATTTACAAACAAACACACCAACGTATAATTAAGGCACCCTGTTTTCCATTTTTTACTGATTTTTGCAGATAAACACAGACAGAAACCTATTTATTTTCCTGTCTGTATTTATTTTTAAATGTGGAAATGTGGATAAAACGGAAATTGGGTTGTTTTTTGAGGGATTCTAAATGCTGTCCTTCATGACTGAAACGTGAATAGCTATGTAGGTTGACAGGCAAGAGGGTTAAAGAAAAAAATTAATTTTTAGTAAAGAGCGATTTACAGCAGCAGATATGCACATGGTTGATACTAAGGGGGTCATTAGGATTGCAGGCGGACTTTAGTCTGCCCGCCACCCTAGCTGTAACGGACCGTCCGCCTGCCATGCGGCAGTCCCGCCACCCTAAATATGACGCAACCGCGTTAAGAAGAGACATCAAGCGATAGTTGTCAACAGCTTTTATTGAAACATCCCTCTACGGTGCCAACCTGGCGCTCCTCAGGCTTCTCACTCTCAACATTCTAAGATGCACTTCTGTCACATAGGTTGAGCCATACCAACTTAGGAGGGGGTAGGAAGGTACCATTAGTCAAGGCAAAAGAAAGAGATTATAACACACCTCCTCATCACAATGTGAAATAAAGAAGATAGGAACTGGAAAGGAAGGGGGAGGGAAAAAACAAAAGGAACAAAGAACATACATTTTGTAAAGATAACATTTGTAGAAGTATCAATACAAAATAAATCTAAAGTCCAGTTAGACACAGTTATGACAGGAATAACCTAGAGAAAAACTATGACAACGTTCCATGACGTAGTCCCTATGCCACATGGGTGGTCTTGTAGCCCTGTCATTACATTTGGACTCTGAAATGCCGGTATACTCATTGGACTTATATTCTCCTTTGTTGTCACAGCTTTGTTCAGGATATGAAGCTAATCTGTCCATACTCAACATCCTGCCATCTGACAAAATAACCACATTCTTTTTGACTTCCTTTATCCTAAGCGGGCCATAGAATTTGTTGTATCGGTTAGTACATTTGTATGGTCTTTTGATTAGAACATTTTGACTAGCTTTCCAATCATGAGTTTTAAATCCCCATTTGCGATCATATGCCTGTTTGTATTTATTCTGGTGGCACTCATTTTTTTCTTTGTTATGGTGTCATCACTCACAAAAGAGTTGTCTTCAATTAATCAGTTAGGTGTAAGTTTGGATCCAGGTTTGCGTCCTCTAAGGAGACAGAAAGGATAAAATCCTGTCACACTGTTGGGTGTGGTATGATATGACCAGATAGTGTCTTTAATGGCTTGGAATATGGGTTTGTGTGCAATCACTGCTAATTGTAAGGACTCTTTGATCATTCTTTTGCAGCGTTCCACTAACCCATTGGCACGGGGACAATAGAGAGGGGTGCAAATATGTTTTATGGCCAAGCTTTCGAGAAATTCTTTCATTTCTTCGGAAACTAACTGTACACAATTTTCCATGACAAGTGTATGGGGAATGCCTTCGTTTGTGATCACATCAGACAAGAAGAGTATTATCGTTTTAGTGTCTACTTTGTTGACAAATTTGACATTGATCCACTTAGAAAAATAGTCTATCAAAACTATTATGAATTTTTCTTGTAAGCCTGAAATTTGAAGGGGTCCAGTAATATCCATACTTAACTTTTCCCACACCTTGATAGGTACTTGAACCGGTTCCAGTGGTGTTTTCCGAGTACATTTTATCTTGTCGCTGAGACCACAGGCATGGCAATACTTGACCAATTCTTCTACGCTTTTGTCAATACCCGGAAACCAATATCCGGATCTGAGCTTGCTTTTGGTAAGGCTTCTGCCTAGATGCCCTTCATGAGCCATTTCACAGATGCGATTCCTGAGTTCTTCTGGGGAGATTACTTTGTCTGCTTTAGTCACATTGTTTCCTGCAAGAGATAATTCATCTCTGACATTCCAGAACGGTTGTAGCTCAACTGGAAGATCACTAGATTTCTTGTGCCAACCTGTATTGATATATTCTTTCACTCTTCTGAGGGTGTTATCATTGGACAATTGAGAATACCATTCTTCTTCTAGGATGGTGGGAATTTTTACTTGCAGAACTTCCAGCTCTTCATTGGTCTCTTCAACATCTTTGTTTAGAGGTAAATGTGAAAGACAGTCGGCAACTCGTTTTTTCCTGCCGGGCACATACTCAAGTTTAAAGTTTAAATTTTGTAGGGACACTATCGATTTACCAATGCGAGGTGTAGCTTTCTCTATGTCCTTGCAGGAAAATAGGGATTTCAAGGGTTTGTGATCTATTCTCAGCACAAATGGTATGCCCCATAGAAAGAATTTAAAATGATTAGTGGCCCAAAAACAAGATAACACCTCCTTCTCAATAGTAGAGTAGTTAGTTTCTGCATCCTTAAGTGTCCTTGAAGCGAAGGCTATGGTTTTCTCTTTTCCTTCTTGCATCTGGGATAGAGTGGCACCAATGCCTCTATTGCTGTTGTCTGTAGTGAGGATTGTGTCTTTGGTACTATCTAAATTTCCAATGCAGGGTTCTTTAGCCATGGCTTTCTTGAGCTCCATGAATGCTTTATTGTGATTGGACAACCATTCAAACTTTGCTTACTTTTTTAACAGGTCTCTGATGGGTTGGACACATTGGGCGAAGTTTTTTATGAATTTGAACATATATTCTGCCAGGTCTAAGAAGGATTTTATTTCCCCTTTGTTGGTGGGAACCGGAGCATCAATAACCGCTTCAATGAGATCTAATTTTGATTTCATGCCTTCGCTGGATAAAGTATGTCCTAGAAATTCCACTGATGCTACTCCAATCTTACACTTATCTCTTTTAATAGTGAAAACAGCCTCATTAAGTCTAGTGCATACTTCTCTTAGATTGCAATTGTGTTCTTCCTCATTTGATCCAATCACCGGAATTTTATCTTGGAAGCGGATAGATTTATTGGTACCCTTCAGGAGGTGTTGCATTATCCTTTGAAATGCTGCTGCGGCCGAGGCCAACAGGAACAGTATTCTCAAGAATTTGTAGGTTCCAAAAGGTGTGGCGAACGCCGTGAGGATTTGAGATTCTGGGTGTAGTGTCACTTGATGGTATGCAGAGGTGAGGTCTAGTATCGAAAAGTACTGGCGTTATTTATCACTGATAACATTACATTCATTTTGTGCAGATGGTGCATGTCTATCCAAATGTTAGCATTGAGGCTCCTGAAATGCACACACAACCTTATGTAGTTCCTCCCTTTTTTGAAGTGATCACAATCAATTGGAGCTAGCCATTCAGATGTTTCTACAGCTTGTATTATTCCCAGATTTTCTAACTACTCTAGTTCTCTTTTTAAAGGTTCTCGCATTACTAGAGGTATGGACCTTGTCTTGTGTGAGACTGGAATCGCATCTTTTTTAGTTTGATTTTATGCATATAGCTCTTTAACACACCTAACTTTCCAGAGAATACCTCCGGAAATTCATTGCATATCTCCTTGCCAGTTAAGGATCTGTCAACTAGTAACACTTGTTCTGCATTGTTGGGGTCTAGCCTAATGCCTGACTCCTTCTGATGTCTCCACCCCAGTTGATTACTCCCTTTTTTAGTAATGTAAATTACCCTTAAGTGTCTTTGTCCTTGAACGTGATACGCATCTTCACCATTCCTCTTAGAGGAATAAGATCTTTGTTGTACCCCCCTGGGTGTACATCAGGGTTTTCCATAGTATATTCCTCTTCATTGAACATTTTAGTAAAAGACTCTTCTTCAATGAGGGTGTATGGGGAACAAGAATCAGGAAACGCTTTAACATTTTTCCCATTCAACTGAATTTCACATACCGGGTAGTTGATTACCTCATCTTTATTGTGTACCTGAAAAATAATTTTGTTATCTTCAGCTTTGGTGGCTTGATCATATACAACATGAACACTTTTGCCTACCTCTTTCGTATTGCACACCTTTGAGAAATGTTCTATTCTGTTACATTTTCTGCATTGCAAACCTCTGGCAGGACACCTGGGAGAATTTGCGAGGTGATTGGCATTACCGCATCTATAACATCTAAAACTTTCATTTTTAACTTTAGGTTTGGCCACAGTGGTTTTGTGCTCTACTTTTAAGACTTTATCCTCTTCTTTAATTTCATTTATCTGTTTCTTATCTGATGCTATTTCTTCGCTGTTTTTCATTTCCTTGACGCAAAAAGCTGTGTGCTCAATACTTTTGGCTATAGCTTCTTCTAACAATCTTTCCTGAACTTTATGGTCGTTGGTATAATGGACCAACTGATCCCTAATAGGGGAATCAGCAAGAGTCCCAAATTCACAGGTGGCAGAGAGTCCCCTCAAAGTGGCTATATAGGATATTACCTTATCATTTTTTCCTTGCACCCTTTGAAAAAACGTATGGCGCTCCAAAACTACGTTAACCTTATCCTTGAAATGAGCACCAAGTTTTCTCAAAGTGGTTGTGAACACATCCATATTCCCTTCACCACCTTCCTCCCCTCCGTCCGCCAGATCTTCATATACCTTCCTCCCTTGCATGCCCAGATTGTGCAGTAAAATATGTTGTTTCCTTACTGAGGAAAACCTTTCACCTTTTATAGCAATCAAATATAAGTGGAACATTTTAACCCACCTACCCTTTTTTTTTTATTTTTTTTTATTGCAGAATTAGAAACCCTTGCATACAATAAATCAACCAGCACACTCATTGTGTCCCCCCGCATGGATCGAGTAAACATAGATTATACACAGCCATTCAGCCCGTATCCCGGGGGCCGGGCGGCATAATGTTCCAGATTTCCAGAAAGACATCATAGTGAGCATCCCTGAGGGACAATTGGTCGAAAATCTCTTCATGTATCTGCATTTTACCCCCCTAACCTCTAACCCACCCCCAACACCGTCCAGCATATTCTAACAGTCCAGTCACATGGCGACATTGCGATCTCGTCCCCCAGTCCTCCTGTGGTGGGCCCTAACATAACAGTGCCACGTGTTCCTGCCCCTGCTCCGCTATCTATCCAAGCTCTGCAGACCCGTTAGGACAGTCACAGGCCCGGAATTACCTCCGCTTCCCAACCTGGATCCCGGTGCCCAACCCGCCCCTCAACAACCCCAAAACAACCCCCATCCCCTCCCCCCCCAGCAACCGCTAATGATGTGGACCACGTTCCTAGCGCCAGTATGGGTCCCGCTACAGATCTACTAATACCTCCATATTCGTAAGCCTCACGGAGTCCTCATGCCCTATTCATTCAGTCCTCATCGTCCACCAGGGAGTCACGCAAAGCCTGCACTATCAACTCCCACGCGCGTGCTGATTCTAGGTTATTTTCATTGTCGAGCTTAACAGCTTGTCTCATACGGAGCACACTCTCGCATTCAGACCACCTCAGCAATTCATTCGTCCATCTCCTCACAGACGGCCCCTCCCTGGACTTCCAGTGCCAGGTGATCTCCCTCTGCGCCAAAATCAGCCCCAGGTCAATAAATTTACTTGTCACCTTAGTGTTTTTTGTGTGCGGGAACCAGAGCAACAAGCACGCCGCCATGTCAAACTCCACCTCCCTGTCGGTCACTGCATTCAGGAGTTCCCCAATCTCCACCCAGTAATCCTCCAGTTTCGGGCAGCCCCATAATAGATGATCCAAATCCGCCTCCAACGCCAAGCTCCCCGACACCGCGCCTCCTGCACCTGAAAATACCGTTTGATCTTCTCCGGGGTCAGGTAGGCCCTATGCAACACATAAAAATGCACCTGCTGGAAGCGTGCGTTCCTCGTGCCCTTCCATGTACGCTTAAGGATATGACCCCACACCGTGTCCGGAATAGGCCTGCCTATGCTAACCTCCCATTTCGCTTTCAGGCCCAGGTGCGGTTCTAGCCCCTCATGCAACATCCTATTATGGAGGCAGGTCACCGCTTTAAAGGTGCCAGCGGCCATCACTACATATTGGCAAGCCATAGTCGTTTCCGGTTCAATGAGCCCCCCTTTCCAATGCTTCTGCATGGCCGCCACCACGGCCGCATGTAAGAGGAAGCTCCCCTCCGGCAACCCAAACTGTTCTTGTAGCGTTTGGAAGGGAACCAGCGTCCCATCAATATACAAATACCCCACCACTTGCAGTCCCAGCTCCTCCCACTCCAGTAATGGAGACCAGTCGCCCCCGTGCGGCAGCGCAGTTAGCATACCTATCGGTATCTCCGGGGCATACGGTCGGGACGCCTTCGCTCTCCTCAGACTCCTCTGCCAGCATAACCTGAGCGTCTTCTCCTCCATGGTAAGGCCTCGCAACTCCAGTTTCTGCTGCATGATAATGTAGGCCAGGACATGGCGTTGTATTCCCTGCTCTCTGTCGTGTTCCGGCCCTCTGAACACCCTAGCCACATGCTGTGTGAGAACCTGAAGTTGCGCGGCAAGTAGTACAACTCAAAGTCAGGGACCGCCATCCCCCCCTCAAGCTTGGGACGAAGCAACGTGTTCAGTGCCACTCTACGGCAACCATGCCCCCAAAGGAAATCGATGACCATCGTCCGCAGGTCCCTAAAGATCCTCTGAGGAATCCAAATGGGCAGAGTGCGAAAATAATACAAGAGCCGCGGGAGCGCCACCATCTTCAGCAGAGCTATCCTACCCAACACCGACAGAGGGAGGCCCAAAAAGACATGCAGCCTCTCAGCGCCCGTATGCACCGCCCAATATTACACTCTAATAAGTCCACGGCCTCGTGGTAGATACGGACTCCCAGATAAGTGAAGCAAGATGGCTCCCAGACCACCCCTACATCACGAGAGGGGCGGGGCGCGTCCGCCGAAAGTCTTCGTCCAGTTAACCCTGAGGCCCGACAACCGGCCAAACTCAGACAGCATGCCCATCGCCCCTTCCAGAGCCCGCTCCGTATCCTCCATGTACAGTAGCAGATCATCTGCATACAATGATATGTAGTGCAACTGCCCTCCTCTATCGATCCCTGCGTACATGTCTCCCGACCTGGCGCGCGCCGCCAGTGGTTCTATCGCCAGTGCAAACAAAAGCGGGGAGAGGGAGCACCCCTGTCTCGTCCCCCTACCAACTGGATAAGCCGCAGACACCAGAGTGCCCAGCCGTACTCGCGCCGTTGCCGAGGAATACAACACCTTCGTCCATCTACGAAACCCCTCACCAATGCCGAACTTCACTAGGACTTCATCCAGATAGACCCATTCCAGACTATCAAAAGCTTTCTCGATGTTTAACCCACCTACCCCACGGAATTTCAGGTTCCCCTTCTTCGTTCAGAAAGGGAGGTGTTTGATTCATGTTGGTATTTGATATGTTGGAAGATGAAAATACAATTGGTACTGAGCAAAGGGGAAAGCAACAAGGGACAAAAATAAGCCAGATGAGAACAAAATGAGGTGTGACTATCACTAAAGATATCCAGGAAAAGAGAATGTCATCAAACATCTAAGGAGACAGTGAGCAAGGGCAACAGGGTGGGGGAATACGCCCTTAAAGTGTCTATTTCCAACGAATTGATAGATTAACAGAGACTGGTGAGAGGAAGCTGTGCCTGTCAGCGAGATGAAAGTACTTAAACCTCAAAGTTAGCAGTAATGTGAGGTAAACAATATAAATAGGTGACTGCAGGCAAGCTGTGCCTGTCAGCGAGGATAAGACACTAAGGGGGTCATAAGGATGGCGGGTGGACTTTGCCCGCCCGCCATCCTGTCAGGGATTGGGACTGCCAGCCATAAGGGCGGGGGTTCCGTGGGTGGTATTAGGATGCGGCCGCCACAGTGGCGGCCACATCCTGCATTTATAACATTGTGGTGGGCAGTGCTCTCTGCACCGCCCGCCACAATGCCATAAATGAATGTATGCATTTGCATACACAATGCGGCAGGCACCGAGCGGTACCTGCCCCATTGTATTTGCAAATGCAGGGGGGTACCACAGGTACCCCTCGTGTGCACCCCCATCCCTCCTTCACTTTGGGTGAATGCGGTGAAGATCGCATGCCTTTCCGTGGCGGCATTGCCGCCACGGAAAGGCATTGTAAAATGGCCATCATAATATGGCTGGCAGTGTCTGATAGACACTGCCACCATATTATTCCTTTTCCGCCCTGGCCGCAAGGCGACCGGGCGCAAAAGCGGCGGATGGTCTTTCCGTCCGCCGAGGTCCCCCCGCCATACTAATATGGCGGGGGGGGAAACAAGTGATGATGTCGGGCCGATTGCCCCCGCCAGGATGGCGGTGGCTACCGCCAGGCTAGCGGGGGCAATCCGCCCGACATCCTAATGGGCCCCTAAGACTTTCGAGTTACTGCTATTCTGTGGAGAGCCTTTACTGTTGAACGGTAACTGCAGGCAAGCTGTGCCTGTCAGCGAAAGGAAATACAAAACTAAGCTTCCTTACCAGAATAGCCATGAGAAATTATGCAAAACTGCTGGAGGAACTCACTGACGGTGGAGGTCCTCCTCAAACGCCGGAATTTCCTCTGTGTTAAAATGCAAGTTGACCCAGAGATTCAGTCATGAGCTGAAGAGAGAAGTGCAGGGACGTTTCCCAACACGTGATGCAAGACTATGAGGTGACGCTACACTCCTCAGCGTTGGGATACACCTCGTTTTCAATGGAAACACAACTCCCTAGAGCCGTTTCCCCTCACGTGATGCTGTTGCTGGGAGGCAACGCTACTCACCTCAGTGTCGGGATTCACTCCGTCGTCAAAAGGAAACACCTCTCTTCAGGCACCATTTCCTCACACGTGATGTTGTGACTGGGAGGCGACGCAAATCTCCTTAGCGTCGGGATTCATCCAGTCGACTGAAGAGAAACGCAGCTCCTCTGGCGCTGACAAGGTTCTGCGGCACAGGGTGAGATGGGGTAGTGCTACTCACTGTAGCTGAATTGTCTGAATTGTTGAGGTGAGGAGGGGGAGTGCCACTCACTGTAGCTCAAATCGTTGGAACTGCTGAGACGCTGATCTGAGGCGCCAACAGTCCAAAGATGACCCTCCAGACAGGATACTGTTACCCTCAGCTGATCTGAGGCGCTGACAGTCCTAAAAGGACCCACCAGACAGGATACTGTTCCCCTCAGAGCGAAAGATACTCCAGGGTCACACTGCTGAAATACGCACTTTGCTGGCGCCGGTAGAATCCACGATGAATGACAGCATAGACGTCTCTCTGCAGGCACTGACGATTACCAGACACCGTTTCTTCAGTGAAAGTCCACCACATAAATAAGGTAAGAATTTGATTGAAGTCTATGCCGATATACTTGTCAGGATCATGAACGGACGCAAATTCCATAGGCTGGTATGAGGAACAAGGGAGAGGGATGGAAGCTGTCCCCTGCACAGCAGATTTCCCTCGTCGCCAACTTTGTTAAGAAGAGACTTCAAGCGATAGTTGTCAACAGCTTTTATTGGAACATCCCTCTATGGTGCCAACTTGGCGCTCCTCAGGCTTCTCACTCTCAACATTCTAAGATGCACTTCTGTCACATAGGTTGAGCCATACCAACTTAGGAGGGGGTAGGAAGGTACCATTAGTCAAGGCAAAAGAAAGAGATCATAACAGACCGCCACCGCTGCTGTCGCATCTGGTGATTTAACATTGCAGTGGGTGCTGCTTGCTGCAGCACCCGCCACAATATGAAATGGTCATGTTGTGCATTTCCCTGCACAATGTGGCAGGCACCGCACGAGGGCCCGCAACGGGCCCCCAAAGCCAGTCTCCGCCTGCCTTTTTGCGGTGGGGAATCTGCCGCAAAAAAACAGGCGGAGAGGCCCATTGTAATCATGATGGCGGTGCCTTCACGGCACCACCGCAATGATTGCCTGGTTCCGGGTTCCTCAAGGCAGGCGGAAAAGGGCCACCTTGTGTAACAGTGTCGGTCGGTCTTTCTGACCGCCATGGAACAATAGTGATTCCCTCCTTCATCATAATATGGCAGTGGGTAAATCACCTTTTAATGGCGGGGGGATCGCCACCGCCGGACCGGCGGTTGCGATCAGCCCACCATCGTAATCAGTCTCTTAATGTGTTTGTTTTCATTTAAGTGTATTAATTTATCATCTGTAGGGCTAAGTAGCATTAGTACACATTCATTGGTTGAATAAATGTGGAAATATATTATTTTCAGCTTAATTTGGTCACAAAACCCAAAATAAATATGAATAAATACAGATACAATTAGCAAAAAATAAATATGAATAAATACAGATGGAAAAAAAATACCTTAAAACCGGGAGCCCTACATATAAAATAGAGTAAAAATATTGAACCACAAACCACACTACAGAAACAATTAGAAGTATGGTTGCACATAAAGTAATGCAAAACTCTATAATTATTTTAGTTTTTTAATTTAGATATGTCAACTACATTTTTTAACTAAATTTTAAAACACATTTATTTAGCCCAAAGTTTATGAACTCAGAATACATGAGCCCGAAAATTTAAAAAAGAAGAAATAAAGTAATCCATTTGAAATATATATTTTTTAAAGCGTTTATTGACTATTATTTATATGAAACACTAACTACAAAAATATGAAATAGAAAGTAGTACCAAAGGTTTTATACTTGGAAACAACAAATAACATAATTACATTTGGACCCCCCAGAAAACACCCCCCACCGTACACACCACAAGCTGTAATATTATAAATAAATTATGCAGCTCAAACTAAATGTAACCCATATTTTTCAACACACACATATATTTTTAATTCAACATACACAAAATGAAGTTAAATGATTGTAAACATTTGTAATAAAAGAATAATTCATTTAACAATGATTAAATACATCACTCCTGATTCTAACGTCCAAAACAACCTACAACCCAAAGATAAAATGTAATAAGTAAAACCCCAAAACATAGCAAAAAACAAAGCATAACAAAAAACATTTGATTTAAAATACATCTGTACAATCAAAACATTAAGAATAGCTATATTAAATGCCACCCTATTTTTGTAAACAATATTTTAAACATTGATATTATTTTCAATAATTGTAAAAAGCCTCACCCTCAATATCATGCCTCTTCATATTTTTAAAGTCATAATATTTTGATCATGATATTATAGTCAAATGATATGCTGGTGTTGATAATCGGGTACCATACTGGTTGTAATTGATGGTGTATAGAACTGCAAGAAAATTTATTAGGATCAGAGCTTGATGTTGGCGTTGGTCCTAAGTGATAAAAAAAGTCCATCTGTCATTTAAGAGTCAGTGGAGGAGGTTTAGTTATCTTTGTTTTTGTCTCAAGTTGAGTGTGAATTGGGATGTGGCCACCGGATCACTGACATAATATCGACTACAAAAAAATAGGCATTTAAAATATCGACTCCAAAATATCGACTACCAAAATATCGAAGTCCTATCTACAAACAGGTAAGTACAAAAATATCGAATCAAAAATATAATTTAAAAATATGTACTTTGTAAAAATATCGAATTTATTCAAATTAATGTAAAATTAAAAAAAATTAAAAATAAATAACTAAAATATACTTAAAAATACTTAAATAACCTTAAAATTATTAAATTATTAATTTAAGTTATAAAAAAAATGTATTTGTTAAAACATCTATATATAATAGCATAATATTATTAATAAATATACAATATTATTACCGTAGCATAGCAAGAGTGTTAACATTACTATTCCCACTCCAATGAGTGCAACAGTAGGGAAAGCGTTGGATAGCGTAGCGGTAAAAATTACTATTCCGACTCCAAAGAGTTCAACAGTAGGGAAAGCGTTGGATAGCGTAGGGGTAAAAATTACTATTCCCACTTCAAAGAGTGCAACAGTAGGGAAAGCGTTGGATAGCGTAGGGGTAAAAATTACTATTCCCACTCCAGTGAGTGCAACAGTAGGGAAAGTGTTGGATAGCGTACGGGTAAAAATTACTATTCCCACTCCAGTGAGTGCAACAGTAGGGAAAGCGTTGGATAGCGTAGGGGTGAAAATTACTATTCCCACTCCAGTGAGTGCAACAGTAGGGAAAGCGTTGGATAGCGTAGGGGTAAAAATTACTATTCCCACTCCAAAGAGTGCAACAGCAGGGAAAGCATTGGATAGCATAGGGGTAAAAATTACTATTCACACTCCAGTGAGTGCAACAGTAGGGAAAGCGTTGGATAGCGTAGGGGTAAAAATTACTATTCCCACTCCAGTGGGTGCAACAGTAGGGAAAGCGTTGGATAGCGTAGGGGTAAAAATTACTATTCCAACTCCAAAGAGTGCAACAGTAGGGAAAGAGTTGGATTAGCGTAGGGGTAAAAATTACTATTCCCACTCCAAAGAGTGCAACAGTAGGGAAAGCGTTGGATAGCGTAGGGGTTACAATTACTATTCCCACTCCAAAGAGTGCAACAGTAGGGAAAGCTTTGGATAGCGTAGGGGTAAACATTACTATTCCCACTCCAGTGGGTGCAACAGTAGGGAAAGCGTTGGATAGCGTAGGGGTAAAAATTACTATTCCCACTCCAGTGAGTGCAACAGTAGGGAAAACGTTGGATAGCGTAGAGGTAAAAATTACTATTCCCACTCCAGTGGGTGCAACAGTAGGGAAAGCGTTGGATAGCGTAGGGGTAAAAATTACTATTCCCACTCCAGTGAGTGCAACAGTAGGGAAAGCGTTGGATAGCTTAGGGGTAAAAATTACTATTCCCACTCCAAAGAGTGCAACAGTAGGGAAAGCGTTGGATAGCGTAGGGGTTAAAATTACTATTCCCACTCCAAAGAGTGCAACAGTAGGGAAAGCATTGGATAGCGTAGAAGTTAAGATTACTATTCCCACTCCAAAGAGTGCAACAGTAGGGAAAGCATTGGATAGCGTAGGGGTAAAAATTACGATTCCCACTCCAGAGAGTGCAACAGTAGGGAAAGTAAATACTTGATATATTATTTAAAAAAATATAAATTAATATCTATAAAAAATTAATTAAAAGTAATTACCAATTCAATATAATATAATAATTAATCAATTAAAATTACAAATTAAAATTAATTATTACAATCAGTTACCCATTAATACAAATTAGTTACAAATTAACAATTAATTAACAATTAAAAATTAATTAACAATTAATTCAAATTAAATAGATTTATTTATTTAATGAATTATATATAAATTACTTCCGACCCTATTCCCCTATAAACCCACAACCCTCTACAGAGAATAAATTAGTAAAATGAACATAATTAGCAATTAATCAATTAAATACAATTAATTGGCAATTGAAATTTAATTAATTACCCATAAAAAATTAATTACCAATTAATTCTAAATAAATACCAATAAATAATTTTACATATTTAATTAATTATAAATAAATTACTTCCCACCCAATTCCCCAAAAAACCCACAACCTGCTACAGAAAATAAATTAGTAACATTTACACAATTAGCAATTAATTAAAATGAATTGCCAATTAAAATTGAATTAATTACCAAATAAAAATAATTAACTATTAATTAAAAATGAATACCAATTAATAAATGTACATATTTAATTAGTTATAATTAAATTACTTCCCAGCCTATTCCCCATAAACCCACAACCAGCTACAGAATTAAATTACGCAAAAATTAAAATAACAAAATTCATTAATTAAAATAAATTATAACATAAATACACACTTTTCACACATATAATAACATAAAAAACACTATAAAAAATTCGATATTATTAAAAATTCGATAATTTTAACAACCTGTATTATATACTTCGATATTTTAACTTTCTATATTTTTAACATTCGATATTACATTACTTACCTTAAAAACGATATTTTTGATGTCTATATTCTGTCCATTCGATATTTTGTCCATTCTATATTTTAAACTAGATATTATGTCCATTCGATATTTTGTACTCGATATTTTGACTGTTTACCGTGGCCACCATTTGAAAAGTAGGTGACGCTGGAGATCTGTCTACAATTTGATAAGGTTACTCGAAAAGCATTACACTTTCCCAAAGGCAGGTTACTAATGGTGCGTTTAGGCCAAAGATATGCAGTTTGTTCAGTGACAGATTTTGTAAAACACACGGGCACCTTTACTTAGATTCCATGCAACACACCAGAACAAAAGTTCCATTGTATTAAAGAAGGAGAGCAAAACATCTTAATATCATCAAAGGTTTGGCCCTTTTTCTCTCTTCTTCTGAGCTGGAGCACTTTGGGTTCCATTGCACCAAATCAAGCACCCTTGCTGCACTGTTCTACGCTTAGACATGGTTTAACACGTTTTCCACTTTGAATATGTGCTGTACATGGCAGCTCACCTGCAAAGTTGGAAAATTTTGAGGAAAGAAAATGGTATCAAATGCTATAGCTGCATCAAGGAGGCGTTACATATTGGTGCAAAGTCATGACTACCTAGGGGATTGGATTAAAACCCATGGGTAGTTGCATGGAAATGCCTATATCCCACCCATGTAACACCCTTAGACGAATAGTAGAACCAAGAAGAAATGCCACTTTGCATAACTTCAGAGCCACTTTGCAATGCAAATAAGAATTTGCGCGGTAAACTAAATACCAAAACAATACATTGCACTGGTTTGTGACACTTTTTTGATGCAAACCTGGTGTGGATTGTGAGTTCATATGCCCCACTGTATCATGAGGAGGGCAGGTGTTGAATCCCCAGTTACACAGCAGTGGTAATACAGATGTCTGTCGCATGAATGCAATCCAAACTGTTAATGCATATTGTTTAAAAGACAATCATAATTAATGGACTGATTTGTGCCTAGGAAGTCTGGTCATAAAATATTTGTGTAAATTTGTTACGATCATGCGTCATAAACATCAGATGTTTTTTTCTGTACAGTAGGACATGGGCAAGGCCTCCAAGACCGTATTCCAGGGAGGTCATCGTCCGCTGGTTCAAAGAAGAGCAGCTTCCACGGGATGCTGGCTACGAGAGAAACACGAAAACTGTCGCCCCTTGGTTTCATGGTAGACAAATTCATTTAATTTTTATTTTATAGTTTTGCTGACCATAGGGAATCATGAATTGGTAATTACCAGTTCATTTTCAAAACAATCTACAATCTGCTCATCTGATTATATATGGTTTGTGACACTGCATTTTTTCATGTATATTTCTTTTAATACAATATATTTAAACTAGGGATGAGCTGAACTCACAGAGTATTATTCTGTGGAATTCCATGAAGTTACATAAAAACTCAGCAAGATTCTGCAGAGTTCCACGAGTGGCAAAATGTTGGCATTTCCCGCTGTTCACTCTGATTTTTAGCACCGGGAGCTTCTTCCACGTAGTAAAATCAGCATGAATGGCACCATCCGCCACGGCAGAGGGTGCTGCTTCTTTCTCCTGCTCGAATAGATTTTCTACTCAAACAGAAGCATCCTCCATTCCATGGAACGGTAGCAACATTGGAACGGTAGCAATGTTAGGTTGGTGGGCTTGAGCGAGAAAAATTGATTGCGAGAAAACTCCGCCACGCGACTGTTCGTTGACTTTCCCTGGGACTCCGAGCTTTAGGCAGAGTGGGCAAAACTCTGCGAACTCTGCCAGTGGAGCAGTTTGACACCCATTTCTCATTTAAACAAAACAATGTTATAATGCTACCATTAGTTTACAAATGGAAATAACACTTCAGATAGTGACGAGGCCTCTTAAATGTGATTTTACTTTACTGCACAATTTTAACACCTTTCATCCTGGTTTTACCTAATTAGATTAATTTTTTTAAATACCCACGGAACACGCAATGGCTTAAATCATATATATCTTATATATATATATTTTATATATGTACAATTCATTGATTTGCTTTTGTTTCTCGATTATGCTTGAATTTTCTTTGCAGCATGTGCTATGCTTTATTTTCTCCTGATGGTCACAAACATTGTTACACAGCACGTTTTTTAATTGAAAGAGGATCTAAGTTGTAATGATGCTCTGGGCTCAGTATGGAAGCTGCACAGGTTTCATAAGTGACAGAGAATGTGTTTTGAGTGTTTCATTTGGTGTTTGCAAACTTTTATTGTTGTCTGTGTTTTGTGCCCCAACTTAACTTATAGGGGCATATTTACGAGTTCTGGCGCATCTCTGCATATCAGCAGAGATACGCCAGAACAAATGCGTCACACAAAACTACCTTTGCGTCACGGCAGATGCGCCGCATTTACAATGTGGTGCGCCGTGGCGCAAGGGTAGGCAGGTGCGTGACACATCTCGTGACGTAAGGGCGGTGCATCGCTGGAGTCGCGTCGCAAGCGCGACTCAACTCCAGCAATGCTCAGGGCTGCCCAATACTCAACATGCTGCGTCAGTCCTTACACCTGCTTGAAGCAGGTGTTAGGAATTGACGTAGCAGTATCGTGGAAGTGCCTTCTTGAAATCTGGTAGATTTCACGCAGGCACTTTTGCGAGGTGCACAGGCGCCGGAACGCCCACCCTGCGTGGGAACGCCCCCATTGTGGTGCTGGGCTTTATAACGTGACGCATCTCCCTAAATGCATCACGTGGCAAATGCCTCGCAGGGATGCGCCAGGTTTACGCCGCTGTTGCGTCACACAAGGCGGCGTAAACGTGGCGCAAGAGGATTGTAAATCTGCCCCATAGTTTGTTACTGAATGACTAAGGGTAGCCATTCAGTTCATGCCTCATTAGTGCATCCATGTAGTAATCTCGTGCTTGGTATGTGGTTGATATTGGTTTATTCCACCTGCTAAATGTTTATATTGCATGCTTAATTCCTCCATTTAGATATATATTACTATATAAGTCATATATAGACAGATGTTATATGATTGCAACACCATGTGCCAAGTAGCGCCAACTTATAATGTCAGTAGGTTGTGAGCTTCGCTCATGTTGGGCTCTATGTAGGTGTATGACACCATGTTTGTGTCTCCCTGCAAGTGTGTAGTGCCTTGAATATAATGTTGTGCCTTACACTTATTGTTTGCAAGCATCAATGTCTATGTGGTTCCAAATTGTAGCATCAGAGACCACTGAGGTTTGCTTCTTCTATCGTTGGGGTAGTTTTTATTAAGCAATCAGTATTATTCTCCACCATTAATAGATGAGAATTACTGCTTCTATGCTTAGCCCAGGCATGATGACCTAAAATTGCCGGATTTACTCCTGTTTACGATTTTCTGTAGGCATGTAGCATAGAAGTGCATGCACCATGGATACTTGTTTTCAAAAACGGCTGAACGAAAATCATCCACAACCAAGAAAAGGCACCAAACGGACGATCTTGCTAAATTTGATTATCTTGAGTTCAGCAGTAATTCACTTCTTTACTAGGTTACTTGAAATGGTCACTGGATTTGGGTCACTGTTATTAACTTTCCTATTATTTTTGACCTATCTGCACTAAATTTTGAAGATGAAAGGTTGCATTTTGAAAACAGGTTTAGTGAAAATTGGTGGAGGTTAAGGCAAAGTTATTAAGGTTGTAAAAAGGGAGGCACTAATGTACTAAGAATTTGCGTTGTCATTGTTTGAGGCCAGTTGTCACAAGGCAAAGCATATCCTCATCTAAGCTATGCAAAGCCATTTTGCATATCTTTGTGTGGCTTAGTAAATACAAAGAACGCGTGACAGCTCAGAGCGCTGCCTTGCGCAACCTTGCATTGAGCAGGCATCCCGTGGGTGGGGCATGGGTGTGCCTATGCATCCACTCATGGATTTTGATGCGTTCCCAGATTTACGAAGACTTGTAAGGCTGAGAATGTGTAAAAATGCTACACTTTCCCCAGTGAGGCGTAAAGAGGAGAATTATCTTTATTTCACTTCATTTATTCCTCTTTCTATGTGTGCTGCATTCTGCCTCATACATAGAAAGAAGAAATGGCCACTAAGGAAATAAAAAGCCTGTAACACAGGCACAAGGGGGCACAAGGACCATGTGCTGCGGCTAGGCAGCACACAGTGGGCCAGCTCTAGGAAACAGCAGGAATGTGCCATATCTTTGTAAATATTGTGCATTTCAACTGTCTCCCTTGCAAGTAACATGGCACAGCAAGGAACCCTATTCCATTGTATTGCGTGTAAAATTAGTATTTCTGCCCTGGGAAATCTCAAAAATTGAAAATAGCTGCCCAGATTAAGTAAACCTTTTTTGTGAATACCTATTTGCACTTCAGTTGAAATTATGAAGATTCATGTTAAAGTGTTCACAAAATATAATATGAAACCTGCACTTGATGTCTGACTCAGTGGGTGAGTGGTGTAGACGGATTGTTTTCACCCCAATAGCTATGGGCATGGAGCTCATGTACAATGTGGAGCAGAGTGGTCAACATATCCAGTCTAAGTTTCACCTCTTGTGAGTCCCCACAATCAACAATATTACTAATTAGCTATCACACTCTGGTTATTTGCATACAAATCGATCTAGAATTAAATATACATATTACACAGTAACCTTTGCCAATCTTTACGTATAGTTAGGACAGGGTTTTTTATTTTGCTAAAAACTTTGGTGCCATTTGACACATCTGCATGAAAATATCCCAAAAAAACTAGTTCATCCACCTCAGCTCCTTCATAGGATGTTTCATGGTGATCCATCAAGCAGAGGGCCAAGAAAAAAGGGATGTCCCAAAACATGGATTTTCCATGTTAATTTCCACAGTTATCTTTGCTCTCTAATACAGGAAACATGGCTGAACCGAATTATGCCAAATCTGGCAGAAAGTTTGACCTCAGCACCATGTAAGCTTTCTCTGTGAAGCTTATGGGGTACATCAGATCCAAGGGGTGGAAGCTTGGGATGCGGATACTGTGGAAGTACCGCAGAACCCCAATTCGGTTTTTTTAAGAAGGAAATGTGTCTTTGCCACCCATAGAAGATAGACTGAAGACCATGAACAGCGGGGACTTTAACTGTACGATGCCTGAGAGGGATGGGTGTTTGCTGACGTTTGAATGGATCAGAAAACAACAGAAATCCCCACAAAAAATAAAGATTACAAGGACTTATAGTTAGATGTTGAAATGAGATTAAACTAACGTTCAGAAATCAAAAAACCTATGAAATTCACCAGTTCTAGTTTACTAAGCTAACTATAACTTGCACCCTGCCATGCGCTGATTAAGAAATCCCATATTACATCACCTACGACATATTAAATGACAACATTGATGACACCTTAAAAGATATCCTTGATAACCTCACTGATGACATTGCGCAGTCATTCTAACAGCAGCCAATATGTTTGTGGACTTGAAGTAATTAAACATGCTATACCTGAGGCAATTTTTCGATTCATTGTGATTGGATTATCCATTTCATTTCATATGACCCACAAATTTAGGGACAGAGGTTAACAGGTATGCATTTGTCACTGAAAAGACACCTTTTGCCATACCCTATGGGCAACTCTCCATAGTTTGATAAAATAAACTACACACATTTATGTGATAGAAACAATAGACTTCAACCATAGAGGTATGCTAACAATGTCAGCATGAGGTAAATCACCTCTAAGTGGGACTAAGGGCTCCCCCCTTCGCCCCATACAAAAACTGAGTTGTGGGTGCCCCAGGTGGGGCGCAGTTCCAGCAATGCTCTGGGGGGCCCTATCTCCCCAATGCTGCATCAAGCCTTGTGCCTGCTTCAAGTAGGCGCAGGGTTTTGACGCAGCATTGGCCTAATAGTGACTGAGTAAAATCTTGTAGATTTCACTCAGCCACTTTTAGGAGGCGTTCCTGCGCAAGAACGCCCTCCCCTGTGCCGGAACGCCTCCTGATGGCGCAGGGCTTTACAACGTGACGCATCTCTCAGAATCGTCACGTTGTTAATACCCAGCACCATGGCGCATCTTTTGTGCCTCCGCTGCGTCACAAAAGGTCTTGGTAGAGGGTGGCAGTGGTGAACCAGAGGGTGGCAGGGGTGAACCAGAGGGTGGCAGGGGTGAATCAGAGGGTAGCAGTGATGAACCAGATGGTGGCAGGGGTGAACCAGAGGGAGGCAGGGGTGAACCAGAGGGTGGCATGGGTGAACCAGAGGGTGGCAGTGGTGAACCAGAGAGTGGCAGTGGTGAACCAGAGGGTGGCAGTGCTGAACCAGAGGGTGACAGTGGTTAACCAGAGGGTGGCAGTGGTGAACCAGAGGTGCTGTGATGAACCAGAGGGTGGCAGTAGTGAACCAGAGGGCGGCAGTGGTGAACCCGAGGGTGACAGTGCTGAACCAGAGGGTGGCAGGGGTGAACCAGAGGTGCTGTGATGAACCAGAGGGTGTCAGTGGTGAACCAGAGGGTGGCAGTGGTGAACCGGAGGGTGGCAGGGTTGAACCAGAGGGTGGCAGGGGTGAACCAGAGGGTGGCAGTGATGAACCAGAGGGTCGCAGTGGTGAACCAGAGGTGCTGTGCCCATACACGACTGCATGGGTAACTTCGCCATGCAAGCGGCCCGCGAACACGCAAAAAGCCCTGCGAACACGCAAAAAACCCAGCGAACACGCAAAAAACCCCGCGAACACACAAAAACCCAAAAATACGCAAATTCACACGAATTCGCGGATTTTGCGGATTGCGAATTCGATTTCGCAAATTTCGCCCATACTTACAGGATTCCACAGTTGCCAACCATGGAATACTCCTGCCTTTTTCACAGGCAAGACTATCTGAAATGATATGTCTAGTAAGGCTAGCCTGCGTGTTTCTCCATACTGCTAAGCATAATAGCAGAGGACAAACACAAATATAGTCTTCTAAAAAAAGGTATGTTCATTTCGCTATGGCAGATGAAATTGGAGGTAGAAATGGAAGCCTTTAAAAGTCTTCTACAGAATCTATTTTCTTCAGGTTGAATTGAATTTCACTTATTATTCCCCCATATCTCTGCCCCATATGTAGCTATCGGGAGGCATTGTTTTCTAAAAATCTGCAGGAGTGGGAGGAAAGCTCCACCGCTCCTTGGTTGCTGTAGAGTCGACAGTGAACTGATCCCCTTGGAAAAATTGTTTCCACACTGCATGAAATGCGTCATCCAAAACTTTCAAAATTTAATGGTGTCACTAACAAATTCACCTAACTATAACCTTACTTTAACCTTTGGTTTTTTAAGTGAAGTTCTAAAGTTTTAAAAAAATCTGATCCTTTTATCACACCTAACTATAACGTTACTTTAACCTTTGATTTTTCTAGTGAATTTCTAGGCTTTTGTTTTTACGTACAGTAATATTTAATTACCATACATAAATGCAACCTCCAGCCAACAACACCCCAGACAGCCAAACCCCATGCTGTGCATGGCTTTTGGCCATGTGCAGGTGGGGGAGGTTGCCATAGGCCCTGATGGTGCCATCTCTCAGGGACATTTTTTCACAATTAAAGGGTGGGGGGGCTGTGTGGCACCACTCTTCAAGTTGTTATTGGCCCCAGGGACTCCATCACATGGAGCCACTTATTTAAATAAAGAGGAGAGGGGCCATGTGGTTCCCTTCCCCAAGCCATGTTATGCCCTTGGAAACCAGCATGCTTGTTTGGGGTAGGAAGGCTTGCGACCAGCTCTCTGGGCCAATTTCAACCCCAAGGACACATTACCCAGAGCCTGATACGCTGGTTTGAAAGGGGGCATGCGGCCCCATCCCTGGACTGATTTCGCCCCAGGGGCTCCATCTAGAGGGGCTCCTGGTACAAGTTTTGGGTAGGGTGGCACATGGACCCTTCCCTGGCACGATTTCAGTCCCAGAGACACTGTCCCTTGGAGCCTGCTGCAATTTTTATGGGGAGGGTAACCCCATCCCTGTGGGGCCGCATTATGTGCATGGTCCCTATCCCTGAGCTGAATTCAGCCCTGGAGACCCCATCCCCCGTGCCAGCGGCATATTGAATGGGGAAGTGGGCACACAGCCAACCTTCTCAGGTCGATTATTGTACCAGGGAGCTCATCTCCTGGGGTCCGGCTCAACAAAGGGTGCGTGCCCTGGTGCCTACCCAGGCCACCCACCACACTTTCTTTGGGGGCTGTGAGGTGAGCCTAAAGGCCCCTGTGTTCCCAGCTGCCTCCACACCTGCAGTGGAAACTGACATTGCTCCTACCAATACAGGGGGCAGCTAATAATGCTGCTCCCAGCAGGAGAAATCAATATTTACAGAATTACACCAAATCACAAAAAGCACAATCTAGCTTCCTGACAAATTTGGTGTCATTTCTTTGAGCAGTTTTTGTTGTAGCATTGTTTAAAGAAGTCTATGGAAAATGCATATAGATGTTGTGTTTTGGTACTCCTCTTTTTTCTCGACTCCCCACTTAATCACAAAACTTTCCTGAAAAGATCTGAGGTAGATAAACTTTTTTTTAGATGGTTTGTGAAGATTCTGCAAATGGGACCGAAGTTTTTAGCAAACCAAACCAGGCCTGACTATTGCTACCCAGTGAAACCCGCCCCTAGGAGATATATATAGACAGCACTTTGTTTAACACCTCTATCTCTACCAAACTGGATTACTTTCTACTAGCTAATTAGTAAGTTCTACCTCGTTGGGTAAATGTATAGTGCATTTCCTGCGCTACAACTGAGTATAGGATGCCGAGAAAATGTCTCCAGTGACTTTATGTCTGTTACTTTACCAGTGTTTGTTCCTTGTGCGTCTTCACCAGATAACTTTAGAAAGGGGAACTGCAGAGAAAACACACTTGGTTGATTTGTACTTTGCATGAGTAAGTGCTTCTTTGTCTGGGGGAGATGCAATCATATCCCTAGGCATTAGGAACACATCTCCAAAATGGGGGGGGGGAATCACACTAGGGGTTCTTTTTGGAAGCTGTCAATCATCTTGGGGAAAAGCACAGGAAGTTGTTGCATACCGCTAATGTATATGGGACAGGCCGAATGGGCAGGGCTTGTAGGCACGTTTACATACTTGAAGTTTATAAATGTTTATAACGCGATCTCTGGTCTCAGCAGCAGATGGCAACAAACAATCCCCTCATCATAGACACTATATGAGACTTTGTGCTCAAGAAAAGCAAGGGTGCAAACACCACCATCACAGATTACATATAACTTTTCATGGTGCAAAGGAGAGAAAAAACATTTGGATTATTTTTACTTTACAGAAATAAGTGCTTCTTTGTTTTAGTATGGGGGCCCTACAATGGGGGGAGCCGTGAGGCCCTGCTCCTCATCCGATTTCGGCCCTGAGGACCCCATCCCCTGGGTCAGGCCTTTTTATTTATTTTTTATTAGGGGAGGGGGTGCGTAACACCCCTCCACAGGCCTTTTTTGGATTCCGGGGCCCCCAGGCGCAGCCACGGTTTCCTGGTTGCCATAGGGCACCTAGTCTGCACTGGGACCGTGGAGCAGCATGAAGCCTGCCATGGTCCCTGCCGGCTCTCTATCTCCTCTGGGAGCCAGTATGCTTTCACATTCACCCTGTGTGTGAAAGCAGTAACTCTGTTTCCCTTCTTGCTTTACAGAATGCGGTGGACAGCCCGGGACATAGCACGTGCCGGCCCTCTGGGTTGAAGGTCCGCATGGCCATCTCTGGATCCAGGAGGGTCCCCCTCATTTCTTCAGAACGGGCTGCCCCGGGGTGGTGGTCCCCCATGCCGAGAACGGCCTGAGAGGGGGGCCACACCGGCCCTCTCCTTTCTAAAAAGTGAATGCCCGGGGGAGGTGGAGGTCCTCATTATGCAGGGGGCTCGCACGGACTCCCTCTCTCATTTTGAAAACAGCATGAGGTGGTGGTCTCCAAGGTGTCTGCATGGCCCCTGGCAATGCTTAACAAGTTTCCCCGGGGAGGTGGTGTTCTCTGGGGCATCTGGGGGGTCTTAGAGGCCCCCACGTGTTATTAAAAATTAGTCGAGGGTAGGTGGTGGTCCTTGGCGCATAATTATGCAGCCTCTCTCCTTTTTAATTAAAAAAAGACCCACCCAGGAATATTTCCTGAAGATCGCCAAATGCCACCGAAGATATAGGCAAGTCAAAAAATGCTTTCCCTATGGAAACATGGTTGGCCCTCAGTATAACTACCTACTGGCAACTGCCAGTATGTAATATATATATATATAGTTCTGATGAACATAAGTATTTGAAAAATGATCATCCAATGATGCCCACGATTTACTTTGTCCTAAAAATACACAATAATGCGGTAAAACCGCCAGGAAGACCTATAATCTCAGCACAAAAAGGCCTGCTAGAGAACACATCACAATATATTGATTTCTTTCTCCAGGAACATGTGCGATCCCTGCCATCCTATATACAGGACACAAGCAATTTCCATAGACATATTCACAATTCTCAACAGGCAGAGGATTACTTATTAATGACATTGGATGTTACCACGCTTTACACGAGTATCCATCGTAAGGATGGTATAAAAGCCCTTGAACATTTTTTAGGCAATAGATCAATCTGTTTATACCAACATAATAAGATGTTGGTGAATATGACTACATTTTGTTTAGAAAATAACTTTTTTATGTTCCAGCAGAGGTGTCGCAATAGGGGGACAGCTTCTCCCCAAGCTATGCCTGTTTACACATGGGATGGTGGGAGGAGCTGATCCTCAAAATGGATTATAAGGAGATACTCGATAAGCATGTTGTCAAATGGTTAAGGTATCTTGATGAATTATTGTGATTTGGTGAGGCAGAAAAGAAAGTGCCATGAATTTCACCTCACAAATTATTGTCAACAGTGTCAATTTACAGCCAACATAAGCCACAAATCAGTTTGTTTCTTGGATGTAGAGGAATTTATTACTAACATGAAAATTGAAACCAAACTACACTGGAAGCCAACTGCAGGAAATGCCATATTACATGCTAGCAGTTTCCATCAAAAATATCGACTACATATTATTCCATTTGGAGAAATGCTTAGAATTAGAAGAATATGTAGCAGCGACACAGACTTACAAATAGCACAAAAAGACAGAAAACACAGATTCATGGTAAGGAGCTACTCAGAGAAAACCACCTATGTGGCTATAAGCAAAACTCAAGCCTTATGTAGAACAGACCTGTTATTCAATAGGTCAGATAGTGTGATAGCACCACAAACCAGCAATCAGAATTTACAGGAAAAATAAAGTACACCACTAATTCTGACTTTTAATAAACAGAAAAACAGATTTGTAGTATAATCAAGAAGAATTGGCCAATTGTTCTGAGTGACCCTGTTATAGGGAATATGCTACCCAAAAGACCACCTATTACCTTCAGAAAAGCAACCTCTCTGGGTGACATTCTAGTTAATAGCAGCCCAGAGACCAAAACAAAATCAAATTGTCTGACACAAAGGAAAGGTTTTATTAAATGCTGCATGCCGTGCATGTAGATTTGGTATAAATAAAACATCCTATACCATACCACTTAGAGATCAGCCTATCAACAGTCAAAAAGTCCTAACATGTCAAACTGATCATGCGATATATGTGTTGGAGTGCTCCTATGGACTACGATATGTAGGCAGTGCAAAACTACAGGTTCACAAGAGGGTTCTGCAACACATTAGATTGATTACTAACTCTGATCCATCGTACCCAGTGGTGCAACATTTCAGAGAAGTACAAGAGAATAAGTTAGAACATTTCAAATACTATGTACTAGATTCGGTTTTACCCTCAAGACGCGGTGGTAATTGGAGGCAGTGCTAAGGAAACTAGAAAGACAATACATCCTAGAGCTTGACATCAAAAGCCCACATGGTCTGAATGCCAGTGAGGATTTTTATATTTGTCTATAACATCACTAAGATATTATAAGTAGACATTAAAGTATATATTCCGTACCGCAAATATCCAAAAACAGAAAGTATAACATCAACATGCCCCAATTAATATGAAATTTTGTGTATACACACACACAAACACTGCCTTCTCAGGATTTTTAAATTTTTTTTTATAGGTGAGGTGGCACATAGGGTGTTGTTAAGCACTAAGCACTATATAACACACTAGACATAGGAAACATCAGCAAAAAAGACTCACTTGGGCGATATTAGGCCATAATAACTATGAGTAAAGAGAATGCACAGTAGCTAATTGATGGCTGGTTACGAATATATTAAGGGTAAAATAAAAGGTTGCCCAAACATAGTTCTAACAAAAAAAGAGTGCTCAAATAACAACAGTGTGTCATGGAATGCGCCTAATGCCCATCATTAACATTTTTAAATGTTTTAAATGTTTTAAACCAGTAATCTATTCATGTACTTATGTGTGTGTGTATATATATATATATATATATATATATATATATATTCACTGAAAAAACCATAGGTTTCACACATGTTATAGTTAGCTGGACATTTCACTCATACAAAACCATTGAAATTCCCCCGTTATAGTTAGTTCAGTTAACTATAACTTGCGCGCCCGCAATGTACTGCTGATGGCGTCACATATTACATCACTCATGACATGGTCAGTGACATCACTGATGACATCATCCAGTGAATGTGTGTCTTTCTGAAAAATAAATATTTTTTATATATGTATATCTAAAAGTCGGTGGAAGAATAAATGGGTAAATAAGTGTCTACATCGATGTTTTTTTTGTAAAATTGATTGTATAACTGACTTATTAAGTGTATCTTAGTGAATACATGTATTAGCGAGTCATGTTTAAATATGTAAATATCTGTATCAGTGTCTCACTTTGTGTATAAGTGGCTGCATGGGTTGGTGAGTAGCTACATGAGTGTGTATATGGGTTATTAGTTGGTTTTTTGAGTATCAGTATGAGTGTCTGTATGGTTTGGTGGGGGTATTACTTAGCACACAGATGCATGAAGGACTGACTCACTGTTTGTATATGCTTTGAAGACAGCATGTGTGCAGGACTGTATAGGTGGATGAGTGTGTGTATGGGTGTGTTAGTGAGTAAATGACTGCCTCAATGCTGTCTTTATGAGTAAGTACATATGTTCTATATCTCCTGGTAGAGAAAAACTCCTACATGTGTGTTGCACTATTGTGACGCCTACCTCTCGCATTGGATAACATTGGGATTCCTTATTATTTAACAAGCTGTAATTTCCAATTAGGAGCAGGTAGCAATACCATGTTTGGTGCCTTTGGAATTGTAATGAAAACCCTCATTTAAAGGTAAAGTTGGGTTTTTGATTACAAATTTTAAAAAGCCACTTTTCAACAGTTGGCATCTCTCTGCCCTTAGCCCTTGTGTGCCTGTGGCCTGTCTTGGTTCAAATGACTGAATATAACTGGCAGATTGTGTTAATGTCTCCTAGACAGTCACACAATAGAGGAATTAGGTGTGATTTAATGGGCCATCTGCTGTCAGGTTGAGGCAGGGGCAGAACACACATGGGATAAAGTGAGCGAGGATGAACAGGAAAAAGCTTGGCACTCTAGTGGTTATGTGCCTGCAGCTTCCTGCCGTCGATTCACTCACCTCTGCTTCTGCAGCATTGTCAGCAGCTCTCTCATTGGGATACTCTTGCAGTTTTCTTGCATTGGGTTTGCCTTGTCGAATCAGGTCACGGTGGCTCCTGCTTCATCTGGATTCCAGTAATTCCTGCAAAACAAAGGGGAAAAAAAGTAATTTAAAGCATCAGCATTTTGACGTCATATCATAACTTGCTACCAATGACACTTATATGATAGTGCAAGTTGGTTTTTTGGGATTTTGTATATTAACCGTTTTCTGATGATGACCATACCTATGGACAGAAAATAAAAAACAATATTATGAAACTGTTTGTTACTGAAACTACTTTATAGTTTTGCTGTTTCCTTTTTCACTATTTTTAAGACTCTATATTATTTGTTTTTAGACTTAGACTTAGGACTAGAATAATACACATAGTGGAATGTATGCATTTCTTCTCTTTCACTTGGCTGATTTTCTACTTAGTACCTTGGGCGTTCTATGTGTAAAGAATAGTACATTCTAAGGTATTCTTTGGAATGCAAATAATATGTCTTAAAGTCACTTGTTTCTATTACATCTACAAGTACTCTCTTTCTGTTGTAGACAAACATAACCGACAGTAGCTACACTGTTTTCTCACCAGTAAACGGAAGAGGGGCAAGACATATGGTTACATGTAAACTAGATTTTTGATAAGATATACTTACAGGATTAAGCAGCATCTTACACCTTCTTCTCTTATATTTCATGTAGGAAAAGCATTACTTGGCCTTTCGTACCACAGCACTGTGTCCATGGGACAATTGTTTTTCCCTTCCCTTCCCCTCTACCCCATCGATCTTGGTAGACTTTGAGTATTATTGGGTTGACTTGGTTGAGTGTAAAGTTGGGAGCTAGGATCGTGACTTCCTATTGCTCGTGCTGAAAATAGGTGCAATTCTGACCGAACGGCAAGCCCATTTTAAAGTTCTGCCTGAGCGATGTGTAAGCATGTGACATTACCTTAGCAGACCGTGCACAAATGATAGTTCATCTACAAAAAGAGACACAGACGCTAACCCAAAGAGTTGATACATTACAAAGTTTGGTTACTGCTAATGGGGGCTTTGCGTGGCATGTTTCCCATGTCTTCTACCTCGGGTGTTATTTCAGGTGAAGTGGCACCAGTAATACACATTACCACTCCTGCCCCTATAAGTTTGACTCAACCTGTGAAATGTGCTACATTTATAAACCAATGTCAACTACACTTTATGTTCAAAGCATCGTGTTTTCCTACAGAGCAGTCAAAGGTAGTTTTTGTATAATTATATTTAAGAGGCAGAGCAGCTACCTGGCACACCCCTGTAGTGGAATGTAACAAGCCTTTGTTGTATAAATGTAACACCTTCAAAACTGAATTAAAGTGATTATTTGATTGTCCTACCTTTATGGTATCAGTTGATTATGAGTTTAAGATCCGATGACCTACATTTCTAATTACAACAGATTAGGAGCAGAAGCAGGGTGGTCTGAATCAAAACACAGTTCTCTGTTTTCCAGAGGACTACAAGATGAAAAAAAAGATCTTTTGGCTCAAGTAGTGGATCCTCCTGAATTCTGCAGCAATTTAATCAACCTAGTAGTGAAACTGGATCATAGACTAAATGAAAGACGTAGAGATAGAGGGTGCTCTGATACTAGGATATTCATGTACAAAGAAAGAAAAACAGAACCGGAAAAGACTACAAAATAACCAGAACCTATGCAGATAGGCAGTGTGTGAGGGCCCTTAACTGAGGACGAGCGACAAAGATGGTAAGGCATGAAATTATGTTTATAGTATGGGAAAAAAAGCCAATTTTTTTACGGGACTGTACTCTGAAGCCAAAAAGAAAAGGGGAGTCAGGAAACTGACGACTTTGAAGCCTGCTGAGACAAGTGTTTTGGGTTGTTCTGGTCTCATAGTCTCAAGAACTTTGGCACAAATCACTTCAATACAATCTCATCATGATTTTTTTGTTCACGCTCTGATTTTATGGGAAGATCATACCACTGATCATGCTACAGGGAATTCTATAGATATATCATTGGCCAATCATTTAGTTATTACCACCTTACCTAAAGATGTTATCGACTAATAAAAAATATTGATGGAAATGCTATCAAGTCAGGTCCTATCACTCATTCCACTGTGAATCTCTGTTTACTCTTTCAAAAGTCCCATAAGGAATATGTGCAGTGTGATTTAATTTGAGCTCCTCAGTTCCAGGCAATTCTAGGCATTTCGTGGTTCACGAAGCATAATCCTGACATTGATTGGATTAAAAGGACCATTACCTTTCGATGTTATGTCTGTACTAAACAATGTAGGCAGGCTATTGAATCTCCAAAGGAGGTGATGGTAACAGTGGAAGATACTACCCCAATGCTACCTTCGAATCAATCAAAGCTACCACCCTTTCTCCTCATTGTCCCAATGACTGTTGAATTGACTAGCTGCCTGGGTCTCAAATTGGGATGTGTATTTGTTGGCTGTAGAGTTTGCTTTTAATAATCGCATGAACAATTCTACTAAACTTTCTCCATTCTATTGTAATTATGGTTTTGATCCTAACCATTTACTCCTTCATACCAGTCTCACATCTTGTATTCCTCCAGCACAGGAATTGGTTGATCACATACATGACATCCAACAAACAGCTCAAGAGAATCTGAACAAGGCTAAGGAAGCTTACAAGAAATATGCTGCCTCAATTTGTCGACCCAGTGCTGATTACAGTATATGAGACATTGGATAAATACACAGAACATTGCCTTAAAAGAGTCACACAAGTTCAAGCCTTGGTACTTTGGTCCTTATGAAACCATTAAGGAAGTGAACCTTGTTGCTATGAAACTACAGTTGCCCTCAACATTGCAAATTCATCCTGTATTTCGCATCTCTCTCTTGAAACCTGTTGCGCCTGGTACTTGGATTCCAGTGAAACCTTTACCTGTGGTGGCGTATGATGTGCCTGACTTTAAGGTCAAGGCTATACTGGATTCTAAGAGGATTCAGCGAAAATGCCACTACCTCATTCATTGGAAAGGTTAGGGTCCTAAAGACCGCACATGGTTAACTCATGGTCATATCCATGGCCCCCGTTTGCTTTGGTTGTTCCATAGGCAATTTCCTGACAAACCAAAACCATTTGTGGGTGCTGTTGCAGGGTGTAATGTCATGCCTCCCATGATCAGTATTCTCAATGTGGCAAAGGCAGAGAACACATGGGATAAAGTGGGCAAGGACGGACAGGAATCTTCTTGTTGGTTACGTGCCTGCCGCTTCCTGCTGTCGGTTCACTCTCTGCTTCTGGGTACTCCCTAGTCTCTGTGATGTTCTCAGTGACTAGTTGGAATACTCTTGTGGACATCTTGCATTGTGTTCCCCTAGTCGGATCGGTCTCAGTGGCTCTTGCTTTAGACGGAATCCTGCTTCTCAGAATCCAGTAATCGCTGCAACACAAAAGAAAAGAAATATCATTTAAAGTATCAGCGTTCTGAAGTTTGAGTATTTTTGAACCAGGTGATGAAAAGACATGTACGCATTGGTGGAGCCAACACAGATAAGGACGAAGAAGATGAATCGTAGGAGAATGTTGCACGATCCATGTAGTAACCGCTTGCTCCCAAGCGCAACAATGGAGGCTGTGTAGCGTCAGATGAATGATATATAGAACTGTCAGGAATTATGGGAATGTCAATTTCGAACTCTCAAGGAGGAGAATCATACCTGACGTCTGCATTGGAGGAAGATGAAGAGACAATAGGCAAGAAGTCAATAGAAGTTTCCAATTCCTGCTCCACAATCCGGGCACTAGTCAAAGAAGCTGGAGCCATCAGATTCAGCGAAACATCATGGCGCGGAATACTGGAAGTTACACTATTCAGTATTGGCCATATGGTGTAGCTTGACATTGTCAGTTGAAATAAATCTGTTTTCCTTGCGACCAGGCAAAGGAGGTTAAATTACTGCGCGAGTACCCTTTAATCCAATAACTAGGACCGGTGCACGATAAGAGGGACCACATTATTTTTTCTTCTCCAGCTTTTCTCGTACCAGATCTCCAACTTTAGAAAGCCAGACGGCAACAGGAATCAGCATCACTATCTCAGTGGATGAGGGTGAATGATCTCTAGTCAGTGTGTCACAGGTCTCTTGTAGTTTCTGCAACATAGTAGAATGTTTATCTACGTCAAAGGTTGCGGCAGAAGCCACAACATCTGGACCACCAAGGTCTGGCACAAACATTTTAATGCCGAAGAGCATTCATATGGGGTCCACCCACCCAGAGATCTTCTCTGGAGATATTAAGTGTACGTTGAACCCCATACAAATGAGTCAGCCAGTCCCTGCCAGTACCTAAGACTCTAGCTCTCAAAGATTGCGTTAAGTCACAGGTCATGTGCTCCACTATAGAATTGCCCTCAAGCCTGTATTGAGATGAAAACTGCACGAGCACCCCCAGAGACCTCATTGTGTTCGTGTATGCTTTAGAGGCAAACGCCGGACCTTGTTCAGAATGAAAGGTGCCAAAGGAATGAAAGGTGCCAAAGGCAAAAGTCCTGACAAAGACACGCAAATCTCTAATGACATTTCGAGCATCAGCACTTTGTTGTGGCCAAACCCAAAGGAATCTAGTGCACGAATCAACTGCAACTAAAATATGTTTATATGCTGTATCAGATGTCAACGGACCACAGTGATCAAGATATATACAGTCAAAAGGTTGATTTGAAATATACAGCTGTGTTTGTGGTGGACGTGTAACCGTAGATGGTTTAATCTGCTGACAAATGTCACAAGATAATACATAATGACAGGTTTGTCTGTACAAATCACGCCATCAATAACGTTGCTGTAAGATAGAAATAGTCACAGAAAATGCAGCATGCACAGATGCCATGCCTTCATGAGTGGCTATGATCAAAGGAAGTCTGCGGTCTTTGTAGGGAATCAGCTGATCCCCAGCGGAAGTTATCGTAGCAAAAAGGACGTGCCCGAGTGACAAATGATAAGAATACTTAGAAAGGGAAACCTTATGGGAAAACTGTTCCATCCTTTGTAGCAGCTATCGCTGACAGAAAATTATTATCAATCTTAGTCATGGACCTAGTAACTGCTGCATCTGAATATATGGCGACTGCAGATTTGGCTGCCTCATCAGCAAAGAATTGCCAACAGCATGTGTTCCCACATGCTGATGGCCAAGAGTATGTATAACTTGTGTGAGTGGCTAACGTTCTTTAAGTTCTGCCACTCAGACCCAAAACATTTTATGCTTTATTGTGCCACCTATAGAGTCTTGATAATCATTCTGAGACCAAAAGAATAAATTATCATTAACAGCCTGAACAAAGTAGAAGGCATCGCACACGACAAGAGTGTTCACCTTAGGACCTGTGAATTCTAGCGATAAAATCATAGTGCGCAGCTCCGCCAATTGTGCCGTACAGTCTCCAAATGCTTGCATGTGCCCTATGGAAGATTTAAGCTCACCATTTACAATTGAGCCAGCCACAAAAGCGCAAGCGGCTGAAAAAGCATGTTTGGACCCGATGGCCGGTTGTGGCGAGCCGTCGGTATAAATGATACATTTGTACTGATCCAAGGGAAGCAACGACAGCGGAGGAGGATGAACATGTTCATATTCTAAAAACCCCTGTGTCTGTAATTAGGGATCAAAAATAAACGTGACATCAGCTGATGTCAAAGAAGTAGCCCATTGTATCCAATGGGGATGCAAAGCTTTAGAATTCAATACACTCGTCTTTGTCACTGCTTACATAGCAGGTATAGGTGAAACCATAAGAATGCTTTTCCCCTGGGCCAGAGATCGTTCCTTCAGGATTGCCATCTGGACTGCAGTCAACAGGAGAAAATCGCATCTCCGCCGATGTATACAAATGTGATGTGTATGCTATTAATACGGCGTTGCCTTTGTTCAACGTCAATTAAGCGAAACCTAATGTCCCTAGCACAATTCTTATGACCAAGTTCGTAGAATTATCAATCAATCAATCAATCAATCAATGACACTTATAAAGCGCGCTACATACCCGTAGGGTCTCAAGGCGCTGGGGGGGGGGGGGGGTGCCGCTACTGCTCGAACAGCCAGGTCTTCAGCTTCTTCCTGAAGGAGAGGTGGTCTTGGGTCAGGCGCAGGTCGGGAGGGAGGGAGTTCCAGGTCTTGGCGGCCAGGTAGGAGAAGGACCTTCCTCCTGTAGTCGCTCTTCGGATGCGGGGGACGGCGGCGAGGGCGTGGTTGGCTGATCGGAGGTGGCGTTTGGGAGCGTAGAAGTTGACTCGGCTGTTGAGGTAGCACGGGCCTTGGTCGTGTAGGGCTTTGTGTGCGTGGGTGAGGAGGCGGAAGGTGATTCTTTTGTTGACGGGGAGCCAGTGAAGGTCTCTCAGATGTCCGGAGATGTGGCTGGTTCGTGGGATGTCGAGGATGAGTCTGGCTGAGGCGTTCTGGATCCGCTGGAGTCTCTTCTGGAGCTTGGCGGTGGTACCGGCGTAGAGGGCGTTGCCGTAGTCCAGTCGGCTGGTGACGAGGGCCTGGGTGACGGTCTTCCTGGTCTCGGTGGGGATCCACCAGAAGATCTTCCGTAGCATGCGTAGGATGTTGAAGCACGCCGAGGAGACGTTGTTGACTTGCCTGGTCATGGAGAGGGAGGGGTCCAGGATGAAGCCCAGGTTGCGTGCATGGTCTGTCGGTTTGGGTGCGGTGCCCAGGGCGGGAGGCCACCAGGAGTCGTCCTAGGCGGAGGGTGAGGAGCCCAGGATGAGGACCTCCGTCTTGTCCGAGACGGTAGGCTAAGGCATTATCATGTGTTAACAAGTAGTTGGTCGCAAGCATTTCAGACTGCAAAGATTGAAGAGTAGAGGTATGTTCTGGAAGCCAGCTGGCAGATGAAAAGAAGGTTGTATCAACGCATGAAGTGGTTTGATACAATGGGCATAATCAGGAATGTAAGTCCTCTCCAAATTCAAAAATCCCAGCACAGATTGTAGTTTTTTCAATGTAAATGGAGGCTGCCACTGTGCACACTTCTCCAGAAAGTGGGGGGCAACCCCCAAACTTCATTATTGAGCTCATAGTCCAAAAAGAGGACTGCCAAACAGGAGATGTGTGACTTGGCAAAATGTAATTTGTAACCCAAGTCTGCAAAAGAAAGTCTAATGTGATCCACCACCACAAGGTGTGGGATCAGTTCATCATACATCAGATAAATATCATCAACGTATGAGAACGAATCAGGGTCTTTGCCATGTAATAGAGACACAACACGCGCAGCAAAAGCCTGGGGCTGTTTTTGTAACTCGAGGCAAATGCGTAAATCTTTTCTGATTGGCGACTGCGGTAAATGTGGTCAAGTCACAGCTCTCAGCAGCCAAATTGAGACTATAAAATCCATTGGATATATCCAGTGTTGTCCTGTAATTTTTAAATACAATGTTATTCACTAACGCAGAGCTGTGATTGTTCTGTACCGTAAAGGTATGAACATGGCTATTCAAATTGCAGTAATCCAACACAATACAATACGAACCGTCCGGCTTCGAGATCAGAGAAAGAGAATTATTTTTGGGTGATACACAGGGTTCAATCACACCCTGATATTCCAATTGGGACAAAATGTTACAAACGGAAGCCTTAGCCTACCGTCTTATTGGATATTGGGGTTGAGGTTGTGGCCCAGATAGTAAAGGTATCTCATGTGCCGGTGAATCTATATCCCAACCCACCTGATTACAATACATCGCCGGAGCCAAGGCTAATTCCAACACGTAAGCCTGTTTAGCTTCTTCAGAAACATAACGGGAAAAACTCAGAAGTATCACGTCCTCCCTCAGAAAGAGGCTAGAACAAATGGTGGAGGCCAATCCAACTCCGGCAACAAAATGTCATATGAGGAGGTAAGGTTTTCCTAAAAGAACGCTTTAAGTGAACGCTGTATATCACCTTCAATTCGGAGAACTATTTCATAAAGTATATCGGGGGGCAACTCGTGCATCTGCTGTTTCCACTGTAATGAAAGTGTTAATTGCTCTCTCCGCCAGACAATGCTGGAGTGCATGGTAACTTCTGCTGCGCAGTCGTGGAGTGTCACTGCCCATGTCCAATCTAGGCGGTACAAAAGGGGATGGTGATGGACGGAGCATCTGAACCAATCAAATACTCACACCCAGTCAAGAGATCTGGGTTTAATCCATCACCGTTCTTTAGCCCACTCTGCCACCCCAGTTCAGATATGCTTTCCCTGGACCGGAAACAAGCTTTAGAGAACGGGTTTCTGGCATTTCAACCGTCTTCAGCCCGGCTTGCTTGAATCCAGTGGCAAAGTGAGCAAGGGACTCACATCTGAGCATACCCTGCCAACTTGTACCGCTTTGTTTGCCATAAGTTGGCAGGGTATGCTCAGACGTGAGTCCCTTGCTCACTTTGCCACTGGATTCAAGCAAGCCTGGCTGAAGACGGCTGGAATTCCAGAAACCGGTCCTAGGAAGCTTGTTTCCGGTCCAGGGAAGGCATGGCTTGGCAGTTCGGGCTGGACTGTTCTCATGAGGCACAGGGTCAGACTGATTTGCATATGGACATGTCTGTACTGGGGTGGCAGAGTGGGCTAAAGAACTGTGATGGATTAAACCCAGATCTGTTGACTGGGTGTGAGTGTTTGATTGGTTCAGATGCTCCGTCCATCACCACCCCTTTTGTACCGCTTTGTTCGCCATAAGTTGACAGGGTATGCTCAGACGTGAGTCCCTTGCTCACTTTGCCACTGGATTCAAGCAAGCCTGGCTGAAGACGGCTGGAATGCCAGAAACCGGTCCTAGGAAGCTTGTTTCCGGTCCAGGGAAGGCATGGCTTGGCAGTTCGGGCTGGACTGTTCTCATGAGGCACAGGGTCAGACTGATTTGCATATGGCCATGTCTGAACTGGGGTGGCAGAGTTGGCTAAAGAACTGTGATGGATTAAACCCAGATCTGTTGACTGGGTGTGAGTGTTTGATTGGTTCAGATGCTCTGTCCATCACCACCCCTTTTGTACCGCTTTGTTCGCCATAAGTTGGCAGGATATGCTCAGACTTGAGTCACTTGCTCACTTTGCCACTGGATTCAAGCGTGCCTGGCTGAAGACGGCTGGAATGCCAGAAACCGGTCCTAGGAAGCTTGTTTCCGGTCCAGGGAAGGCATGGCTTGGCAGTTCGGGCTGAACTGTTCCCATGAGGCACAGGGTCAGACTGATTTACATATGGCCATGTCTGAACTGGGGTGGCAGAGTGGGCTAAAGAACGGTGATAGATTAAACCCAGATCTGTTGACTGGGTGTGAGTGTTTGATTGGTTCAGATGCTCCGTCCATCACCACCCCCTTTTGTACCGCTTTGTTCGCCATAAGTTGGCAGGGTATGCTCAGACATGAGTCCATTGCTCACTTTGCCACTGGATTCAAACAAGCCCGGCTGAAGACGGCTGGAATGCCAGAAACCGGTCCTAGGAAGCTTGTTTCCGGTCCAGGGAAGACATGGCTTGGCAGTTCGGGCTGGACTGTTCCCATGAGGCACAGGGTCAGACTGATTTGCATATGGCCATGTCTGAACTGGGGTGGCAGATTGGGCTGAAGAACGGTGATGGATTAAACCCAGATCTGTTGACTGGGTGTAAGTGTTTGATTGGTTCAGATGCTCCGTCCATCACTATCCCCTTTTGTACCGCTTTGTTTGCCATAAGTTGGCAGGGTATGATCAGACGTGAGTCCCTTGCTCACTTTGCCACTGGATTCAAGCAAACCTGGCTGAAGACGGCTGGAATGCCAGAAACCGGTCCTAGGAAGCTTGTTTCCGGTCCAGGGAAGGCAGGGCTTAGCAGATCGGGCTGGACTGTTCCCATGAGGCACAGGGTCAGACTGATTTGCAAATGGCCATGTCTGAACTGGGGTGGCAGAGTGGGCTAAAGAACGGTGATGGATTAAACCCAGATCTGTTGACTGGGTGTGAGTGTCTGATTGGTTCAGATGCTTCGTCCATCACCACCCCCTTTTCTACTGCATGTCCAATCTAGGAGCAGCATTATCACCGTCTGGGACATACTTCGCAGTTAAAACGGCAACTTTCTTCTTTTGATATGGTGACCTAAATAGAGGTTGTCCCTCCGGTTTGGCTTTCACGTCAAACTGGCGTGGCGGATCACATCTCTGCTGAGCAATCTCGCCTTGTCTGCGATCCTGGCGCTCTCCACCACTGATTTGAGAATTCGATGTGTCCTGTAAAGAACGACGAGAGCACTGATCAGGAACTTGAAACCTATCTGGTGTCGTAATTTTAAAGCAGTCACGCAAATCATATCTACGCTCAGGAGCATCAGGTGTCAGTGAACCTGCACCCAAACCTTGCTTCTGTTGTTGCTGCTACTGATTTTTATTTCAGTTCTTTTTAGGAAAGATCAGACGCTCATCCTTTTCAGGTTGGGCTTTTATTGAGTTTGTGTAAAAGGCTTAACTCACAGACTATTTTGCCCTAAGGTTTTAATCACATCAGTGCTAAGGGAATTCCCCTCCTGTGCTGAAGAATCAGATTTACCATTGTTCATGACAAGGTCAGCTCGTCATAAGCACACGGCCAGTGTACTGCATGACGAGCTGACCTTGTCATGAGCATGGAAGGGGTTAAATGCCTTAGCGATAATCTTCGGCAATTCGCATTGTTTGTCTGCATCAGCAACAGCCACTAAGCGCTGACTCACCTTTAAGCTAACAGCTTTTTTATCTAATATGAAAATCTCAAAAAACCATAGAATAAAAGAATAATATAAATTAAATCTTTCAAACTTCCTAGAAATGTGTCATGATATCTATAAATATTTAAAGTGCATACATATCTAGAGTTTACATGCCTTTCCACAGTAAATAGCCCCATGCCCGGTGTCTTTTTCTTTTCCAAATGGTAATGTCCTTGGTAGGGTTGTATCCTATTTCCAGGGGCCCCGTTCATTTCCAGAAAGCTCTCTCTTCGTATTACAGTCACAACCATCCATGGGGACCACCAACACAAAGATCCAGAAAATCCCATCTGTGACACCTGACTTGCTCTTCAGGCATTTATGGCAGCCTCCATGCTATTCTCTCCCTGCTCATCTTGGTCCTGTCCACTGCAAAAGGGACTCTTGGCATTGATTTGAGAGGTACATTTTCAGATGGACTAATCTGGTCACTGTAGTTGACTTGAACTCCATCGCAGCTGGTCTGAAAGTGTGACTTTGACCTTGATCAAAGCAACCAGAAATCCATAGTTAGCACTTTATGCTTTTTAGCGCAATTCTCACAAAACTATTTAAAAATTCACAATTCTGGTTCTATTGATTAGAGTTTTGTCATTTTGGTATCAAATCATTTATTAAAATGTACCCTATTTTTCTAAAGTGGTTTGTAATTTTTTTTGTGTTCCACTTTCACTTTATTATTGTTTGTGCATTGCATGAATACTTTACACATTGTCTCTACGTTAAGCCTTACTGATTTTTTTGTCCTCATTCACCTTAGAAAAATGAGAAAAATGTTCATTGTTTCTGCACGTATCGTTTGTGAGGGTTACCAACCGCCAACGGGCATACTCCAATAAACACCAACTTTTCTGCGGCTGTGTCTCACACCCGGTATTATACGGGCACTGCTTTATTTTCTGAAAAAAACTGTAAAGGCTCTGAAGCAGTCCAGGAGTGTTAGCCAGTGTAATCATTGGACGTGAGCTACTACTGGTATCACAAATATAGCCTCAACCATTACTTCACACACCTTCCAACCAAACAGTTAATGGTTTTCAGAAAGCCTTTTTTTTTAAATTTTCCCTGAGAGGTTCATTCTAGACATATATATTAGGGATTCCAGCCAATCAGAGTGCTGTGGAGTTATGTTGCTTACCCATTTACGGCAAATTTTCCTTCTGGCCAGTAATACAGCGTAAAACAGCAAATCTCTTGGGGTTTCTGTTAACTCTTCTTCCACCCCAAAGATAACCAGAGAGGCTTCCCTTTATTAGCCGACCCAAAATACCTGTCATGGTTGTTTATACTTTGCTCCAGAAATCGCTGATTTCTGGACATAGGAAGACCATGTGGACATCGGTTGCCTTTTCCAACCCACATTTTGCGCAGCTGGTTCGGCTTCCTTTCTCCATCTTAGATAGTTTCTCTGGTGATATGTAATCCCTATGAAGTGAGAAAAGGTGGTTTCTTCTTAACAAGTCGGTTTAACTGTGTTATAAAGAGTGTGCATAGATACTTACCAAATGATCTGCAACTGGTCACCAGGCAAGTGTTTTCCCCACAGCTCCTCCTCCAAAATTAATTCTCCATCCATGCTGTCTTGAAGGTGCCAATTCCAAGAGATATTTCTTTACTTCCTAGTGCCTTACTTATCAGTTGGTCTTCCAGGATGTTGCTAGTGCCCAATGTCGATGCCTTGCTTTGCGCCCAACGTTTTAATTGCAGATACTTGAATTTTGAGAGGGAGCCCATCATCAAGCCATTTAGGTCATACCAAGGTAGCAGTTGTCCATCTCTAGACAGATCTCCCCAGATGTTTAAGTTAGCTTCCCTGAGTGGTAAAGCCAATTTATCATTGAGACATTCGGGGGTCCCTGGGAAATCCCAGATTGGGGCTGAATGAGAATAATAATCTATTTTCAGCAGGCGTCGTATTTGGTACCACATTAATGCCATCGAGTGTAAAACCTTCAATTTAACTTTTTTGAAGAATTTTGGATCTTCAAATTTAAAAAGAAAGCTGTCTGGTTTTATTTTTGCTCTTTTAGCATAGCTGAGAATATTGAGCCTATTATGGATCCATCAGGGATCTTTATAAGCACTCTAGAATTTCTTAATTGGAAGGCCCATGCATACAGCTGAATATCAGAAAGAAAGTTAGACCCCCCTTCTCCCTTCTTCTACTTAGCTTCTTCCAAGAAATCCTAATCCCTTTGTTAGCCCAGATAAAAGAGTTGATTGCTTGCTTGATACTGTGTATGGTACCTTTATCAAAATGTAATGGTAGTGAATTAAATGTAAAGGTGATTTTCGGCAGGAGACTCAGTTTTACCAGGTTGACTCTCCCTAGATTGGTTAATGGGAGGTGCATCCAATTTTTCATTAAATGAGCTATCTCTTTGAACATTTGTCTTAAATTTATTTCAGCAATTTTATTAATGTCCTGGACTATTCTAAGACCGAGATATCATATCTCCTTTTTAACTAATGGATTACAGCTGACTTGATTCCATATCATAGCTTTGGTTTTTTAGTTCGTTTACACAATACCCCAATATTCTTCCAAATTCTGTCGCTATACGAAAAATAATGGGTAAAGCAGCATCTAGATTGGAAGAGTATACCATGAGGTCGTCAGCGTGTAATGACACTTTTTTAACCCAGTTACCCTGACAAAATGGTTTAATGTCGATTGAGTGTCTGATTCTAAAAGCCAAGGGTTCCCTATATAAATTGAATAAAAGAGGGGAAAGGGGGCAACCCTGTCTTGTGCCTCTAAGGATCTTGAAGGAAGAAGATAATCTGCTGTTAACCAGTACTCTTGCAACTGGAGCTTTGTATATTAGTTTTAGGGCCTGACAGAAATTATCACCCAAATTATAACTTTTTAGAACCGAGAACAGGTAGGACCACAGGACCTTGTTGAATGCCTTAGAGGCATCCAGTTTTTTTGCTATAGCTAATGGTGTACCAGAGCAGGTTGCAAAGTCAATAGCCCCGACAAGCTCATAAGAGAGCTCATGTAGGTATCTCCCTTTTACAAAACCTCTATGGTCTTCATGAATTATATCCCCCACAATTTTGGCTAACCTGTCAGATAAACTTTTTGTAAAAAATGTAAAAGTGATATTGGTTTGTAAGACTCGCAGGACAACGGATTTTACCCGGCTTCAGAATAAGGGTAATTGTAGCCTTGTTCCATGATTTAGGTAATTGTATTCCCTGACTCATCAACTAAGATCTTGTACATCTCGTTTGGGATGCCGTCTGGCCCTGCCGCACTCCCACCTTTACTGGATTGAATTACTTTAACTACTTCCTCCCTACTAATTTCTTGATTTGGAATGATCTTTGGCTAATATCTATAGGTCTAATGGATTCATCAAGCCAATCCTCTACCTCAGTGTCCTCTTTTCCTTCTGTGTATAGGTCACTGAAGAAGTCCTTGAAAGTCTCTCTTATCTCCGTCTCCTTACTTAGTATGACTCCAGACCGTTCTTCTGTGATCTCCTTAATCCTATTCCTATTGCTTTCTGACTTGACTTTTCAGGCTAAAAGTTTTCCCGCTGCCTCACTATATTCAAAGTGTGCCAGTTTACTGGCCTCCCACCTTGTTTTAACTCTTAGTTGGAGAATCTCTGATAGTTGATTCTTCTTAACTAGTAGCTGCTTTCCAAGCTCCTCTCTGTTCTCCTCTGATTCAGATCTTTTTATTTCTAGTTCTATGTTTTTCATCTCTTCCTCTAGTTGTGAAATTTCTCTTCTATATGTCCTATTTCTATGGCTCGTTATACTGGAGATGTTGCCCCGTATATAGGCCTTTAGACTGTCCTACACTTTTCCGTTCAATGCCAAACCTATATTAATCTCAATGGAATCTCTAACTTCTGTTTTAAGCTTTTCCATTGCTTCGTTATCAATTAGTATAGTTCGATCCAGTGTCCACCTAATATCTTCACACTCACTACTATTTTTTAGAGTAAAAAGAACCGACGAATGATCCGATAAATGGGCCGCCTTGATTTGATGTTTGAAATATCCTCCCTAGGACCCCAATCAACAAGGAAATAGTCAATTCTTGACCTACTGCCATATTTCTATTATGGAAAGATATTCCCTGTAAGGTCCCTACTCTTTCTCTCCAAAGATCACATATTGTGTGTTGAGTCATCAAGTTCTTCAATAGTGCACGTGAATTTGGGGTTGGTATGGTTCTAGTTTTACTTGATTTATCCAATTTTAATCTAATACAACATTAAAATCCCCTCCCTCTATTATCGGACCAGTAAAATCCAAAAGATTAGAGAAGAGGTTTGTCAATGGTTCGCAATCATGATAATTCGGGCCGTAATAGCCTACTAGCGTTAATGATCTATCATCAATTTTGGCTTCTGCAATAATCCATCTACCCCCTTTATCTGTTTTTGTACGTGTTACCCAAACTTTTGTCTGTTTTTTTACTAATATGGCCACCTCCCTGATATTCCCACTCTGATCTTTACAAAAAACTTGTTGTACCCATCTTAATTTTCCAAAGATATCTAGACATTCCTTTTTTAATAGTTGTGTTTATTGTAGGATCAGTATTTGTGCGGGGGAGTCTTTTAGGTATTGGAGTAGCCTGGCTCTTCGACCCTTCACTCGTAACCCATGAACATTCCAAGTTAATATCTGTATGGACTTATCTTTGATGTTGTAATTCTAGCTATAAGAACTAATACTGAGGTGTTAGACGATTTTTTATTATTTTTCCATTATGCTCCCCACCCTGTGACACCCTTACCACCCCTTCTAAACGTATGAAATAAAGGGTGTTGGGACCAGGAGCTTATTTTTTAAGCAGGTCCTACACACATGGCTCCACAAGAGCATGGAACGCAAGGGGAGTGTAGTTCCTAAAGGAGGAAAAGGGACGGAAAAGACAAAACTTTTGTAATGTTGCCCTCACACACCCCGAGAGGTGTTGTGCTTCATCATTGGGCCTTGCTCCTCATCGGGCCGGCACTGCAATGCTCAATGGGCTCATCGTTTCAGGGGCTCTTTATCGGAGATCTTTTTAGAGAAGCCGTATAGGTGCGTGCGGGTATAGGGATAGTGAGAAGGTGTGTGCACAGAGGTGGTGATTTAAAATAGGTCAGGGACAGTCCTATACAATAATGTTCTCCGTAGTGCCTGCCTAATTAAAATGAAGTGGATGTCCTAGTGGGTAGTAATGTTCCCAGTGGACAATCGCTAGTGTGAGGTTGACATTTTTCGTGCCTGCTTGTTCCTAATGGAATCGGGAGGCACTTCTTCAGGACCTATGAATGTGTAGTGCACAGCGAAAGACAGGTTCCAGATTGGTTGAAGGAGGCCTGTCCTGGGGCACTAGTAGTCCTATACTGGGCACTGTGGTGACCTAAGAGAAGGAAACCAAAAAACAAAACAACAACAATGTTGCGTAAAGGAGGGAGAGGGAGGAAACAGGGGGAGGAGGTTAAAACATGAGCTTACTTATGTGATGTGGTTGTTTACGAAATGATTCATGCTCAGTAAAGGAGCTTTCAGGTGACCATTCTTAATTGGTAGTTCTTGAAAAGCTGGCCAAATGAGTGTGCCACTTGTGCTTGGCAGTATTGTTGGATGGTGGAATACAGCCAAGCCAGGAGCCCAAAAATGTAGCATTTGTCAAAGGACCAGGTGGCACTCGAGTAGTACCAAGGTGTGACTAATCGGTATGGAATTGGTTTCAGGTGGTGCTCAAACGTGTGTGGTCCGCCTGATTGGTAGATCAGAAGGCTGTACATTGGCAGGCTGGCGTGGTGAAGACGACGCCAATAAAGTGACATGGTACTCCGTTCTGGTAATGTGCCATATTTGCTCGCTACGAGTGAAGTCGTGCCCTCTTTATTAAACATGATCAAATGTCGGGGTTCAGTCCGTTTTTGTTAGCCCCTTATGAGTATCTCTGCTTTAATCTCTGGACTGCAACAATAAAGTTTTAGTTGAAATTGACGCTACCCAATATGGCGGCTGTGGTTGTCGGTGTAGTGCTCCCAACACTAGCAGGCTGAATTACTCCACTTCCGGGACCTCACAGTACGGGGAACAGGAGCGAGGGTAGGTTTCAGCAAGTTGCCGCCACCCTTCCGTGAGTGTGCACACAACTTCATCATTACAGTAAACTACCAAAAGGAGCCTCTCCCAGCTCCAATCCCTGCCACTAAAACTTTGCCTTCCGTTGTTTGTTGTTGTTCTTTTAAGGAGTGGAGCAACATCGTGCTCCATTGCACCCCCGCCAGGCTGTAGCCTCTGCTACTCGGGTGAGTGCGTTGCATATTTCCACTATTATGTATGCCTGAACGACGAAATTTGATCGGAAGGGCATCACCCTGTTTTTACTCATAAATGCTGTGTTTCCGCATAAATGTGTTTTAAATGTGTAATAAAAAAGGCACGACTTCATTTGTAGCGAGCAAATATGGCACATTACCAGAACGGAGTACCATGTCACGCAAGCCTACCGCACTAAATATGAGCGTATAAACTATTTTTATAATTCTGCACCAACTAGCAGTGCCTTTCTGTGCCCGCCGAGCACTGCGCACTATTACGGAAACTACTGTGACGACAGCCGCACATGCCATAACTTACAGCTGATTTTACAGGTGACTCGCTCCTGTCCCTCAGGCTGAGTGGTCGCTCCCCAGTGTCCCCTCGTGACACTCGGTATCGTTGTGCTGCTTTAGCCCTTGATTTCTGCCTAATTGCATTTGCCTGCTGTGTGCCTGCCTGCCGAGTTGTTCTTTTTGTTATTTAATTAATTATACGTGCCGCTTTCACTGTACTCGGTATCGTTGTACCGCTTTTGCCACTGATTCCCGCCTAATTGCATTTGCCTGCTGTGTGCCTGCCTGCCGAGTTGCTCTTTTTGTTATTTAATTAATTATACGTGCCGCTTTCACTATATTTGCGCGTTCTGACTAGCGCGACGCTGTGCTCCCCCCTCCGCCTCCATTTTGTTGTTGTTGTGATCCCTGGAGCCCGCCCCGCCTCCCAGCTGAGCCGCCCTCCCACTGACCTGATCAGCGCTGCAGAACCTTAGAGCGCCGTGACTCGCTCCTGTCCCTCAGGCTGAGTGGTCGCTCCCCAGTGTCCCCTCGTGACACTCGGTATCGTTGTGCTGCTTTAGCCCTTGATTTCTGCCTAATTGCATTTGCCTGCTGTGTGCCTGCCTGCCGAGTTGCTCTTTTTGTTATTTAATTAATTATACGTGCCGCTTTCACTATATTTGCGCGTTCTGACTAGCGCGACGCTGTGCTCCCCCCTCCGCCTCCATTTTGTTGTTGTTGTGATCCCTGGAGCCCGCCCCGCCTCCCAGCTGAGCCGCCCTCGCCCCTCCCCCTCCACTATCCATATATGACAGTAGTTCCCGCGTGCAGCGTTTACGCGCAGCGACCGCGCCCGATCCGCGCCAAAGGTAAGCCCGTCTATGCCCGTCCGCGCCTGGACCGCGCCCAGCGCCAGACCCCCTGCCCCTCGCGCTGCCCAGCCCCCCGCGTTACCTACGATGCCGCCACCCTCCTAGCCCTTAACCCCGGTCGCGCCCCCAACTGCGTCCAAGCCGCTCCTGGACACACCCATGGACCTTTCTCCTGCTACTCCTGCAAATTCAGCGGCACCGACAACATCTCCGCTACGACTACACCACAGATTCCCGACCCCAACCACCTACAATGCATCCTTCTCAACACCCGATCGGTGCACAGGCACGCCATTGACCTATGGAACCTACTAGACACCTTCTCTCCAGACGTCGCCTTCCTTACGGAAACATGGATGAATGCTTCCTCCGCACCAGACATCACCATTGCCATCCCTGAAGACTATAAGATCACTCGCAAAGACCGTACCAGCCACACAGGAGGAGGAATCGCTATCGTCCATAAGAAATCAATCCGCATCTCAACCAGCTCTGACACCAACCTCGCCAACTCCGAACACCTTCACTTCCAGATCCACATCGACCCCAAAACCACACTCAGAGGCACTCTCCTCTACAGACCTCCAGGACCCCGCGCAAAATTCAGTGAAGACATCACGGACTTCATCTCTCCACACGCGCTCCCCTCCAAAGACTATATTCTTCTGGGAGACCTCAACTTTCACCTTGAAAAGATAAACGACCACAACACCGCCAACCTCGTGGACAACCTCGCCAACCTCGGACTTAAACAACTAGTCACTTCTCCCACCCACATCGCAGGTCACACACTCGACCCCATCTTCACTTCCAGCATTCATGTCTCCTTCAGCCACACTACGAATCTCCTATGGACCGACCACAGCTGCGTTCACTTCACCTACAACAAGCCGAAACCCATCAACCACTCCCAACCTACCCTGCAAAGAAACTGGAACAAAATCACCACGGACCAAATCTCCGCATCGCTCCGTCGAAACTCCCCAGCCCTCTCTTCTAACGCCAACGAAGCCGCCGCCAACCTCACCCTATGGTTATCCAACACCGCCGACACCTTAGCACCACTGAAAAAACGTCAAAGCAAACCTGGCAGCAAGAAGGCCTCATGGTTCAACGATGATCTTAAGAAATCCAAGAAACTCTGCCGCTCCCTTGAAAAGGCCTGGAAAAAAGACCCAACCACCAGCACCAAGGACGCCTTCAAAAGCGCCACCCGCACTCACCACCAACTGATCCGAAAAGCCAAGAAAACAGCATTCAAGGATCGACTTGACAACAACGCCCACAACAGCAAGGAACTTTTCAACATCGTCAAGGAATTTTCCAACCCCTCGGCCAACTCCAACGACATCACCCCCTCTCAAACCCTCTGCGACTCCCTAGCCTCTTTTTTCCACAACAAGATTGCAGACATCCACAACAGCTTTGACAACCAACCCGGAAACCAACCCACCCTACCATCTGCTGACCATCTTCCCCCCGTAAACACCCTTAACGCCTGAAACCCAATCTCCACTGAGGACACCACCCGCCTGATGAATTCCATCCACTCTGGATCCCCCACAGACCCATGCCCTCACCACATCTTCAACAAAGCAGACTCCGTCATAGCACCGCACCTCCGAGACGTCATCAACTGCTCCTTCAACTCCGCTACCTTCCCAGAAGACTGGAAACACGCTGAACTCACCGCCCTTCTGAAAAAACCAACAGCGGACCCCACCAAACTCAAAAATTACCGCCCCATCTCGCTTCTTCCATTCCCGGCCAAAGTCATCGAGAAAGCCGTCAACAACCAGCTCGCCGCCTTCCTCGAAGCCAACAAATCCCTCGACCCCTCACAATCTGGCTTCCGAGCAAAACACAGCACTGAGACCGCCCTCATCGCAGCAACAGACGACATTCGAACTCTACTGGACAATGGAGACACAGTCGCCCTCATCCTCCTCGACCTCTCTGCAGCATTCGACACAGTCTGCCACAGCACCCTTCTACAACGCCTCAATAACATCGGAATCCAAGGAAAAGCACTTGAATGGATCACCTCGTTCCTCACCGGAAGAACCCAGAGAGTCCGCCTTCCTCCATTCAAGTCAGAGGCCTCTGAAGTCATCTGCGGCGTACCTCAAGGATCCTCACTCAGTCCCACCCTCTTCAACGTATACATGAGCCCCCTCGCGGCCATCGCCCGCCAACACAACCTCAACATCATCTCTTACGCGGATGACACTCAACTGATCCTTTCTCTCACCAGGGACCCCAGCACCGCCAAAATTAACCTACACGAAGGAATGAAAGAAGTCGCCGAATGGATGAAACAAAGCCGTCTGAAACTGAACTCAGACAAAACAGAAGTCCTCATCTTAGGTACATCCCCCTCTGCCTGGGACGACTCCTGGTGGCCGGAAGCCCTCGGAAAAGCACCCATCCCGACAGACCACGCACGGAACCTTGGCGTCATCCTGGATTCTTCACTCTCAATGAACAGACAAGTCAGCGCCGTATCCTCTTCCTGCTTCAACATTCTTCGCATGCTCAGAAAAACATTTCGCTGGATCCCCTCCGAAACAAGGAAAACAGTCACCCACGCTCTGGTCACGAGCCGACTGGACTACGGAAACACCCTCTACGCAGGTACCACCGCTAAACTCCAGAAGAAACTCCAACGAATCCAAAACGCCTCAGCCAGGCTCATATTAGACATCCCACGCAACGAACACATCTCTGGTCACCTTAAAGACCTCCACTGGCTACCCGTCAATAAGAGGATCACTTTCCGACTGCTTACCCACGCACACAAATCACTCTACGACATCGGACCAGATTGCCTCAACTCTCGACTGTCCTTCTACACCCCCTCCCGCCAACTACGTTCTTCCAGCCAAGCCTTCGCCACTGTACCTCGCATCAACCAGACCACCATGGGAGGCAGATCCTTTTCATACCTGGCTGCTAAAACATGGAACTCACTCCCCGCTTACCTTCGCCTCACCCAGAACCACCTAGCGTTCAGAAAGCAGCTTAAAACGTGGATATTTGACAAATAATCCTCCTCCCCTTCCTAAGCGCCTTGAAACCCTCTGGGTATGTAGTGCGCTATACAAATTTTATGACTTGACTTGACTTGACCAGCGCCGTCTTTACCACGCCACACCAAGCACTGCGCACTATGACAGCAATTGCTGTGACAACCGCGGCACATGCTGCGATTTACAGCTGGTTTCCCTTAGACTTTATCAGCGTCGTCTTCACCATGCCACCCTGCCAATGTACAGCCTTCTGATCTATCGATCATGTGGACCACAGACATTTGAGCACCACCTGAAACCTATTCCATACCGATTAGTCACACCTTGGCAATACTCGAGTACCACCTGGTCCTTTGACAAATGCTAAATTATTGGGCTCCTGGCATGGCTGTATTCTACCATCCACCAATACCGCCAAGCACAAGTGGCACACTCAGTTGGCCAGCTTTTCAAGAACTACCAATTAAGCATGGTCACCTGAAAGCCCCTTTACTGAGCATGAATCACTTCATAAACAACTGCATCACATAAGTAAGCTCATGTTTAAACCTACTCCCCCTGTTTCCTCCCTCCCCCTCCTTTACGCAACATTGTTGTTGTTTTGTTTTTTGGTTTCCTTCTTTTAGGTCACCACAGGGCCCAGTACAGGACTACTTGGGCCCCAGAACAGGCTACCTTCAACCAATCTGGAACCTGTCTTTAGCTGTGCACTACACATTCATTGGTCCTGAAGAAGTGCCACCCGATTTCATTAGGAACAAGCAGGCACGAAACATGTCGACCTCACACTAGCGATTCTCCACTGGGAACATTACTACCCACTAGGACATCCACTTCATTTTAATTAGGCAGGTACTACCGAGAACATTAAAATTATTGTATAGGACTGTCCCTGACCTATTTTAAATCACCACCTCTGTGCACACACCTTCTCACTATCCCTATACCCGCACGCACCCATACAGCTTCTCTAAAAAGATCTCCGATACAGAGCCCCTGAAACGGTAAGCCCGTCGAGCATTGCAGCGCCGGCCTGACGAGGAGAAAGGCCCAATGATGAAGCATGACACTTCTCGGGGTGTGTGAGGGCAACATGAAAAACGTTTTGTCTTTTCCATCCCTTTGCCTCCTTTAGGAACTACACTCCCCTTGCGTTACATACCCTTCCCTCCCCCACTTCCCTGGAGAACCCACCCCTGCTTCATCCTCTTGGACATGATGTTAGTACAAGTGAGACTTTTGCTCCATTTGCCCATCGTCTCGCCGAGTCCCAATAAATCTCACTAAGTGCAAAAAAGTACCTCCTATATGTATGCCTATCGTACATATGAAATACAAGTACCTAAGAACCTGAGAACCTATTCTTTTCTTTTATTTGACTAGCTTCCTCCTCTGTTCCCTCCACCTTCGCTTCCTCCATTAATGCTCTCTAGCAGGTCATCTGCTCTCTTATGCTACTAATCATATGCATTTTGTTGTTAGGTACCCTGAGGGGAAATTAAGAAACGGTACAAAACTAAGTCATTTCCTGGGGATGAATAACCCGCAGCCAACGACATTGCAACAACAGCCCTCTCACTCATGAATACTGATAGGTAGAGAGTTTTTTGCCTGACTGACTCAGTGACCCAGAGGTCATAGTCGAGGTATCCAACCATACGACCCCGCTGGTCAAAACATTCCGGCTAAGGCCAGGCTAAAACCCCCGGGGCAGCACTGATTCAGTCTGCATGGTCATGGCAAAAAACCACGACACGCATAGCGAGCCCATGTCATGATAATTCAAGGTCCAAATGCCATGTAGCCTAGCGTGCAACCCAAGGTTAACAGCGTGGCCAGTTGGTACCTACTTTTGAGGTGCTCAGCACGGGAGAAGACCGTTGAAGCCAAAATCCTCTCCTTAGTAGAGTGAGACTCATAGTCTATCGGATTGATCCTTACTTTTATACTTAATATTATCTACTCCTTGAAGTTTTGTTATTATTGACCCACCAGTTGTAGTTTTCAATACACCCATGTTCTGGCAGGGTTAGTCGACGAATGGAAGACACACTTACCCATCCCGGTTGAACCGTGATGATGTGTATCAGGTTGACAATAGACTTTACAGTAATCCTTCTGTATCTCTCCTCCATCTTTTGTCTTCCCACTCCAGGTCCCACTAAGAAGTGGCAGGACTCTCTGCCTGACCCTCAGTATCCTGTGACATAGTTAGTTCCACCTAACAAAGCGCGTAGTTAGTTAACCACTGTTTAGGTCCTGATAAATTGCACTGTATCTATACGAACACATAGCATGAAACATGTTGACCTATAAGTAGAGCGTACTTTCCTGGATCCTTGCACCAGGTACTAGTCTCTCCTCACTGTTTTTAATAAGGTAGATAGCCACACCATTAAAGTCTCTCAGTGGATTATCTAACCTTTTTTTAACCATCACTACTTCCCTACGTCTACACTTCCCCTAGGGCCCTCACAGCCACATCACCAACTGGCAGGGACAAAAGATCTCCGAAAAAGAGCCCCTTTATGGGTGCCCGTCAGACATTGCACCGCCAGTCTGACGAGGAGCAAAACCCAGATAATGAAGCATGACACCTAGCTTGCTGGGTGTGTGAGGGTTTTAGTCCCGAAAGGGAGGATCCCCCTCCCTTTCTTCCTATGTTGGGGCCTATACCCATTGCTCGGTTCATCCGCCTTAAACCACCTTGGGGAACAGCGTACCTTTCATTGTTTACATAGTCTCAGGGCATGTACACTGGACCCCGTTAAATATAGCCCTTCCTGTCCCTCTCTTTGTTTACTAGCATACCAATAGTGTCTGCTGCAGATGTCAGGGTTTGCATACCTCAGGAGCTGATGTCTAACTATGTGATGGGAGATGGTAAAGACAAGTGATTTGCAGCTTATGAAGTTGCACTCAGGCTACACAAGGTACCAGAGGAATGCTGGTGGGGTGGGCTTGTGGAAGCACATGCCCACAGTAGGGAGTAATTAACTTCTTACACTATAAGCAGAGGACCAGGCAAGGTACCCTCCCCTCCCCAAAAAAGCAATACTTGTTGCCAAGTTTGGGATGACGCCTGAGAAGTACCATCAGGAGTTCTGGGAAAGCCACATGCTCCGAAACCAGTCCTGCTTGGACTTCATAGATTATGCCAGCAAGGCACTGGAGGGCTGGCTGTACAACCTCATTTTGAGTGGGCACATGCTTAATATTTATTTTACAGAGCTGCACCAACACCTAGTGAATAGCAGGCTTACTGATCCCAGGAAATTTGCTGAGGAGGTAGACCTCTGAGTCAGCACTAGAGTGTCCAAGAAGATACATGGGAGTGACCCCAAGAAGGATGGTTCAGGTTCACCCAGCAGAGTGAGGGTAGGTCAAGGGAGCAACAGACAAGTCTCAGGCTAACAAGGAAAAGGTTCCTACGCCCTTTCTGAGAAGAAAGAGGGAGTTTCTTGAGGTTGGTGAAAGGACACCCCATTTCTAACCCCACTGCTTTGAATGTTTTCAGCTAGGCCACAAGTTGCACAAACCGACGACTCTGTCCACAGAAAACACCCACTGGTGGGACCTCTACAGGAGTGGTCAATATGGCCTTGGGGAGAGCTAATCTCCAAGGGCAAGCAGTAGGACACACCCTAGTCTCCCTTTATTCGGAGACAGACTCATAGAGTAAACTATTAATTCCTGAAGGTGGGGGTCTTTACCTCATTAAGGTTTAGGTCAATGGGAGTTCCAGTCACAGCCTTGAGGGGCACTGGGGCCAGCCAGACTGTGGTAGTGGAAAGGGTGGTTTCCCCAGAACAGTAAACCGTCCAGATGTGCAGATTAACTCAGGCCTAGGAGTAGGTCCTTGTCCACCCCATTGTGTTGATATTCTTGGAAAGGGGTGGGGAGGTGACTCAGTGACTTCATTATTGAAGGGTTGATGTCAAAGTTCTTCTTTAGGTTTACCAATCTACCCGAGGTATCCTGGACCTAGGAATATCACGTTTTAAGTAAATTAAACAGTCCAGAATGTCTTAGTTTGCTGCATTCAAAATCAACAATATATCCACAGGATCAGTGTTAGAGACCATTCAAGAGTTCTAGAATTGGTGTTATAACTCCCAAGATGACCTGGGAATGTATCCAGAGATTAACGGTTAATAACTGGACCATTTATTTGTTTTCCTGAGAAGCTAGCAATGTATGTTCAAAGACAGTCAAAGTATAAATAAATGTATACCAGGAAGGCATTGCTTTTCATTACAACTTTGTTGGTATTCACAGATATTTTCAGTGTCTGTCCCACCGTTATCTGTATGTCTAATCGTACACTGTTAGAAATGGGATCTCTGATTGGCTAAGGCTTGCGCCAAAGCCAGGCAGAGACAGACACTATAGTCAGGGCAAGGGAGTTACACGCCAAAGATAAACCCTGCTCACCCCTTTGGTAGTTTGGACAAGCAGTCAGGCTTATCCCGGAGGCAATGTGTAAAGCAGTTGTGCAACACCCACACAGCAGCAACACACTAGGCACACCACAAAAGCAACTCCACACAAGGTTATATAAAAAAAATAGCCTTTGTATTATCATAAACACATTAGAAACATAATCACACATTTGCACTGTGCCAACTGGCACAGGCAATATTCACAGGGGACTATTTACACGTGACAGGGCCAATGGGGCCACTGTCAAAACCATCACAAATCACCAATTGTAAATGTAGCACAAATAGTAAATGTAGAGCACAACCAGTAACTACTGGCGAAATACTAAACTGAGAACTAGATCCTGTAACATAAAAGATGGGATGCCTAAATCATGTCAGGCATGAATCACATTGGCATAGACCACATGAATCACCTTAGGTTAGGCCTCATTAGCACACAACCACATTATGCAGTACTCATATGAGGCAATAGGCCTTGCAAGCATAAACACAGAGGGCCAGATGTAGGTAGCCCTTTACCGGTCGGAAACGGACGAAACTACAGATTTTCGGCCGTTTCCGACCGGTAAAGGGCTATGGAGATGTAGGGGCTTTAAAAACATAAATTTTCCGTAATTTTACCGAATCAGTAATTTTACCGATTCAGTAAAAATACAGAATCGGTAAATTTACCGATTCTGTACATTTTACCGATTCGGTAAATTTACCATTCGGTAAAAATACCGAAAATGTATTTTGTGATGTAGGTAGCACTTCTAACAGTGCTACAGGGCCTTTAGAATTCGGTATTTACCATGCAATACAATTGCATGGTAAATTACGAATTCCTGAGTACATGCACATCTGTACATGTTCACCTGGGTGCAACAGGGTGTCAAAGTGACACCCTGTCCCCCTTAGCAATTCGGTATTTTTACCGATTCGGTAAATACCGAATCAGTATTTGCTATTGAATCCTATGGGCTTCAAGGCCCATAGGATTCAATAGCAAATACCGATTCGGTATTTACCGAATCGGCAAATACCGAATCTTACCGATTCGGTAAAAAATACCGAATTTTTACCTACATCTCCTTTACAGATTCATAAATACCGAATCGGTAAAATTCGGTATTTATGATTCGGTAAATGAGATTTACCTACATCTGGCCCAGAGTGCCCAATGGGGGGCACAACACATGGAAATTAGCCCCAGGCCAACTGGCCTCTCTCAGGGGCTCTAACGCCCTATGTCCAACAATGTCAGGGCTGGCTGCATCAAAGTAAAGTGTGCAATGATCTTGCCTAAACGTAGCAGCTGCCCACTAATTGCTGGGCAGCTGTGAAAATGAGCACGGGTACAAGCATGCCCACTGAGCCCCTCTCTGGGACTCTAAATGGAAATGCCCCCAAGTAGATATGGGGCTGGCACTGCGGTGCTTCCTGAACCCCCACTGGGGCTCTAACAGAAAAGATGGCCCATACATTGCATCTAGCCACTGCCAGGCGGGGCAGTTGTAAGACCACCAGCAAGGGCACTACTGTACCTCTAGAGGGACCACGGGGCGGGCACCGACAATGTGCTTCGACGCCCCTCCAACATCTAGATCACTAATGAGCCCTACTCACCAGGCTCTCACAGTCCCTGGGGAGGCCTAACACGGTTCCCCCTTCAGCCCGCACTCACCGGGACTTTGACAGGCTGCTCCTGTCGCGGCGGGATGCTCTCTGCTCTTGTTGCAGCAGGGGGAGGGCAGGTCATGCAGCCAGGGGAGCCCTGGAGGCTACGGTGCCCCCTTTCTTCTGTCGGCCTCACCCGGTCCCTCTCCCAGGGTCACAGGACTTTTGCAGACATGGGGGGCTCTCCTCCGGTTACGAGGGCCCCGCAAACAGCAGCACTTGTCTTGACTTCACCCAGGCCTCCTCCTGGAACCCGGGACCACGATGCGCAGACTGCAAGTCTCCTTCCTGCTTCCTCTTAGCCGCGCTGCCATTGTTGGCCACATTGTCTTCCTGTTCGCCGCTCCGATGCGGCAGTTTCTTTATTTGGATCTCGGGCCGCTGCAGTGACTTCTAGGCAGCAATACTGGGTGGGCTCCCGCTGAGCAAATAAAAACTAATGCGGGCGGGCACCCGCTTCTGTGTAGAAAGGTATAACGCAGGGTAGACTCCCGCAAAAGACACAAGGCAGCGGGTTGGCAACCGCCTTCAAGGTACTGATACGGGGTGGGCTCCCGCTCGTTTTCCAGTCTAAATCAGCGGCAATAACGTGCGGTGGGCACCTGCCGTAAAAGCAGCGAAAGCGGGGGAATCCCTACGTCGGGATTCCCTCAAAAATTAACGCAGCTGAGTGCTGCAGGAAGCAACAGGAAGCGCCTCTTCTCAGCTGACATAGAGCCAAACGCTCCGTTAGAACAAAAACGAAAGCGCTCTCAGAAATAAAAAATAAAGCGCTCACAAGGCACCAGAGTCCAAGTCCAGGGGGGGCAAAGGCTGGGCCCAAGCAGGCCAGCACACATGGCCCTCCAGCAGGGAGGCAGTCCCTTGTGGTGGTTCCTCCTGGAGCCTGGCAGCAGCAGGCCCCCCTCAAGTCAGGAGAACAACACAACAACCTTTATAGGACATTTTCCTTTGTGTCACAGCACAGGGCTTGGCAAACCAAATGCAACTGGTTTTGGAGCACTCTGTTTACCAGGCTCCTCTTTCTTCATTGTTAGGTGGGGACTCGTCATCAGACACACCACAGGGGGGTGGAGCCAGCATTCACTAGGGCAGGCACACTCCTATTCAGGGGCCAGGGACTTCTCCTCCCACTACTTAAGATGTAGATGCCCCATTCAGCCTAGCGATGACTCAACCTGCACCTCCTGGAGCCACCCACACCATCTAGCCCCTGTCACTCACAAGCCAGACATGCAATCCACATCATGTAGGCAGACACATAGCACACAGAAATGGCAACTTCTAAAAGTTGCATTTCTCCACCATTCACCATAAATCTGCACACACCATTGCGCAGCATTTATTCTCACAACTTCATACATACTAAACTTGCCCCTGCACTCTTCTCATACCAGGAATTACCAGGGACACACATATACCCTATGCATTCCTATGGGAGGGCAGGCCAATCTCACCACACGCACTCAGAGCGCGCATGCACTTTACACTGGGCCACAGTACTAAAGTGCGCAGAGGCCAAAAACTACCAATATCAGGTCACAGAAAAGGCAAAAAGTTTAGTGGTGAACGTGCCAAAGGGCCAAGTCCAACACACACCTATGTGAATACAGAACATGTCATGTAGCAAAAGAGGAAATGTGCACCCCTATCCATTTTTCATGTGGCATTGAGAAAGGAAAATCTTTCAAAGAAAATTATTTTCAATGAAAGAATAAGGGGAGCAAACATCATAACTTTTAGGGGCCGATTCCGATCTCGCTTGGAAGGGCACCGAATGCGATCCGGCTGGAAAAAGTATGAGTGGTACAAGTGTTTTCCGCCCGACTCCTACAGCTGTACGAGCAAGCAAGTACGATGCGAGCAACGTGAAATTCACTGACTGAGTCATTTCTGGGACTGAACCGCTCCGTATGTCTTGTCCGCAAGTAAACCGTGCCGTGCAATGGATGCGATTTACGTCCGAGCCAGTACGATGCACGCGTCTTACAGCCGGTACGAGCCAAAGTTTTCAGCTCGCAAAACATCCGGGAAGTTGCCTTTGGGGGTCCGCGTTGAACCCCCTGTCACCCACAGCCTTGTGACCCTGACACAGGGGGAGACCCCAGGGTCTCCACAACTCAGGCATGCACGGTGCGGATGGCACCGATGCGTACCTACTGTAGGAGGCGCCCTTGTGCGAGACGTACCAATTCAGTCAATGGGAGCCCATGTACGCTTTGTACGACCGGCTCCCATTGACTTCTATAAGAGTCCGACCGAACCGAGTGCGGCCGCATTGTACTCGCTCAGTCAGACTGCAAGACTCCGGCTTGGTCGGTAAACACTCTGGATCCGGCTCTGTCGGAGAGCTTTCCGACCCATATCGGAATCAGCCCCTAAATGTTCTAATTTTATCACTCTTTTCTCTAGGGTATAACATAAGAAATTCGAAACCATAAGATTCTTGGGCACAATTATATCTTTCCTCGCCAAATGTCCCTTTCTGCACAAATAGTCCTCAAGGAATTTTGTGAACTAGTGCAAATCAATGCAAGATTTTAGCTAAATACAATGGTAATCTGGTGGGGATTTTTGTTTTTCAGAAGCAATCAGCCTCCCACACTAAAGAAGATCATTGTTCTGAATAACAAAAGGGAAATGACTGAGACACTGGGTGATTTCTTCTAACATATGGGGATATTTTGGTAACTTTTGCTGTTCATGCAACGCAAGATCATTGAGAACAGCAAAAAAGAAAATTGGAAGGCCTTTTCTAAATAAGAGGGGCCTTCTTACACTGTGGTAAACTGGTTACTAGCAAGCAACAGTAGAACCAACTGAGCCTAACCCTCAAAAACCTCTAAACGAGACAGTGAATAATTCACCTATTTTGTTGGATGCCCTGATACTGCTCATTCATAAGTGCCCACCTTAGTGATTACCATACCTGATACACATTTAAAAGCTACAAAAAATCAAATTGAATCTGTTCTCTAACTTTTGCGTAGGGAATTAGTGGTACTTGAATATTTTTTTAAGCTCCAGATGGGTCTCTTTGGGATCACACCCCAAGGGCTAGTGGGACAGGGTATCCTTACTCTGTACCCTTTTATCATTTAAAAAATAAAAACCAGGACAGATTTATGCCAAAATACAAAAAGCACGCTTTCTGGACTAAGATCTAGCATCAGCCAAATTTGGTGTAATTTCTTTCAGCCATTTTCACTCTAATGCTTTTAATTTGTCTATGGGATATTGCATGGGAAATTGCATTTAAGGTTTCTCCTATTTTCTAACCTCCCACTTGAAGGATCTCCTTGAAATGCTCCAGGAAGGTGGATCTTTTTTTATTTGGCATAATTTTGTGATGATTTGTCAAATGGTGCCAAAGTTAAAGCAAACCAAGAAATCCTCTTACTATGTCAGGTCCTAACAATATCTACACAGTGGTGATTGCTGCTGAAATATATATGCATGCGCATATGTCATCTCTCCCTCTCTCTCTATCTATATATAAATATGTATATGTCTCCACAAATTATCCCCTTGCAAGGACGCACTCAAAGACAGGCAAATCCCGCAAGTTGTAACAGCATTTTATGTCAAAAAACCAGACATCACTTGCCTAATTTGAATAAATGCCCTACATGTTTCGGAGCTCCCAGCTCCTTGTTCAGGGGTTCCATGCATTGTCCCTAGGCAAAAAAAGAGTGAACATTTTGGCCATTACCGACCGGAATTAGGCTTCCTACATCTAGCCCATAGTTACCTGAGTTAACTATAACTTGCATGGGGTCTGAGTGGGTGTGTCAGTGGTTCTGTAGATGGTGTCCTCAGTGATATGCTGAGTGATGTCATTTGAGATGTCATCAGTGATGTCACCAGTTAATTTACTGACCATGTCATGAATGACGTAATATGTGAGGTCAATAGCAGCGCATTGCGGGTGCACAAGTTATAGTTAGCTCAGTTAACTATAACTTCTGAATTTCAATGGTTTTGTATGAGTGAAATCTGAGCCTGACTATGACATCCCTGTAACCTTTGGTTTTTCAGTGTATTTCTATGGATTTTTAAAGTTTTAATCCTGACTGTAACCTGTTATCTTTGACAGACGGTGTGTTAGTGGTTGTGTGGGTCTGTGTGTGGGTCTGTGAGTGGGTCAGTGAGTGCCAATGGTAGTGGATGTATGAGTGGGTGGGTGAGTGTCTAAGTGAGTGGGTATGTGAGCACCTGTGTGAGTAAGTGCATGTGTGTGTCTGTGAGTGGGTCTGTGAGTACCTGTGTGGGCCTGTGAGTGCATGTGTAAGTGTCAGAGTGGATGTGTGAGAGCTTTTTTGGGACTGTGATTGGGTCTGTGAGTACCGGTTTGGGTTTGTGAGTGCCCCTTTGAGTACCTGTGTATGTCTGTGAGTGGGTGTCTGAGTGGGGCTATAGATTTTGGGCATTTGCATAATTAGGGTATTTAAAAGCGATAACCATGGACTCTATTCTCACCTGGAGACAACAAGAAAGAAATATCACAGTCACTACACATCAGATTATGCTCCAATAGATCAGCCATGAATTCACCCCCGTTAATGATTTCATATCTTTTTTCAACATGGAATACAAGAGGAAACACACTTGCTTTGCCTTCACCAAGCTTCACCAAGCTCAAGAGGTTAGGATTGTTTGTGTTTTATCGAAGAATCAAAGCTCATTTTCCCAAGAAGAGTCCATAGCTTTACTGAAAACATCTACTAACTGATGTACTTTTATTTGGCTAATTAGTTAGTGCTACCTTGTGAGTAAATATTCATGCATGTTCTACACTACAGGTGCAAAAAGGACCATAAGGGGTGCATGTTCATATCTGTCAAGGTTTCAGATTGTTTATGTGTGACATTTTCATAATATCAATGTAATTATGAGTCACATTCAATGACTATGAGGGACACTTTCTCACAAGAAATGAAGACGAGGAAAACATTACTATCAGAAAGTACAACCATTTGAGCAACTAGAAACTTCAAGAAGTTCATAAAATTTCTGCAAAGCACCAGAGATGGAGGGGCTCTCTGGGACCCAAGAGTACCAAAGTCTGGACTGATCACTGTGTCAGAAACTCACTGGCTCAGCCAGCTGCAGACACTCAGTGGCTGTAGCAATGAGACACCGAAGTCTGTCTCAGTCACGATGGATGGACCCTGGCGAGAGGAGCCCCCAGCTGCAGAACTAGTGGCACCACTGTTATGAGAGGTGGCTGCATGCCTTTAAAAGATACTCAGAACCACCTGCTCAGCTTTCCAGACTCCGAGCACTGCATAGCTGCCAAGTTATCAGACTGATTATGTGTGACATTTTGTGATTTCCGTGTAGTAATAAGTGACATTAAGTGACCAAATGTGTGACACTCAGAGTGACACTTTATCAAGAGTAAAAACAAGCAGCAATAGAGATAAATATGAGAAATTACACTCTTTTTAGCAGTGGTTAGCTCTAAAATTATCTTGAAACTGCTTCAAACACCTGAAAAAGAAGGTCCCTAACCTATTGCGCTTTTCCAATTCTATCATACAGCAATACTATTGCTTCATATGAGTTTCTTGCAGTTATTTATTATTACCTGAACTGAAAAGGCCAACAAACTGATAGAGTAAAAATATTCTCGTAGTCATTTATGCCACTTCTTTGTCCCCGATGCCTCACCCAAATAGTCTGACACTGCACCCACTATTTTAGTCATAAGTTTGAGTGGAGCTCTGCTGGAGTGCTCAATATTAACCAGAAACTGCTGGAGTGATCAATATTAACCAGAAACTTGATTGCCACAGCCTAGCTGTCTGACCTATCTTCGTATTGGGTGTGCCAGGGGTCCCAGAGCTATAGACTGGTGCACTATGCTGGGGTAATTGCAGACAGGCTGAGTCTGGCGCTTACCATCAAAGGAGCCTGTTCTTGGAACCTGATCTCACAGCACTGTCTGCCACAATCACTACCGCTGCAGGGTAAGGTGATTTCTATGTATGGCTGCCTATTTGCTGCAGGTGGCATTGATGTGTTGGACGCAGGCAGGCTCTCAGTGTCTCTCCTATGGTTCTTCCCTAGTGGGGACAGAAGTCAATCTTCCCAGCTCACATTGCCACTGCTACTGGAAATGGGCAAATTGTGCACCCCTGCCCCTGTAGACAAATTATCAGAGTGTTGGTGAGTGGTGAGGAGTTGTTGATGTATCTGCATCACATTACTATCATGGTGCGACCCTGTTGGGGTGAGTGAACTTGCTTGCGGTGGAACTGGCAGGACTCGAGACAGAGAGGAAAGCAACAGGATCCTGCCAGTTCGACATCCGTCAGAGCACTATAAGGGTCACAACATATGCCCCGGGTAGTGCCACTTGTCTGGCAGGCCTTTTGGCAATGGGAGGAAAAAAACAAACCCTGTGCAGCTACCTTTGGGTCAATCATGATCAACTGTTGCATGATTAATGTGGTGCCTTGCCAGAAACAACAGAAAGGACAAGATGATACCGATTCACATAGGGCTGCAGTGCTGACCCGATAATGAATAATTATCCAGGTGTTCAGATGCACCTTTGGTCATCACACATCGCTGACTACTTGGTCCGATAAGAGAAACTTAGACAGGGCTTGATGATTGAAAGAAGTGCCTGGCCTTTACTGTAAAGAACAGTGCTCACCTCTAATAATTAGGCTCCATACCGCAGCAGTGGAGTAGAAATGCAGTTTACATCAAGGCACCGCCCTACCCCTGAGCTGCTGTCGAAGGCAATGTTTATGTTTCATCAGTGCTGCTAAGACCACATGGTGCAGCCCATACGCAGAGGCTGGATTCCTGGCAGCTTGATCTGAAGCTTATGACAGCTGGGCCAGCTCTGATAACACATGAGTGAGAAGAGAAGTAAAAAATATTTTCAGACACCAGTAGTGAGGCGAAAATGTCAGAGGCAGGCATGTAGTTTTGGCAATGTGATTGTTAATTATGTGTCTTCATCCACAAATCTGTGATAATGTGAAACCTCATCAAGAAAAGACAACAACACTACAGAAGAGGTGAATCTCCACAATACAGGGGTGCTTCCCCTTAACTTAATGAAGTAAGTACTTCTTTGTTTGGTTGAGCTGTCATATTCCTCTGCATTAATAACGTGCCACCAAAATCGGCTGGAAATTTTCTCAAGGGCCTTTTGTTAAGCTGTCCATCAACATGGGAAAAGGCAGAAAGACCGTTGCAGGCCACTGTGGAAATAGGTTGTGGCCAAACAGTCAGAGCTTGAACATGATTTTGGGCATTTGCATTCCCAGGTTAATTAAAAGGGAGAATCATGAATATGCTCTCACCAGGAGACGGTGAAAAAGAAATCACTCACCACAGTCAGCCCAGCTCAGAATGTGCTCCAATAGATCTACGATGGAGTCACCTCTATTAAGGATTTCATATTATTTTTCAACATGGAATCCGAAGGAAAACACATTGCTTTGCCTTCCCAAGCCCAAGATTTTGATGCCACGGACACCATACCCCCAAGGTTGGGTCAAAATGTATTGAGGGCTGCGCAGGCACCCTCCACCCCCCCCCCCCCATTCCCAGGCTGATTTTGGTCCTGTGATGCCATCCCCTGGGTCCCGGACAAAATTGAATGGGAGAAGGGGACGCGCTGCCCCTTCCCCAGACTGATTTCAGACCTGGAGACCCCATCCAATGGGGCCTAGCGGCATCTACCGGCATGCCCTGACCCCACCCACAGCACCCAGTGTGCATCGTTGGGGACTGCGGGGGAGCCTCAAGGCCCCTGTAGTCCCTGCCAGCTCTCCACCTTCTGTGGGAGCCAGCATGCTCCTGTATGATGGGAGCTGTGAAAAATGCAGCTCCCTGTGTGCAGAAGTAATAGTTTTATCTGTTTTCATGTCTGCATGACAGCGGGCAGGGAAACAGTTGAAAACTCTGCTCCCAGCTAGAGGGAGCAGTTTGACAGCTCCTCTTTGCTGGGAGCGGAGTTAATGTTTGCTCTCTCTTGACGGGAGTTGTCACAGCTCCTACCAAGCAAAAGCAAACAGCTATTGCCTGAGGGTGGACACCTAGGATGATAGCAGAAGCAGGACCTGGATGTGGCGGTCCCCAGGGCCATTAATTGCCCCCCTTTCATTTTCACAGGCCACCCTTGGGAAGGTGGAGATCCACAGAGATGTGTGTGGCCCAGAAGGGGGCAGCATGGCCCCCTTCCCTCTTTTATTTATTATGTAGGTCCTTTGAGTCCATGGAGAGGGTGTCCACCCAGCCCTCCTCTATTATATTAATAAAGCCCCAGGGAGATGGTGGTCCCCAGGGCTCAATAGAGCCTTTGACGGGGCACCCAGGTGCCCCCCTCCTTTTTTACCAAGCCCCTGGGACCTTGCCCACCCATGTGTGCTATATTATGAACAAGCATGCAAGACCGCGTTTAGATTTTTGAGGGGAATTTTCACCAAATTCATCGCAATTCTCAGCAAAAAACATTTGTATGCTTTTTTGCCCTGTTGGCGTTCCAGGGGGACCCCAGGGCTAGGGGTCATGGTATTACTACCCTGACCCTTTTCTTTTTTAACTTTTTTGGGGGACTCGGCTGAAGAGTTCCAGGATGGCTGTCAACACTTCCTGGTTCAAGTAATGGTAGGCAATCAGATATCAGCACAGGGATTGTCGGATAGTCGGAGGACCCGTGTCCTTAGATATACAAATTTAGTTTTCCTTTAGTATCTTGAAATCTACTTAACAGATTTACAGCAAATACCAAAATGCACCCTTTGTTGACCAAGAGCTTTCTGACAAATGTGGTGTAATTCCATCCAGCAGTTTGGGATGTAGTCGTGCCCAAACTAACTATGGGAATTAACATGGGTTACCACACTTTTTATGACCCCTTCTTTTTCTCAGCCTTTGCTTGCTAAGGGTAATTCTCTGATTTAGCAGTGATAGGGGAAACTTTGAGGTTTATGGGTGGGCAGTGGTAAAGGTGGGATATTTTAATTTTAGGGGTGGGTAGTGGTAGGGGCGGTTAGGGTAAATTTAGGGTTTAAGGATGGGTAGCGGTGAAGGGTTTCAGGGGTTATTTTAGGGTTGACAGTGAGTAGGGGTAAAAAGTGATAAGAGCAATTTGTCAAGGATGGCTCTTTCTCAGGATGTGCACAAAGATCTTTAAATCCACCTTCAGGCACCCCCAACTCAGAATGCTATTTTAACGTGACCAAGCAGGGGAATGGATCTGGGGAAGGAGCAGCAGGGATGGAGATCTGAAAAGGAAAACAAGGCAAAAAAACAACTATACTTGTTTCTTGAATTATTATACTCCACAGAATACTAAATACAGATAATAGATGCTGCCCTCTGAAATAGGAACGTGATATAAATGATAGATGCTGTCCTCTGGACAATGACATTTCACCAGAAAAAGAGAACTCCATTGATGACAATAGTCGTATCAACAATGCAAATTCTCACACACAATGTCACTATAAGCACAAAAATGATACACAAACATGGTGAGATCAATACACACCTGATCGGTACATTTGATTTAAAGATGAGTCCCAAGTGTATGGTACTTTATATACACCTAGGGACTTAAATACTACAGGTAGGCCACCCACTAAAGTAGCACTGAAAATCATGTCTTGAGAAAGCCTTTACAGGCTGTAGTGAAGTGTTAATTTGCCATTTTAACCTAGCAAGATAAACCATTTGCCAGACCTAAACCTTCATTGTTAATAATTATTACATCTAGGTTAGACCCTTGATGCACACAGGACATGCTGCTTGGCACATAAAAAGTAGGGCATTCGTATGTTTTTGTTGTCAATTGTGACTCTAAGATGTCACAGTCTATAAAAATGTCAAGTACATGTTTTTCTACAGCCTTGAAAAAGCCCAGGGGGCGAAATGTACGTTGGCTGCTGTTGTTCTTCTTGTTTTGAAAAGTGGAAATAAAAGATAACGGAAAGACCTGATTCAAGATTTTGCTCGAAATTCAATTGAAAGGACATTTGATCAGTATAATTGGAATACTTTGTGTGGAAACATTTCCACTGCTTTCTTTTTTGGACTTGTTGGTTTATAGATATAACAATCAGGTGTGCTCTGATGTATTGTGTTTAATAAAAATGAGGACATGTATACTTACGTTTTACATGTCATGGCAAAACCTTCAAAGCTTATTTTTTCTGTAGCCAAGATGCCTCTTCTATAGATAAGCACTGGGTTACATAATAATGCCCTATAATACATAACTTCAGTTTCAGACTAGCTAGAAAAATTATTAAGGACTCATTGGAATAATAAATTAATATCCAACCTAATGGTTGAGTAGGATTGTAAATTACTATTTTAAAAATTCCACTTTTAGAAAGTTGCAATTTTTCTTGATTAAATGAAATGTGCCTTTCTGCCAGTGTCCAGAATCATATGACTGTGAATGGCCCTCCTGTGGTGTGATGTGTATTCCTACCATACAGTGGACAAGGGTCCTGGTGTAAAGATGTGAGGGACATCCTAACAGGATGGCTAGGGAGGAGCTGTGCCCCTGCCCAGATTGCACTACAAAGGGTAGCTTAGGCTGTGCCCAACCCTTCCTGATTTCAGAAGAAGTCTATTCTTATATTGGCAGATGCAGTTCGCATCTGGACCTGCCTACCTTTGTTTCACTAGCCAGGCTTGTGCCAAACCCAATGGAAAGAGTAGAATTGACCACACTCAGTTTCAGAGTAACATAAAGGGGTGTACCCCACCCACAGGTTGGCACAGGGCATAAAAGTAGCATCCCCAGGATCTGAAATCAGAACACTTCTGGCCCTGGGAAGGCTCCGAAGAATGAATATCCTTCTGTATGAACCCTGACGGATGACTGGACCTTCTTGCCATGAATCCATGACCCCAGATGTTTCTCCAAAAGACAGTTGGCTGACGTGTGAACTATAGGGAAACAACAAGTTTCAAAAGCCTTCCTGATTCCCAGATAATCAGACCCAACAAGGTCCCTTTTGCTGGCATCCATGAGAGTGAGTCCTGACCACCAGAACTCACCCTCAAGGTCCTGGATCCTAAGCTTGTGTCATAAGACACTTCTCCACGCACAGCTGATGGGTTCACCAGATCCATTGACAAGCAACTTAAAGCCTCTCAAAGCTGTGCGGATCCCAACTGGAAGCCTCACCAGATCCTGAGCAGAGTGAAGCAGAGCTCCACAGATCCAGAAAGTTCAGCTCCTCACCCAACGTTTTATCAAATCCGATGTCGAGTGACACAGAGCCATGCAGAGCTACACAGCTCGGGAATGACAAAGTAACAAGATGCAACACAATGCAGAAACACAGAGCCCTGCAGAGCAGAGCTGCACAGTCCTCGCCTCAAAATCAGAAGGTAAAACTTCCAGCGTGATGAACCTAGTCCTGTATCTAGCCCAGTTTCCATTGCGGTTGGTCTGAACTAGTGATTATGTCCCTGTCCGCATAATCAAATACCCGACGTTGACGCTTTGTGCCTTTTGGCACCATTTTTAACCTTAAACTTTAATAAATCATAACTCCTGTTTGACTGCATGGCTTTTTGTTGTCTGGTCATTTATTATAAAATAGCCTATTTTTCAAAATAGGGAACCTATTAGGATGGCGGATGGACCTGCGTCCGTCCGCCACCCCAGAGGAGGAGGGACCGTCCGCAGGGGCAGCGGCGGTCCCTCCGTGCGAATTAGGATGTGACCGCCACCCAGGCAGTCACATCCTGTATTTTTAACATTGCGGCGGGTGTTGCTTGAAGCAGCACACACCGGAATGTTAAAAAAGACATAGGAGGGCCGCCATCCAAATATGGCTGGCGGTGTCTAATAGACACCGCCAGCCATGTTAGTGCTTTTCCGCCGCGGTCGGAAGGCGACCGCGGCGAAAAAGCGGCGGACGGAAAAAAGATGCCCCAGCCATCCTAATCTGGCGGGGGGTCTTTTCTCAGTCCGCAGCGGTTAATCCGCATCCTCCGGGCCGGCGGAAGCCACCGCCGGCCAGGAGGATGCGGATTATCCGCTATCATAATCGGCCCCTAGGTTTGGAATTGTTCTTGTATTTTGTCTTCACTATATTACTGGATGAGGACTGCAAAAATACTTCACATGCTGCATCTATGTTAAGCCTGGCTGTTTTTGTGCCAAGCTACAAGCAATGATCCAATTTTTTTTTAATGCATGTAGGATCTTCTGCTCACATGCAGTGCAATGCAGAATCTTTCAGTAGTCTTCCCTCTCTCTTCTTCCCTTGAGCATTTACATGTTTCCATTCTGCTAAGTGTTAGGTGGCTATTAGGTAAAATTATAGATGTATACAGGTGGATCCAGGACTGGACTAGCCATAGCGGGCACCGGGAAATCCCCCGGTGCGCCGCACGGGTGGGGGCCGGTTTTGGCCCCTGGGGGCCTATTTTTTTACAGGGCCGTTTTTGCAGCGTGGCTGCAAAATAGGCCCTGGACCAAAATCGGCAGAAAACCGGCCCCGGCAAAGGGCTCGGCGGCACCTCCAGCCCCCCGAGTTGGGAGGGGGTGCCGACCGAGCACTTTGCCAGGGCCGGTTGTGGTTCCCAGGCCGGCCCTGGGTGGTACCCAGATGCACATTCATTTAGACTACAGATCTGAGACTATAAGTTAACTATGCTGTTATTTAGAACTGTCCCATCTGCTTCATTAAAAGTGCATTATAGTCTACGGCACTTGTAATGTGGTGTCTCTCATGATTTAGCCGGTTATTGCATCTGCAAAACTCTAAATGAGTCCCCATGTCTATTTTTGGACGAAAGAAAATTACCTCTCACAAACTTTTTCAAAGAAATTAGTCCTACTTGAATGTGATGGTTCCATGTAACTTCTTTTCAACTGATCCCCAACCTGGACCCATGTTCCAAATCAGCCCAACATGTCAGAAAACAGAGAGTGGTATTGTACCTGAACCGCAACATAACTTCACAAATTAATGGCTAAAGGAACAAATGTTCAACTCCTTTAAGCAACTAATCATATAGATTTCACATATGTGTTGGTCATGGCCTGACTGAATAGTACATCGTAGTGTCCAGTGGGCCAAAATAACTCCTCATCAGACTGCAGGGGTGCTAAATCATACATCTAAAATCTTCTTTCTCTTATAGAAATGGCACCACCATAACCAAGTCATGCAAGCTCTCTATTTGCTTTCTAGGGAGTTCAGGATCAAGTTCAAAATGATGTGTATTATTTTCAAAGCATATTGAGACAAAGGTCTTGACTACCTCATGGAGTAGCCCTTAAGCCCCAACTATACCATTTAGTTTACCCTGACCTATTTAAGACAACAATACTTCTATAAAGGACTAAATTATAGTGGTAAATTATTTGGAGATCCCAGGCCAAAACCTTTGGAATAGTCTTAACCCTAGAAAACTGCCACATTCAGTTCATGAAACTCTTGAAAATAGAACTTTTCATAGAGACTTTCAACTAATCACAAAATCTTTGATAGGGCAATTGATTATTGTCAGATATAGGTCCACCATTCATCTGACTGGGATTTAACTCTTATTTTCCGAACTTTCATTGTCATATTTGTTTTCTTTTTTACTCTTTAGAGTAGAATTTGTGATGTGTACTGATTTATAAAACTTCTAAATAAATACATTTGTACAAGTTGCAGCAATTTTAATCTTGAGATTAAGAATGTTTTCTGTCCCTAGATACATTGTAAAATATGTACAATATTGGTTATTTTGAAACAAGACAGCGCTGATCTCCTGATGCAAATATGTTAAGGCCTCCATATTCAACATTTCTCCAAGTGCTTCCCTTCTTGCCTTTTTGTAACCCATAATCATATGACACCTGATTTTTAACTATGAAGATTCGAGAATATATGCTTGTGTTAATATAGAGTTGATTCCTTTCTGATTTTGAAGATGGTAGTTATGAAATCATTATCACCCATTAGATATTGTATCTCAGTAAACCTGCTTTTATGAAATTATGCCATTATTGAAGATCTTTAAAAATTCTTGGGAATTTAGAAAGTCACTGTACATGAGTATATTACTGATCCATTGTAATTCTCCTTCTATTCTTCTTATGCATGCTTGTTAATCCTTTTGAAAATGTTTACACTGCTTGGATGGCCAACATTGATCACATAACCTTTTGGATTCTGTCCCTCAGTCAGGGCACAAAGGAAAGGTTGCACATTTTACCCAGTGACAAGACATTTTGAATATTTGATAAAGATTGATACACAAGATTTAAGGATGTTCTGGGCATCCACATTCTCCCTCTAGATTGAGGAGAGCTGATATTGCATATTTTGCATGCAATTCTGGATTTTAGATTGCTCCCCAGAAAGGCAGAAAAGTAATATATGCTTAACTTACAAAAAATGTTTGTTTTTGTCTGCCAGAGGCACCAGTTATAATGAATAACTTGTATTTAAGTCTTTATTATGTCACCTATCTAGTCATTATATTTGTGTCCGAGGGTGCACTTAGATAATATGTATGATAGTAGATGATGCACCCAAAATTGCAGGGGTTGGGGATGGTGTTGGCCTCATGAACTATAAAATATTATGTCCCTAGAAACAAGATTCAAATAGCATTTCAAATACAGTCAATAAGAGAGGATTGACTCACAAGGGGAAATACCTTGAAGGTTCATTAACCTCTTCCATGCATCGGACGGCCCCCGGCCGTCCAACGCCATGGTGGGTGTGTACGGAGGACGGCCGAGGGCCGTCCGTTCCGCACACGTGTGGAATTCGCCTGCGCCGCGTCGAAGAAGTTAAGATTTAAAGAAAATAAAAAAACGAACTGTAATCTCATTAAATCAATACAGATACATAGAAATCAATTACCATGAAGGCCCTGGTATACAGAAATAATAAAATAATAATATAATTCAGGAAAAATAGACCAAGCCTCACGTGTGCAGTAAATCAATCGAAAATCAGCATCCTTGGAGGCTCAGGAAAAAGGCTAGCCCCCTCCACCACCACCACACACACACAATTTGGGTACTTATATAGTCAATTCAATTTCAGCACAGAAAATGATGGAAACTGCAAAGGCAGCATGGTGTAAGAAAAAGTACAGCAAATCACATTGCATTATTATCCAAACTTCATATATACCATTAATACCTTAGCACTAACCCAGTACATGAATACTGATTTGCCCCTTCTGACAAAATGACATCTGGAGGTGTCTGAACAAACTAGTTACATGAACAGAAAACAATTGTGAATGAATTAAAATCAGGAGTAAAATTCTCTTTATTAATACAAATAAATGCAGTTCATAAACATTGTCGTCCTACCTGGGTAAATGTCTTTGCTGCATGGCCAAATATAGTGACTACTTAAGAATTCCATACATTGTCTGTCTGCACAGCAACAATCACATTTTCTATATTATCATGTCCATTTTTTTCTTTGTAGAAAAATCATGTTGCTCCTTCTGTGTATCCATTTATACAGTTTTGAACAGAATTATATTACATTTATTTAGTCTAAATTGAATAGGTATATTGGCATAACGACCCACAATTATCCTTATTTTTATCAGTCGCCAGTCACAAAAAATACCTGCAGGATCCCAGGAACAAAATACTTTCCTGTGCTCCTCTGGGTATCTAAATAATAGTTGTAAATGGAGGTAATTCTCACATAAAATTGCTTCTAGAACTCAAAGCACAGGTTACGATCCATTAACTTTGCTGCTAGCTATATGAATTAACTTGCTTCTCACTTGCTAGGATTTTACCAAAAGCCTAATTAGTTAAGTCAAAGTGTTTTTAGTGCTGCACGTACCTCAACTTTCAGTTTTAAATATTTTAGCAAAATGTGTTTAGCTTACAAACGCTGATTGATGCTGCCTTATGAACCGCCTTGCTTGGTGGAGCAGCGTGGTTTAGTGGTACACAAATGCCTACAAAAAGAGCAGTAAATCTTGCCCAAAGTCAATGCCTCAGAAGTGAAAGCAGGTAGAAATCTGTCAGTAGAGGTTCTAGTATTTGTTTTTAAAGGTTTTATATAGTGCTGGGTAGACCCGGAGGTATTAGAGCGCTTTACATGAGCATCAGATCATAGTTACAGGTTACATCGTTACAAAGGTTACAGTTACTAGAGCATGGCAATATAGTTACTTGTAAGGTCAAGATAAACAATAAGCACAAATATGAAAGGGGAAAAGCAAGCAAGGGGAAAGATTCAGGGGAGGGGGGAAGGAGCTGGGGAAGTAGACATGTAATGAAGGCGGGAAAGAGGAGGGGAGGGTGAAGGACATCACATGGAAAGAGGAGGGGAAGGGCGACAGGGACACAAACCGGTAGACAAGTCAAAGCAACGTCCAAAGTCCAGTAAGCTGTGATCCCAGGGGAAGTGGTATCACTTCCCTGTCTCTGTTGCGGGAGGCTCCCTTTATGCAGTGGACTCTCTCAGAGGGGTCTCTGAGACTCCAAGGCCTACATACTGGATCCTTCCCCAAAAAGGGGAGAGGGAGTGCTTTGGCAAAAAGTGCTGTTAGACCTGACACCCTTGGCGTAGTTTTCCAATATCTTTTTGCCTCTGCCTCCTGTATTTTTGATGCTGTGCTGGATTTCGTTTTTGCTGGTTTAGATGCTTTGGACACTCTGCCACTGCTGATCAGTGCCAGAGTGTAAGTGCTCCCTATGGAAATTATCATATTGATTGGATGTACCTGATTGGCATATTTGTATCACCACGAAGTCCCTAGTAAGGTGCACTGGGTGTGCCAGGGCTAGTGATGACAGATGCTACTAGTGGGCCTGCAGCACTGATTGTGCCACCCACATGAGTAGCCCTAAGAGTCCAATTTTGCTTATCATCGGTCTTCCGCTGGCTGGCCTTGGCTCAACTTAAGTGCAATGAGAGCAAATCTGAGATTCTACTGTACGGCTCCTTCCCAGATAATTTCTATGATTCTCTCTGGCCCACCGATTTTCCCAGCCCTAAATCCACAGGTGGACCTGCAAAAAACCTAGGAATCTGGTTCAGCAATAATCTCAGATTTGAAGATCACCTGAAAAAACTCACCGGAATCTGCTTCTCCACTCTCAAAACTCTACGCAGATTCCTTCCTTTGCTTCCGCGATCAGCTAAGGAGACGGTCATTCGCGCTCTGATATTATCCAGATTGGATTATGCGAATGCTCTCTACTGCGGACTCCCAGCCTATCTGATCCACCGCCTCCAAGTCATCCAAAATGCTGCGGTCCGGCTGCTGTTTAACATCCCCAGAAGATCTAGCGTCCGCCAACCACTCCGAGACCTTCACTGGCTTCCAGTGGCTCAAAGGATCTTATTCAAGATCCTTGTGTTAGCATACCGAGCACTCCACCTAACAGGCCCAACCTATCTGAGAAAAAGATTCTCTCTTTATGCCCCCAACCGCCCTCTCAGATCAAGCAATCTTCATCAAATGACTGTACCAAAGTTCAAATATAGCAGGCTTGGTGGACAATCCATTTCTGTTAGAGCAGCGAGAGCTTGGAATACCCTGCCTCTGCAACTGAGAACAGCCCCTTCCATCATGGCTTTCAGGAAAGGCCTAAAAACCTACCTCTTCAACACCAATGCCTAATGGCTGTCCCTCCTTTGCATTTACTGTGATCTGTCCCCTTCTTTTTTCTCTTCGCGCCAGGATACTATACTATTTAGTAGCAGAGCGCGTTACAAAAGCCTCTATAATAATAATAATAATAAAAGGGTGTCTCAGGCCTGCCACCGCAGTGCCTGTGTGCAGTCAGTGAACTGCCATGTCCTCCTGGTCAGTGTCCCCACTGGCTAGGCCTAACCCTTCATCAAAAAACACAACGTGAGAGGGGTCTAAGGGGAGTTTTTAGAGACCAACTTGCATCCTATCCCCTAATCTACCTATCAACAGACACAACAGGGATGCTAAGGGTCTAAAGAGAAAACTACAATGAACCATTACACTCATAAGTAGTAAGTAAAGACGTTTGTATAAGGAGAAAGAAAAGAGGATGTGAAATATTACCCATCAGCCCACCCATTGGCGGAATCTCATCATCTGGGTTTTGTTGAGAACTGGTATCTGCTAAGTACCTCCTTGATTGTATGTAGAGGAATACTAGCGACAGATCCACCAGTGATGGAGAGCCAACAAGTGTAGGTGGGTAGAAAATGGAGTATTGTTGCAGTGCTCAAAAGAAATTTTGTTAAGTGGTGAAAAGGTGAGTGTGTATTAAGATTGCCTAGTGTGATGCCAAGAAAACGAATTTATTAGGGGGAGGTCATCATACTGGCAAGATTAAAAGCAGAGTGAGGATAGTGTGTTAAACAAATATCACTATCAGTTGTGAAGATAGAATGGTCAACATGTTTCAGCCTTACAAGGCTTTCATCAGGGCCTATTGGAATTACACTACTGCATCTATAAAAAGTGAAAAAGAATAAATGACCTACCAGAGATAAATTATTTGTATGGTGGTCTCACATCATGAAGAAAGAACTCTCCTATAACAAAAACAATTATAAGTACATAGTTGTAGTGAACAGAAACCATGAGATGAGTATCTATGTATGTCCATATTTCAGGTTAAAAAATGAATAAACTCACCCATAAATTTATGTGGAGATAGCCTCACTTCGCCTGGCACTCGCTCAGGTCAAAAAGAGGCCCCGCTCTAAAAAGATAAGAGGGAAAGTACATACATTTTGTTATGTAGGTTGAATTAATAGGCTTCAGAGAAATAACTCTGAGTAGAAAGAGTGAACGCAAAGAGGAACTTCTAAAATGTATGTACTTTCCCTCTCATCTTTTTAGAGCGGGCCTCTTTTTGACCTGAGCGAGTGCCAGGCGAGGTAAGGCTATCTCCACATAAATTTATGGGTGAGTTTATTCATTTTTTAACCTGAAATGTGGACATACATAGATACTCATCTCATGGTTTCTGTTCACTACAACTATGTACTTATAATTGTATTTGTTATAGGAGAGTTCTTTCTTCATGATGTGAGACCACCATACAAATATTTATCTCTGATAGGTTATTTATTCTTTTTCACTTTTTATAGTCAGTAGTGTAATTTCAATAGGCCCTGATGAAAGCGTTGTAAGGCTGAAACATGTTGACCATTCTATCTTCACAACTGATAGTGATATTTGTTTAACACACTATCCACACCCTGCTTTTAATCTTGCCAGAATGATGACCTCCCCCTAATAAAGTCGTTTTCTTGGCATCACACTAGGCAATCTTAATACACACTCACCTTTTCACCACTTCACAAAATTTCTTTTGAGCACTGCAACAATACTCCATTTTCTACCCACCCTCACTTGTTGGCTCTCCATCACTGGTGGATCTGTCGCTAGTATTCCTCTACATACAATCAAGGAGGTACTTAGCAGATACCAGTTCTCAACAAAACCCAGATGATGAGATTCCGCCAATGGGTGGGCTAATGGGTATTATTTCACATCCTCTTTTCTCTCTCCTTATACAAACGTCTTTACTTACTACTTATGAGTGTAATGGTTCATTGTAGTTTCTCTTTAGACCCTTAGCATCCCTGTTGTGTCTGTTGATAGGCCTAACCCTTCTCTTTGTGTACACATTGATCACCCCTATGGAAGGCTCAAGGTACTTCCTTGGGCAGGGTGCAGTGTATATGAAAGGTAGAGCATGTACTTGTGCAGGTAACATGCTCTGGTAGTGAACAGCAGCCATTTTGTGTGATCACTGCTGCAAGGTTATCTTGCTCCATACACTAACATGGGGAGGCTGGTCCCAAAGGATACCAGCCTATCTTCCCACAGGAACAAGATAGGACCTAAATGGTTGATATCCCTGAACTCAGAATTTAATAACACATCTTTTAGCAAAGGTTGTTTTTAAATTCTGTGTTTGAGAACAGTACTTTTAGAAAGTGGCTGTTCTCTTGTCTAACCTTTCTGTGTGCCTGGGCCTGCTTGTGGATTGACTGTCTGGTTTGAGTGTGACAGGAGCTGGGTAACCCCCAGGAAGTTGTCTGAGTCAGCCCTTGGTTGAATGACTGCATCTACAACTAGAGTGGTGGGAGGAGATAGCACCTGGGAGTAAATAGGGCTGTGCCTGCCTGCCACAATGCTGGCTCCACCTCCTGCTGGGCAGTTGACGACTCTGCCCCTCACTCTGAAAGGAATGAAGAAGCCAGGAAACCAAAGTACTCCAGCAACACCCAGAACTGGTTTAGACCGGGCTTAGGGCCCACTTGCACAAAGACTTCAAAGACTTTCAGGGGTATAAAAGAAGGACCCCTGACAACAGATTTTCAGATTCTACAATCAAGAGGAACCTCTGCCAGAAGAAGGACCGCAGAAGAAACTGAGGAACACTGCCCTTGCTGTGTGCTCTGGGGCTGACCTGTTTTGCTGTTCATCTAAAGGAGAGAAGAAGGGGACTTTGCTGTGTGCTGTGACCCCTGCCTGCTTGACCTCAAGACTTTGCTGTGTGCTGTGTCTACAAGAATCTCCAAGGGCCTGAGAAGAGCTGTCCTCCTGTCCTGGAACGCAGGGTCAAAAGGTTCCCCCAGTAACTGCAAAACGCTGTGGAGATCGTGCTCCATTTGCTAAGTGGTGGGTGAGTTTTTCACTGCGGGCTGTACCAGCTGACCGGTGTGCTCATCGGCACCTCCGTGTAGAAGATCGGAGGATCGTGGTGCCTCACCTCGTGACTTAGCCCTAAAAAGAGTGGGTGGCTTCGTAAGCTCTCTGCCGGTCTTTGCCCATTCAGAAGTTGCCGTGCCGCTTACACCGCCGCTGCCCGGGGCCTGAGACATCCCGGGAATCTTGCTGTCCCGTGCCGGGGACACTGAAGGAAAACTGAAGGATCGGAGCCCTGATTGGCTCAGAGCGGTGAGCCCCCTCAGCAATGCCGCGCAGGGATTGGCTAGTAGCGCGAAGCTCTTCCGCGTGCCGCACTGTCATTGGCGAGCTGCGGGAGGCTTGCCTGAAGGGCGCAAGCTGATTGGCTGGCTGGAGAGCAACGCCCTGACGTCACGAGGGGCTCGCCGACGGAGCTGGGTCCAGATTGGTCAGCGACACGAGAACATCGCTGCAAAGACGCCGAGGCAGCCGTAAGAACCTTCCCCGGCCTGCCGTCTTCACCGTGACACACCCAGGGAGCCGTGTGAGTATCTCCGGCCTGCTGTCCCCGCTCCTGTCAGGTATTTTAGCTCCCTGCTGCCCGTTGGATTGTCGAGGGCAGGCGGAGAGCTTACGGGACCGGCGGGGCCAAGGGGGGTGATTTCCTGCTCAGAGAGGCTCCGGGTGTAATCCCGCTGGGAGCGCTTCGTGACCAGCGCTAGACACGGCCTTTAGGTCTTTGCTTCTAAGCAGTATCGATTACAGCTGACTGACTGCAAGTGCTTTTGCCAAACTGAAGACTGAGACTGGGATAAGTTCCCTAGATAACTTCCTAAACCAAGTGCCAATATAAAGAAGAGTTAAGCAATTTGTGTGTAATTACCTTACCTTTGGTGAACTGCCTAAAACTAAATAAAGTTATATTTTTGATATACTTACCTGTGTGGTATCAGTTTGTGGTGTATACTGAAGTTATTGTGTGTGTTAAGTGCAACTACCTTACACATTGTTTGGGGATAAGCCTGTCTGCTCGTGCCAAGCTACCTAGGGGGTGAGCAGGGGTTATCTACAGTGTGTATCTCCCTACCCTGACTAGAAGTAGGGGTCCCTATTTCGTCAAAGGTACTTACCTCTACCAACTAGAGACCCCCAGTTCTAACATTGTTGGCAGCGGTGAGGATTTGAACCGGTATTTGGGCTTGACCTACAGTAATTTTGTGTACACCACTAGTTTAGTTTAGCGCAGACCACGTCGCAAAGCCTAGGAAGCCTCATGTCTCAGAAGGAAGTAGTTGAAGAGACGGAATTGGAGTTTGAGATTCAGGATTTGTTCACATACAAGAAGGAGCTCTTGAAACAATTCTGCAAAAAGCTTGGATGTCCCATGAGGGGTAGCTCTAATAAGGAAGAGCTACAAAAAGCTTTAAGGGCCTGGTGGGAGGCCAAACAAGCTGATCCAGAAGATGTTACTGGAGAGGGGGATGCGCAGGAGAATGGGTTTCGATCCCAGGATTTACCCGTGAATTGGCCAGCTTCTAGGGCTGGCAGCGCCCACTTCAGTAGGGGTTTTTCTCCAGAGGAGCTGGAGGAGAATCAGAGGAAAAGGGCCCATGAGTTAGAGCTTTTTAAACTCAAGGCTCAAGCAGAAGAAAGGAAGTTACGTCTTGACACTGAGAAAAGGGCGGAGGAGAGCAGGAACGCTCTCGCTTTGGAGGAAAAGAAACTCCAGTGGGCGCATGAGTTGAGTCTAAGGGAGCTGGATCTCAGATCTAAACAAGTGGAGACCAGTTCCAATGGTGGCAGCGCACAGCCAGTGCAGGCGGGTAAGGTGTACATACCAACAGATTTGGTGCAGAATTATCAGAGGGGTGAGGATATCTATGCATGGTTTAGATCCTATGAGCTTGTCTTGAAGATGAATGAAGTGTCTGAGAAGAGTTGGGGGGCAGGTTTGTGGAAGCATTTTGAGGCCTCTGGGAGGGATGTCTTGGCATCCTTAGAAGCAGCAGGTACCTGAACCTACCCCGCTATGAAGGAGGCCTTATAACTCAGGTATGGACTTACTCCAGAACAGTACCGCCAGAAGTTTAGGAACTTCAAGAAACTTGATTCTAGTACCTGGGTGTAATGTGAGTTTGTACACATGTGCACTGGAAGGTTGGATAAAGGGCAGCAAAGTAACTGATTATGTGGGGTTGTGTCACTTGATTAGTTGGGAGCACTTGAGTAGTCTATGTGTTCCAGAGCTGCGCCAGCATCTTTTAGACAGCAAGTTAACTGATCCAGTGAGCTTGCTAAGGAGGTGGACCGCTGGACTAGCACCAGGGTCCACAAGGGGGTGGTAAGTACCCCAGCCAAGGGTGGACAGGGTCCCCAGCGGAAGGGTGGGGAGGACAAGGGTAACCGTAAGGATTTCTCTAAAGGGCCCCAAAATAGTTCCCAGGAGAAAGAGTACCAACCCCCCAAGCCTAAGAAGTCCTGGCCCTCTAAGGGCAAACAGGACAACAGAACTAAGCCCACTTGCTATGCATGTAGAGAAGTGGGACACATTGCCCCTAAATGTCCCAACAAACCCCCAGCACCCACTGGTGCTCCAGCCCCAGGGTTAGCCAGTGTAGCTTTGGGAGGGGATTTGATTTCCAGTGGGGAGAAGGGGTTAGCAGTGATGACCCTTGTCTCTTTAGGAGACCAAGAGATGGTCCAGGAAACCTTGCTGCCCCTTAACACTAAAAAATACGGGCAGAAGGAATGTAAACCTGAAAAATACATCAATCATAAAAAATGAGTTGATTGGTAAAAGAAATATGGAAAAAGGAAATAGAAGTAGGACACAGCTAAAATCCCCAATAACTGGGCACAATGCAACATCTGGGGAGAAGCGGCCAAAGAAAAATCTATAGGAAGAACAAAATTTACTGAAATGATAGCCAAGTTTGTGACATAATACCAAGAGTATGGGTAGTACACAAATGTCACAGTAGTGCAGAAATGTGAACTCTACTGCTGGCCGCTACACCATATACAGTAATATCAGCTAATGGTCCAGTTCCTTCTTCAAAGGGAAAAAAAATGAAAAGTTTAGATCACCTTTAACAAGAGCCACAAATCTATAATTTCATCCTTAGGTCCAATCAAAGATATGTATATAAATCTAGGCCTGCCTATTCCTTAAGGGAGAAGGGCAGTATTGTGGCTTCCTGTATTTCTCTTTTATTTTACTTCAATACTATTATGGCCAAATTTTAACATTCACTGGTGAGGTGATGTATTTTCATGTCCACAGTATGCAAACATTATGTCTATGAAATTTAGTATCAGCGCAAATATCAACCACGTGGTGTTCAGCGACACATACCGTCATACATGTCCCTTCACAACACAGGCAAACTTGTAATAATATCAAAAAGCAGCAACATGAAACAAAACAACATATCAAGCCATCAGATATACATGCAGTATAGCAAGCACAAAAAGCATAGACAAAGCACAATGGCACATGTAACCAAGCAGTGACGCATGCATTCATGCAACCCAAAACCCAAAATCCAGGCCTGCTTAATTTGTCAGGATCAAAATCAAAATCAAAATTACACCAAAATTACGCTTTCATTTACTCACACCCCGCTTTTGACAGGTGATCACCAGCCGCTGGTTATCAAATGGCAAATAAAACTTACAGTGTTGCTTGTGACACACAAGGGTCAGCAGGAAACATTCATAAGGGAAAAAATGCAAAAGCATGAAAAAAAACACACAAACATTTCTTTTCAAAGAAGTCATAATAAAAATCCATCTCTTTTCAACATACTACTAACACAGCGCATAACAGAGTAAATCTCAACAGTTAACCAACCATCCTTCTTTTAAAACATGCTAACCCACTTTAATATTGACTGTCCAAAAATAAAGTATTTTCACAGACGCACTGCGTCCCGTGCACCAACTCGTCCATGAGACCCTTGAGACCCTGGAGGGCCTTGAGACCTTGGAGGGCCTCGAGGCCCTGCTTTGTTTCCTCTCTCCAAGGCTTGTCAGGAATGCACTTCTCGGAGACAAAGCCCTAATATAATGAGCTGCAGATGTGGACGTAAAAGCCTCGCGCAAGCCATCTAATGTGCAAGCTTGAGTTTCTGCTAGTCAGAGAAGCTTTTACCAAGCAGTCATTGCTCCATCTGTCTTCACTTACTGCTAAACCCCCATCTCACTGACCTTAAGGTCAAACTCTGCCAGGCGAACCGTGCGCTCCTTCAGACCCCCACTTCCTATTTCCTCACTCGAACCAACAAAGGCAGAAAACCTTCCCCACTCTTTCTAAGCTACAAAAATCAACCCTGTTGAAAAACACCTGTTATATAAATGACTTCTTTTAGGGATAAAATTCATTTAGTCCTATATTATAAAACATTTACTGTGAACAATTTGCAGAACATAATAACATAGCATACCAACATTAAATTAAATGTTTGCTACCACCCTATGCAATGGTACTCATTTATCAACCCTACAAAGATGAAGTCAAAATGGGCCCTGCCAAAGTTAGAACCTTCAACCCTGATATTAAACATAAACCTCTGCACCGGGCACAGTGGCTCACTGAGCTATGAAGAACAACCTTGAATAATAACAACCCACAAGTTTGTAAAATACACAAATATGCATTTTCTGAAAGCCAGAAACACTGCAAAGCTATGGTAAATGACAAGAATGCTGTGTTAAAAAGTCCATTTTAACTCAATTTCGACTTTTGACTTTGGGGCACTTAAAAATGAAAATCCTACAATTGCATTACATATTAATCATCCTCAGAATGTGCTTTACATATTGCAAAGAGCGAACATGAGGCATATCGCATGTAATGCCTTAGAAAAATGAGCTTTTACGCCTGCGCCAAGTGAAAACCCAACATGCAAATATCCTAATTATGCAGTCACACGTTACTTAAATCAAATTTTAATTTTAGGAGGTCATAGTATGAGTATTAAGCTTTATAAATATCTAAAAACGATTTTAAAAACCACATATTTTTTTCAAATAATTTTTTTCATAATTTAATAATTTTTTTCCTAAACCCAAGCTTAAGTGCTAAATCCACATATAAAAAACAAACTGCATCCTTTGCCTATCATTTTAGACGCAGTCATGTATGAGCCTACGCACAAAAGCCTAACTTAAAACAAGACAGATTTTCGCGCCAGAATTTTAAAAGGACATTGAGCAACAAAACCAGGAATATACCTTATTTTTTTTAAACAAAAATGTTTAAAAAGAGAGGAAAACCACCATTGAAATGTCTTCCTTTGAAAAATAATGAACCTTATTTTTGTAACCCTGTAAAACACTATTCTAAAATGCTAAATTCAAACCATGATGAACTGACGGCTAAGCCCTGGCTGAATAAACATTCCGATGTTTTTCATGGCCTTTCAAAAACAACATCTGCTATTCTCAAGGCGGGAAGAGCCTGCACAAAGCTGAAACCCAGAACTTTCAGTCTTACTGAAAACAGACATTTTCAGAAATGCGTGTGCCACAAGATGCATTTAAAAGTAGCAAAAATTCACTTTAGCTGAAGTGTTATCATTTTACATGTATGACAATGCATGTAAGTAAAAAAATGCTACAAATTCGTTTTCCTACAGAACACACAATTTAATTTTGAGGCCTTTCATATTCCTAGTGAATGTAAATTTTAACTTTATCTATTTTAAGCATTTAACATTTTGCACATATGTGCCTTTGCTTAGTCTATAAATTAAAAAGCAACATATAGCGATTTTAGCAGGTAACATGGCAAATTACTGCATTCTAATTTAATTTCCAACTAATATCAATTAATCCAACATTTTCCTTAATAGACTGAAAACATCAAGAAATCCACAATCACGCATTGAGCTCATTTCACACAGAAACAGAAATATTTCAAACATTCAGGACACAGAATACAGCGATTAAGGCATGTGTTTCATAAATTCGCGCCAACGCTATTCACAAACAGAAGTTACACTAACGGGAAAAAAACCCACATTTAAACACACATTGAACCCACAGATCAACACATAGGACTGAAACAAAAGACAACCGACAAACTGAACTTAAACCAAGCCAATTGTAAATGCCAGTTGTACGTCATATTTACAAGGAACGCTTGGCAATAGTGTCTCAATTCACAAGTTTTGACTGGCAGAGCACCAAAAATCGCTCTGCATTCTCCATTCATAAAAGTGCACAGAACAAAGGATCCTTATATATATTATGTCCATATTTTAATTCCCTGGGGATACAAAATCACCAAGGAAGAAATATGTTTCACACCTAAACCTATTTAGGTATCCCTTCTAAGGGAAGCCGGCTCATTTACTTCACATCACATTATGGTACCTTTCACAAAAGCAACACATTTTAACATGTGAGCTTAACCAAAGACAACAACAGGCATGCCAAAAATAGTGCAAAATATACACTACTATCAAAAGTGGAGGAAATATCCTGCCTATATGAGTTGCAACACATACATATCAAATCAAATCAAATCATATCAAATCATATTCATATCATATTCATCAAAGGTCAAACAAAATTCAAAGTAGACAAGTCTATCCCAAATACAAATATGCCACGGTAAGCGTTCCTAAGACTACCTTACCATACAAAGGCATCCAAAACCTAGAACAGGCGCCACAAAATTACTCCTACCAAACATAAGCTGTCCAAATTCTAACTGCCAAGTTCTAAATGACCTAACGGTCTCTCTTTCAATTTTACATATTTTTTTTCAATAATACTCACGCCAAAAATGTTCTCAGTCAGGGGTGACATCATATGGAGGATCAAAAATCAGGAAGGACAGAAACACACCGAGCTGCAGACACAAGGAATCACCAGAAGCGCCATGCACAGCATACCTTCTTTGCAGAAACCAGTCCCATGCTGCTCAGTAGTTTTCAGTCTCCTGACAAGATGATCACTCCTTCAGATAGCCATCTCTCTGATGAGTCCCTTCGTGGTCGCCATCTGTTGTAACCAAAAACCTGCTTCTCGGGGTCTCACTGATACGTAGTCCATAAAAGCAGTAAGAGACTGACACAGAACTCTGAAATATCAAAGGACATTTTTATTACACTCATATGAGGTGAGGCTGCGTCGCCCAGGAGCCGTGGCAAATGAATGAGGCAGTCTGAGGAATTCAGAAAGCTGGTGCCTTAAATACATTTCAGACTTACACAGTAAGCATAAATGCAAGGGGCAGTCCTGGCTCCTGTGAGCACACAAAAATACCTAATATGGACATACAATTTCTCTTTGTTCAACCAAGTGGCAGGAGCTAACAGTTTTCAGAACGTAGTGAACACATTCCTATTTGAAACTAATCAGTAACAGCTGCAGATCCTACCGGGCATTTCTGAGCATGCGTTAAAGTGGAGGAGGCTAAATATATCCTGTTACTAGGCAGACTTCAGGCGCAGCTAAAAGGAAAGTAGGACAAAGCACATGGTGAGCACATGGCAGCACATGGTAGGCAAGATGGCTGCTAGGAAGACAAAATGGCTTCTAAACAGCAAATAAGATAACTTCTAAATGCAAGATGGCTTCTGCTAACGCTAACCCATTTCTTCCAATTTACAACAGAAGGTGACCATCAATGGAAAGGAGATAGAGGCTCTGAGAGATACAGGGGCCAGCGGGACATCTGTGAGGTGTCAGTGGGTGTCTGAAGAGCAGATCATTCCCAATGTACTCCGCCCTGTGTTGGCAGCTGACAGTTCAGTGCGCCTCTGCAAGTTGGCACGTGTTCCTTTTGAATGGGGGGAGTCTCTGGTCTTTTGGAGGTTGTTGTCACTGATGCCTTGCCAATAGATTGTCCATTAGGTAATGACCTGGAGAGTTCTCCATGGAAGAATGTAGAGCACCAAACTCATTTGGAGATGTTGGGCTTGCCTGCGTGGATCTGTGTGACTGCACGTGCTATGGCAGCCAGTAGGGGTGAATCAGCAGAACTGGAGCCTGGAACAATGGCCCAGGGACCTGCCAGGAGAGAAAGAGGCAGAGGGCGTGGGAAACCAGCCCCCACTGTTCCCACGGTCCAGGAAGAAGCAGAACCTGAGGGGGATGCCCTGGAACCTACAGGGGAGCAGGTGGCCGAACTGGGGGAATGACCTGAGCTGACCCATTGGCAGCAAGAGGGTGGTCCCTCCAGGGAGGAGTTCTGCCAGGTGCAGAAGGAATACCCTTCCCTCATTGGTGTGCGGCAGCAGGCTACAGATCAGGCAGCAGGTCTAGGGTCCAAAGAGCATTTTGTTTAATCGGAAGATGACTTACTTTATAGTGAGCCTACGTTCGCTGAGCCCGGTGCAGCCTGTGTGCTGGTGGTACCCGAGTGCTTCAGGAATTTCCTAATGGGTCTGGCTCATGACGTGCCTCTCGCAGGACATCTGGGCAAGACAAGACCTATCACAGGCTTGTCACCCACTTTTACTGGCCCAGATGGAGAAGCACGTCGGTGCCTTTTGTAGGTCTTGCCAAACATGTCAGGCCAGTGGCAAGAGCGGAGGGAAGTGCCTGGCACCCCTCCAACCCGTTCCTGTGGTGAGCACCCCTTTCGAGCAGGTGGGCATCGACATCATGGGACCCCTGGACCCCAAGACAGCCTTAGGCAACAGGTTTATCCTGGTCTTGGTGGATCATGCCACCCAGTACCCGGAAGCAGTCCCTCTCAGGACAGTCACAGCCCCCGTGGTGGGCCGTGCCTTAATGGGGATCTTTTCCCGAGTGGGGTTCCCCAGAGAGGTGGTCTCCGACCGGGGTACCAACTTCATCTCTAGGTACATGAAGTCTCTGTGGGAGGAGTGTGGGGTGACCTACAAGTTCACCACTCCTTACCACCCTCAAGAAAAGGGGTTGGTTGAAACGTTCAACCACACCCTAAAAGGTATGATTATGGGCCTAGAAGAACCCATGAGACGGAAGTGGGACGTCTTGTTACCATGCCTGTTGTTTGCCTACAGGGAGGTGCCTCAGAAATCCTTAGCGTTCAGTCCCGTTGAATTACTGTATGGCCACCCTGTTAGAGGACCTCTCACTCTGGTGAAAGAGGGGTGGGAGAAATCCTGTGGGAAAACCCCCCAGATGTGTTCAGCTATGTGCTGGCCATCCGCAACCAGACAAGGCGCTTCAGGAAGCTCGCTCAAGAGAACCTGGAGGCTAGCCAGGAGGAAATGAAAAGATGGTATGACCAGAATACCACTCTGGTTGAGTTCCACCCTGGTCAGAAAGTGTGGGTGATGGCGCCGGTGGAGCCTTGCGCGCTCCGTGACAAGTGGACCGGGCCATATGAGGTGGTAGAGTGCAAGAGCGAAGTTACCTACCTGGTTAACATGAAGACTCCCAGGCAGCCCCTGAGAGTGTTGCACGTAAACCGCCTCAAACCCCACTTTGAGAGGTCTGAAGTGACTATGCTCATGGCTACAGATGCTGGAGGGGAAGAGGATAGTGATCCTCTCCCTGACCTCCTGGCAGCCAAGGAGCAGGATGGGTCAGTGGATGGTGTGGTCCTCTCGCCCACCCTGACCCCAGAGCAGCAGAGGGACTGTTGCCAGGTCTTGGGTCAGTTCGCCTCCCTGTTCTCCCTGACCCCAGGTGTCACCAACTGGTGCGTCCACGATGTGGACACTGGATATAGTCTGCCTGTGAAGCAAAAATTTTACAGGGTGGCTGATAAGGTCAGAGCCAGCATCAAGGAAGAGGTTTCCAAGATGTTGGTGCTAGGGGTAATTGAGCCCTCCAGCAGCCCCTGGGCTAGCCCAGTGGTCTTAGTGCCTAGGAAAGCTGCTACGCCCGGTGGCCCTCCAGAACTCCAGTTTTGCGTGGATTACCGTGGGCTCAATGCGGTCACCAAGACTGACGCACACCCCATCCCCAGAGCTGATGAGCTCATGGATCGGTTGGGAGCTGCCCAGTACCTCAGCACCTTTGATTGACTTCAGGGTACTGACAGATTGCCTAACTGAGGGGGCCAAGGAGAGGTCAGCATTTTCAACGCCAGAGGGGCACTTCCAGTTCCGAGCCATGCCCTTTGGGTTGAAAAATGCCCCTGCCACATTCCAGAGACTGGTCAACCAGGTACTGGCCGGGCTGGAGCAATTCAGCACTGCATACTTGGATGACATTGCTGTGTTCAGCTCCACTTGGGAGGAACACCTGCGGGGAGCGGCCAGGTGGCGCCCCTACAGGCAAAGATTGATACCATTCTGGCTTGGGAACCCCCCAAGACCCAGACAGAGGTGAGAGCCTTCCTAGGCCTCACCGGGTATTACAGACGGTTCGTCAAAGGATGTGGCACCATTGTTGCCCCTTTGACAGAACTAACCTCTAGAAATCAGCCCAGGAAAGTGAATTTGACCGTGGCCTGTCAAACTGCTTTTGATGCCCTGAAAACTGCTATGTGCACAGCACCGGTGCTTAAGGCACCTGACTTTTCCAGTGAGTTCATAGTGCAGACAAACGCTTCAGAGCAAGGCGTGGGAGCAGTACTCTCACAGATCAACGACGAGGGTGGAGACCAACCCGTAGCTTTCATTAGTAGGAAGCTACTCCCCAGGGAACAGAGATGGAGTGCGATTGAAAGGGAAGCATTTGTTGTGGTCTGGGCTCTGAAGAAAGCTGAGGCCCTACCTGTTTGGAACTCACTTCCGTGTTCAGACCGACCACAGGCCCCTCAGATGGGTAATGCAGATGAGGGGTGAGAATCCAAAACTGTTGAGGTGGTCCATCTCCCTACAGGGAATGGACTTTACGGAGGAACACCGCCCTAGTACAGAACACGCCAACGCTGATGGTTTGTCCAGATTCTTCCGCCTTAGTGAAGAGAACTCCCAAGAGGGTGGGTAGTTCTCCCCACTTTCAGCTGGAGGGGACACGTGTTAGACCTGACACCCTTGGCGTGGTTTTCCCCTGTCTTTTTGCCTCTGCCTCCTGTATTTTGGATGCTGTGCTGGATTTCGTTTTTGATGGTTTAGATGCTTTGTACACTCTGCCACTGCTGATCAGTGCCAGAGTGTAAGTTCTCCCTATGGAAATTATTATATTGATTGGATGTACCTGATTGGCATATTTGTATCACCACGAAGTCCCTAGTAAAGTGCAATGGGTGTGCCAGGGCTGGTGATGACAGATGCTACTAGTGGGCCTGCAGCACTGATTGTGCCACCCACATGAGTAGCCCTAAAATGGTGTCTCAGACCTGCCACCGCAGTGCCTGTGTGCAGTCAGTGAACTGCCTTGTCCTCCTGGTCAGTGTCCCCACTGGCTAGGCCTAACCCTTCCCTTTGTGTACACATTGGTCACCCCTATGGAAGGCTCAAGGTACCCCCTTGGGCAGGGTGCAGTGTATATGAAAGGTAGAGCATGTACTTTTGCAGGTAACATGCTCTGCTAGTGAACAGCAGCCATTTGTGTGATCACTGCTGCAAGGTTATCTTGCTCCATGGACTAACATGGGGAGGCTGGTCCCAATGGATACCAGCCTATCTTCCCACAGTAACAAGATAGGACATAAGTGATTGATATCCCTGAACTCAGAATTTAATAACACTTCTTTTAGGAAAGGTTGTTTTTAAATTCTGTGTTTGAGAACAGTACTTTTAAAAAGTGGCTGTTCTCTTGTCTAACCTTTCTGTGTGCCTGGGCCTTGTGGACTGACTGTCTGGTTTGAGGGTGACAGGAGCTGGGTAGCCCCCAGGAGGTTGTCTGAGTCAGCCCTTGGTTGAATAACTGCATCTGCAACTAGAGTGGTGGGAGGAGATAGCACCTGGGAGTGAATAGGGCTGTGCCTGCCTGCCACAATGCTGGCTCCACCTCCTGCTGGGCGGCTGACGACTCTGCCCCTCACTCTGAAAGGAATGAAGAAGCCAGGAAACCAAAGTACTCCAGCAACACCCAGAACTGGTTTAGACCGGGCTCAGGGCCCACTTGCACAAAGACTTCAAAGACTTTTAGGGGTATAAAAGAAGGACCCCTGACAACAGATTTTCAGATTCTTCAATCAAGAGGAACCTCCACCAGAAGAAGGACTGCTGAAGAAACTGAGGCCCTTGCTGTGTGCTCTGGGGCCGACCTGTTTTGCTGTTCATCTAAAGGAGAGAAGAAGGGGACTTTGCTGTGTGCTGTGACCCCTGCCTGCTTGACCTCAAGACTTTGCTGTGTGCTGCGTCTACAAGAATCTCCAAGGGCCTGAGAAGAGCTGGCCTCCCGTCCTGGAACCCAGGGTCAAAAGGTTCCCCCAGTAACTGCAAGACGCTGTGGAGATCGTGCTCCATTTGCTAAGTGGGTCGTGAGTTTTTCACTGCGGGCCGTACCAGCTGACCGGTGTGTGCTCATCAGCACCTCCGTGTAGAAGATCGGAGGATCGTGGTGCCTCACCTCGTGACTTAGCCTTAAAAAGAGTGGGTGGCTTTGTAAGCTCTCTGCCAGTCTTTGCCCATTCAGAAGCTTACACCGCCACTGCCTGGGGCCTGAGACATCCCGGGAATCTTGCCATCCCATGCCGGGGACGCTGAAGGAAAACCGAAGGATCGGAGCCCTGATTGGTTCAGAGTGGTGAGCCCCCTCAGCAACGCCGCGCAGTGATTTGCTAGTAGCGAGAGCTCTTCCGCAGTGCCGCACTGTCATTGGCGAGCTGCGGGAGGCTTGCCTGAAGGGTGCAAGCTGATTGGCTGGCTGGAGAGCAACGCTGTGACGTCAGGAGGGGCTCGCCGACGGAGCCGCGTCCAGATTGGTCAGCGACACGAGAACATCGCTGCAAAGACCCCGAGGGAGCCGTAAGAACCTTCCCCGGCCTGCCATCTTCACCGTGACACACCCAGGGAGCAGTGTGAGTATCCCCGGCCTGCCGTCCCCGCGCCTGTCAGGTATTTTAGCTCCCCGCCGCCCGTTGGATTGTCGAGGGCAGGCGGAGAGCTTACGGGACCGGCGGGGCCAAAGGGGGATGATTTCCTGCTCAGAGAGGCTCCGGGTGTATTCCCGCTGGGAGCGCTTTGTGACCAGCGCTAGACACGGCCTTTAGGTCTTTGCTTCTAAGCAGTATCGATTACAGCTGACTGACTGCAAGTGCTTTTGGTAAACTATAGACTGAGACTGGGATAAGTTCCCTAGATAACTTCCTAAACCAAGTGCCAATATAAAGAAGAGTTAAGCGATTTGTGTATAATTACCTTACCTTTGGTGAACTGCCTAAAACTAGATAAAGTTATATTATTGATATACTTACCTGTGTGGTGTCAGTTTGTGGTGTATATATGAAGTTATTGTGTGTGTTAAGTGCAACTACCTTACACATTGCCTTGGGGATTCGCCTGGCTGCTCGTGCCAAGCTACCTAGGGGGTGAGCAGGGGTTATCTACAGTGTGTATCTCCCTACCCTGACTAGAAGTAGGGGTCCCTATTTGGTCAAAGGTACTTACCTATGCCAACTAGAGACCCCCAGTTCTAACATATACCATACCTCAGCTGTGAGTGGCTCCCTTGGTGCAGTGAACTCTCTCAGCGGGTACGCTGAGACTCCAGAGTATAAATATTGGATCTTTCCCCAACAAGGAAAGAAGGAGTGCTTAGTCAAAGGGCACAAAGGACAGGGGGCTAGGCAGACTAGCAGGCAAGGTGAGAGATTCAGGGGAGAAAGGATAGGAGCTAGGAGCTAGGGAGGTAGACAAAGGGAGAAAGATTATTAAATGGGAACACATTTAATTAATGAGTTATTATACAGCGCTGGCTAGACCCAATGGAATCAGAGCTCTTTACATGAGGGACAATAATGTTGCAAATGACATCAGTTAAAAGTTACATAAGTATCAAGAAAAGCATTTAAAGAACATTGGGGACAAGGTGAATGGAGCAAGAAGGGTAAGGGGACAGGGTAAAGGGGTAGGAGGAAGACAGGACGTGGAGACGAGGGGAAAATAGTTCCAAAAGATACCAGAAAAACTTTTTAGGAGCATAGAAGAAAAGGAAAATGGGGTGAGGAATGGAAAGGGGGTGAGTGCAAAAGGGGTAGTGTATAGATACAGCGGAGAGACGAAGGGAAAGTTTGTCCAAGGTCCGGCTGGGTAGGTGACGGCCGAGGGGGAATCCTCGGCCCATCTCCTCTTCAGCTATCAAGTAGGTCCACCGGGCATCGGCCAAATGGCTAGGTCGCTACAGAAAAACATTAAAGGGAAGAGGGCGAGAAGAAGGGAGCGTAGGTGGGGAAGGGGGTGAGGTGAAAGGGTAGCAGGGGGAAACGACAGAGAGACGAAGGTAAGTCTGCCTAAAATCTGGCTGGGTAGGTGTCGGCTGAGGGGGAATCCACACCCCATCTCCTCTTCAGCTAACAGGAAGCTCAACTGGACATCGGACATCTTCAAGCAAGAAGATTAGAGGATTCTTAGAGGAATACTTTCTCTACCTAGGGGACATTACAGACAAAGCTGATACAGTCATTTAAACTGTAACTAGAGAATTTAAGAAAAAAAAAGGATTTTGCTTTTCTTGCATTTTAGCAAAATCTTTAGAAGTAAATGATACACAAAGAAGACACATTCTATGGTGGGGAACAGGAGGAGTGTTAGGTTGCACAGAGAGAGTTGTGATCAACAGTAAATGTAAAGATGTACTCTGTTGTCACTGCAATGACAGTTGAGGAGAACTCGTCTAGAATAATGTTTGCAGCTATAGAAACCACACTTTCAGAAACAAACAGACACAGACAACATAAAGCAGCACAAAAACGCATGTTATGTGTGGAACAGACCTTTAATATTTTGCACCTGGTTGCATGCATGGAATCAATCCCTCCTTTTACTCTCCCCAAACCTCATTTTAGTACTATAATCTCCAAAATAACCCTTTCTAGAATCTTCCCTCTACCCCTCCTTTTATTCTACCCAAACCTCTTTTTACTACTATGATCTCCCAAATAACAGTTTCTAGACTCTTCCTTCCTCTATTCCTCCTTTTCCTATTGAATCAAACTAAAAGACTTACATGTCCACCACTCAAATTAACAAATTAGATTTCTCTATATTAATCTATCACCAATCTACTTTGGGTTCCCAAGCATCGTGCTACTCGCTGAAAAGCGCTTCAACGCCACACCAAGAGCAGTAAGCGCTACAAAAATACCATTTCAAATAGTTTCAAAAGCAGAATTCAAAGACAACAACCAGAAATATATCAAAACCCAGCAAAGGTGGAAAAGGCAAACTTCATCTGCAGTCTCTCACTATAGGGGATCTGACAGACTGCGTTTCCCTTAACTTGCTTTAATTCGTTTTTGAGCGATATTGTAAATTGTGAAGTTTGCTGTCCCGCAAAAGGGAAGAAGTGTGTGTGTGTGTGTGTGTGCGTGGGCGGTGTAGGACCCGGAGGTAGGAGCCGCAGTCCTCTCTGGTTGGCGGAAATCCCAGAAATCGTCGAGCCTCGTCCGCTGCTGCCTGAAACTCCGCCATTGTTCCCACCTCTCCCCCGTCGCGCCATTATAGTTCAGAAGTGTCTGCGGATGGAAGCGATTAACAAAACAGAATAAATGTTTCAGAGGCTCCCTCGCCTCCCCTCAAAGAGAGTGGAATATAGAAGAGCGTAACCGGAGCTTCTGCAGCCGGCGCGGCGCAAAACACCCAAGAGCCGCTGCACCCCCGCTGCGTAACCAGAGAGGAGGGGAGATCATTTATTAATGGAAATAGGCTAATTACTGATGCGAAAATGGCCTTCTGTCATCCATAACAATGCTTTATACTTCTTGGCTATTCGTGAAATTGACGAAAGCTGTCAAGTTGAAATACATAAACGACTTGGGTTTTGGGCTACTTTATCAAGCAGATGTTGCATACTTGACTGGTGGAAATATGTGATTAGGCAAAGTGGGAAATTGAATCTCCCAAAAGCATCTTCCTTTCCCCTAGAAATCTCCCGCAGCACGATCAAAACACCTGCTTTCTTTTACGGATTTCGTGTATTAGAATTATATATTTTTTATAAAGGACACGCAGGGGAAGCTGACACTCATCGTTCGATTCCAGTACCAACAAAGCCTCATATAAGTTTCAGATTACAATGTGACCTACATTTTTCGGCATTGTTGTTTATTAAAGAGTGGTTACGATGTTCTTTGGGTTCTATAAGGAGCAGAATTTTTATTTTCATACTAAAAAGATTTTACTTGGTAGCATCCCCCCAGTTTTGGAAACTGACTTCAGGGGCGAAGAGCTTTGAGGATGCCCCGCTCCCACCATCACTCACAGCAAATGTCCCCGGCAACAGTACAAGCCTACTTGTAAATTGAGGGGCATATTTACATGTTCTGACGCATCTCTGCAAATCAGCAGGGATGCGCCAGAACAGATGCGTCATGCAATCCTCTCCTTCCGCCATCACAGATGCGCCGCATTTACAATGCGGCGCACCATGGTGCAAGGAAGGGAAGATGCGTGACGCATCTTGTGGCTTATGAGCGGCCCATTGCTGGAGTCGCGTCGCAAGCGCGACGCAACTCCTGCAAATCACAGGGGCCACCGATACTCAACGTGGTGCGTCACTCCTTATGCCTGCTTCAGGCAGGCGTAAGGATTTGACGCAGAAGCATCGTAAAACTGACTCAGTGAAATCTTGTAGATTTCACAGCGTCAGCTTTACGGGGGTTTCCTGGGAGGGAACGCCCACCCTGTGACAGAACGACCACATGAAACCTGATGCAGGTTTCATGTGGCACAGGGCTTTACAACATGACACATCTGCCTAGATGCGTCACGTTGTAAATAAGTCGCAACATGGCGCATTGTTTATTTCGCCGCTGCATCACAAAAGTGACACAACGGTGGCGTAAAAGTGTTGCAAGGGGCTTGTAAATCTGCCCCTAGGAGTTTATTCTAGGCGCAGTTGATTAATTGCATTTCTAGAGTTTGAGACAAAAAAAAACATCAGTAAACAGATGGTAAAGGAATAAAGAACAAGTCAATAAACAAATGTACATTTATATAAACATAATCGTTGCACCTAATGCTTGCGCCAAAGTGTTTCTGTAGAGCGAGAAAATGCTCTGTAGGGGATACGGTTTGTATATTTCTCCATATTAATTCCCTTACCATCACTGTGTATAGTAAGAAAAAAATAACTTCACATTATCATATATAGGACCAGATTATGTACTTTTGCATTAGTCTCAGGCAACTGTGTAGCGCAATTTTCACTCCTATGTAAATATAAAAAGCTGTTTGTCGATTGCGCTTCTAGTATAAACCTTCCTTGAACCACAGTCATTTGGCTAACTGCAGCAGTATATTTCTCCTCCCATTCATGACCAATCAATCAATCAGGCGTTTGTTAAGCGCGACTACTTACCCATGAGGGCCTCAAGGCGCTGGGGGGGGGGTTTACTAGGCTCGAGTCCATCAAGAGGTGTTCTGTCGAAGAGCCAGGTTTTGAGGTTTCTTGCGAAGACGGTAAGCGATGTTGTCTGTCTGAGGTGGAGCGGCAGGGCGTTCCAGGCTCGGGCCATGAAGAAGGAGCGGCCTCCCGATCTGGTCTTTCAGGTGCGAGGGACCACAGCGTAGGAGAGCTGGGCAGATCATAGGGTCCTCCGGGGTGCGTGGAATTTGAGTTTGCTGTTCAGGTATGCTGGTCTGGTGTCGTGGAGGGCCTTGTGGGCATGGGTGAGCATCTTGAAGGTGACTCTAGCTTCGATGGGAAGCCAGTGGAATATGCGCAGGTGCTGGGAGATGTGGCAGTGTCTTGGCAGTTCGAGGACCAGTCTTGCGGCGGCGTTCTCAATGTTCTGTAGCTTGAGGTGAGGTTTCAAGCAATCAGTGGTGGATGGTGAACTTTGACATTTATAGAGAATACATACTCACCTCAATTTTTTCTGAGCAAGAGAGTGAGCCTGAATTCCTCAAAGGATATTCAACAAAGTTTTTCAATGAGAATTGTTTGGTAAAAGAAAACCTATATTTTAAGACACACCATTCATATACATTTTCTTAAACATCATGGACTTTTAAAGTGATTTATACAATATTCCAGCACTTTGAGGGTGTCAGAACATCTGACCCACCAAGGGTGTTGTAGCATCAATCTCTTCACGATAAGGTTGAAAAAATGTTGTGCAAGATGCACTTCTCAGCACAATTTCCGCAAAAAAATGTTTGATGGCTACAATGAGTAGTTATAGTTGAACAGTCTGTGTAAGCAATATTGAATTTTCAAAGTATGTACAGATTCTCGCTTAACTTCTGAATTTGTTACCCATCCTCCCCCTTCCAAGTAAAAACTGTCAGGCCCTGATTCACAAAGGTAAGCCTACACATTTGTGTAAGTTTACAGTTGTTTTCTATTCACAAAAGTATTTTACTAGTAGTAACCTTACTACTGTGGAGTCTCCACGCATAAGGGGATCCACTATCGCTACAAACCATTAGTTGTGGGGCAATAATCACAATTACTAAACTTTGCTCCCAAGTACAGGTCCCGAACAAGGCCTCTATAACCACAACTCTCATGGGACAGTGTTTCTCCTACGCTTGTGCACCTGACTTTTGGCCCCACACAAGGTCACTAAATCAACAACTCCTATGTGGCCTTGTATTTTCCACCGTGCATCAGAGGTGCAACTAGAGCCAAATTTCGGGGGAAGGGGGCTACTAAAAATTTCATGCGGGCAGCTAATTCTTCCAGCAGTAGGCAGAGTGGAGATGAAGGGGTGAAAAACCCAACGAAGCCTCAAAACAAAGCCTCGCTAACATGTAAATGGTCTTTTAAAGACCTGTTATGTACTAAGATGCAGCTGCGATAAGATCAAAAACTGTCTGTGTGTGTGCCCGAGAAGTAAGCTGTCTCAGCCCGGGATGACACTCACGACAGGGTGGGGGGGGGGCTGAAGCCCTTTGAGCCCAATGGGCATTGCGCAGCTGCCGTGCATGCACGGGCACATGCTCCACGGAAGGTATGGAGGATCGCCACGGAAGCTCCTGTGTTTGTTGTAACTCGTCATAAAAGGACAGCAGTTTCTTCTTCTTTTACTTTTCAGGAGGAGAAGGCCTATGATTAGGTATGGCTGATGACATGGCACCCTTGACAAAATGAGGAATTTGGCATCCATTATAAACGTGACTCTGAGTATACATTTTACTTACTGCCTGCTCTTCTCCTTCATACATGCACAATGCTGTTGTCTTGGTGTTTTAACTGGTTATGACAACGTTCCCACTTAACATTACAGAGTGACTACAGGGGCATATCCCTCACTCTAACATGATATACTTGCCCCTACATTTTAGGGTAAGGTGCTGACCATGTTGCTGCTGCACTTGTATTGCATGGCCTATGGCTTCACAGTGTGAAATGTTACAGGTTAAACAATTACAGATACTTGCTCAACTCACTTGATCACATGTGATTTTGGGCTTATATGATTACTCAATAATAGCGAGCACGTTTTTAGATCTCGCCTAGGCAGCGCTTGCTCTGTCTCTTCAAGACATGCTGTATTCAGGTTATGGGCTAAAGCCCCGCCAACTTTCCACCCATCTTTTTAGTTGGCTCCTGTCACTGTCCTTTGTAAATGGTGGCTTTTCATTGGTCAATAGGCTTAGTAGTCCCTTCTTTGTACTGCCTTGTCTCTTCTTGTAACCGTATAAACAACAAACTTAGGGGTCTGAATCAGAATCCAATAGTGATTCTCAAATGCTGTACCTAGGCCAACTAATGTGCGTAGGAACCAGAAAATTCTAGGTGAAAATGACAAACCATATCGCCAAAATGTGAGGCACCAGTAACCGTGAGTCACCCTTGGTTGAGGATTCCCATCAAAGTCTTGTATGGATCAATATTCTCATCTGGTAATCCTTATCGGGTATTGTGTCTCTTGATCATTGAGACCACTGGCATACCCTGATAGCCATTTCGGGGTAGCGACCCACAATCACTCGGATGTACCACATGAGGTGGATATGATGGGAATGTGCAGTGCAAAAATGATATATGTGGTGATTAAAAAGGGATAGGGAACTTAACAAAAACCTATTTTAATGAACGTTAGCCCCTTCCTGTTTAAAAACAAGAACAGTTTAGCATAATCATCGCAGTACACACAAATAGCTGCGGGGAGACCAACATGTTTCAGCCCCAGAGGGAAGTGCCCCAGGCTTTCGTCAGGGTCTCTGTTCTCTACTTCTGCTACTGCTTACAAATGATAAATAAAGTGTGAAAAAATTATATGACAAAACACACAAGTGAAGTATAACAGTAAAGGATATAATGTTACTTCATCTGTACGAACTCCTCTTCGGCACCTGGTGTCTTAGTACTATCTGTGGGGGACAAACGTACAAGTGAGTCACATTCAGCTACCCTGGTCTGTACCGGGAGTGACACCATTTCCAGACTATTTACAACATCGTTACTCACCCAGAGTGTCCAGGGAGTGGACCTCACCTCTTCCTGGACCTGGCTCAGGATATGTGAGACCCCGCTCTACAAGGACAGAAACCGACTTCGTGATTACAGTGAACAGAGGGGTCAATCTGTTGATCTGCTCTGACATTACACCATCTACGAGATCACAAGATTTTCTGAACGTAGAGTTAACTGACATATACCAACTCGTTCCCACTATAAACCTCCTATCCGTTATATCCTTAGCTATGATCTACAAATGTAGCTGAGTTGGTTTTGATTAGTCTAAAATTGGACGACAAGAAGCTAGTAGAGAAACAGCCTAGCTCTAGACATTGTGAGTAGACTAGGGAGCTGTAATCCTACCTGTCCGTCGTTGTCTCGGACTGTGACTGAGTCAGGGGGAGGCAACGGGCTACCATCGTCTCTCATCTTTCAATGGTCTGGTCTGCCAGCTCACAGCCAATCAGACCCTCCGTAGGAGAATGTTGATGGCTAAAGAAGTCAAATAGTGTCACACGAGAAGGGGTGCCCAAGAATAGTAAATATACCTGAGGAAAGTTTGGTAGTCAATTTAAGTCAAAGAACTCTATCAAACATTGAGGAAGCTGTCCTGAATAAAGGACTAGGGTTTGTGACGACAGATGAGGGTGACCCATTTGTACTCCAAATTGAACTAGCCCAGTTCTTTCGCAAACTAAGGCTACACTACTTCTTTAAACATAAGAGTATTGAGGAATCAGAACATGAAACAGATACCAACACTGGCTTGAGGAACAAATCCACCTTTCTTCCACCTACACATGCTATACCACCTCAAATACTCACTTTTGAGCAGGCGGTAATAAATGACATCGAACAAATACAGTACTCCTCTAGGTCGAGCTACAATAACTTGACAGCAGCCGAGAGAAAGGCTCTAAACACATTGACTCAAGATGGAACCATAATTGTGAAGCCCGCTGATAAAGGGGGCTCCATCGTGGTCCAAGACGTGGAGACATACAGGACTGAATGTCTCAGACAGTTGAATAATAACAATGCCTATCGCCTCTTGACCACAGACCCCACTCCTAGACTGATGAACGAAATAAAAGTCTTAGTGGAAGAGGCCCTAGCTGAGGGTTGGATAACCACGTTAGAGGCACAATTCCTGCAGGCTAAGCACCCTACCATGCCCTATTTTTACACCCTCCCCAAGGTGCACAAACCTCAAAGACCTCCACCGGGCAGACCTATAATATCAGGCCAGGGCTCTCTCCTAGAACCTCTCTCTGCGTTTGCGGATCACTTCCTCAAACCCCTGGTACACACGATGCCCACCTATCTTAAAGACACTAATGATGTCCTGAGAGTGATTCCCGATATAGCCTTTGATCAGGAGACTGACTACCTAGTCTCCCTTGATGTAGAGTCACTGTATACCTCCATTCCCCAGGATGCGACCCTAGATACCATCAGATCCATCCTGGAAGAATCAGAGCTTGACTCCATCACTCCGGTGCCCTTCATCATGGCTCTGGCTACCATAGCCATGAAAGAGAATTTCTTCATGTATGAGGACCAGATATACCATCAAATCTCGGGGACCAGCATGGGCAGTATTTTTGCCCCGTCCCTAGCGAATCTATATGTCCATAAGTTTGAACAGACTACGGTATTACACCCTAACAACCCCTTTTTTCCATCCATAATTTGGTGGAAAAGGTACATAGACGACATCCTCCTTGTGTGGAGAGGGAACAAGGAATCAGTCCTACAATTCCACCAATGGCTCAATAACCAGAACAATTACCTCCGCTTCACCATTGAATTGAGCAAAGATAGGGTACCTTTTCTGGACCTTTCTATCTATAGCACTACATCAGGCTTACAGAGTGAACTATACCGGAAGCCCATGGCAAGAAACTCTCTTCTCTTATACGAAAGCCAGCACCCCAAGTCTTTGAGGGACAATTTGCCCTTTGGGCAGTTTCTTCGAGTTCGACGGAACTGCTCTACACCAGAAACTTTTGAACGCCATGCTGGCGACCTGTCCAAGCAGTTGATCTCTAGACATTACCCCAGGAAATTGGTTCAACGTTCATGTAAACGAGCAGCCAACAACCATCGTGCTGCACTACTTGAACCTAAACCTGAGAAACCACCTTCGAATCGTCTGACACTAGTGATTACTTACAATACCAAGTCCAACAGTGTTCAGAAAATCATTAAAAAACACTGGCATATTCTAAACAGTGGCAGAGACAAAATTGAGTTCCCACTTTTTGCCTTTAAACGTTCCAGGAATCTCAGAGATCGTCTGATACACACTCGTCCCAAAGGCACACCCAGGAGAGAGGTAGGCACTCTTTGGGACTTACCACCCGTCAAGGGCCACCATCCTTGTGGAGGTTGTTCTGTTTGTCCACTGACATCAAAAATCACCAGTGTCGATATAGGCACCGAACGTCCTTGGGAACTGAGACAGTTTTCGAACTGCAATAGCACTAACGTGATCTACCTGCTCACCTGCACATGCAATGAACGTTATGTGGGTATGACCACGAGAAAGGTGCGTGTGAGGATACAAGAGCACAAAAGTACGTTTCGGTGTAAGAAGGATATTTCAAAACTCACCAAACACTTCATAACACACAACCATGGAGAAACAGATTTCAAATGGCATGTCTTGGAAAAGCCGTTCATTCCGCCACACATGAGCGATGTTTCCAATTTTCTATTCCGAAAAGAACAAAAATGGGTATTCAAACTGGGCACAGATAGACAAGGACTGAATGATGATATACCTTGGTTCAGTCTATCTTAAACACTCGAGTAGGGTGTCCTTCATCTAGAATGACTGTTTGTGTATAAGCATTTACGTGATGACTACATTTTACATGAACTACCCACGTAAGCTACATCACGTCATTCGGTAGTTCTTCACCTTCTCCCGTAGAATACGCCCACCAGGTTTGGCGTCACCACATAGGCTCCATGCACCGCATCATTTTGTAGTTCCTAGCACATGTTAGCGAATAACATCGTCACTCTTAGCAGAGGTCGATTCAACAAACTACTAGCCAGTGTATCGCTCATACAAAGACCAAGTGCACACGGAGACACTATTTGACTTCTTTAGCCATCAACATTCTCCTACGGAGGGTCTGATTGGCTGTGAGCTGGCAGACCAGACCATTGAAAGATGAGAGACGATGGTAGCCCGTTGCCTCCCCCTGACTCAGTCACAGTCCGAGACAACGACGGACAGGTAGGATTACAGCTCCCTAGTCTACTCACAATGTCTAGAGCTAGGCTGTTTCTCTACTAGCTTCTTGTCGTCCAATTTTAGACTAATCAAAACCAACTCAGCTACATTTGTAGATCATAGCTAAGGATATAACGGATAGGAGGTTTATAGTGGGAACGAGTTGGTATATGTCAGTTAACTCTACGTTCAGAAAATCTTGTGACCTCGTAGATGGTGTAATGTCAGAGCAGATCAACAGATTGACCCCTCTGTTCACTGTAATCACGAAGTCGGTTTCTGTCCTTGTAGAGCGGGGTCTCACATATCCTGAGCCAGGTCCAGGAAGAGGTGAGGTCCACTCCCCGGACACTCTGGGTGAGTAACGATGTTGTAAATAGTCTGGAAATGGTGTCACTCCCGGTACAGACCAGGGTAGCTGAATGTGACTCACTTGTACGTTTGTCCCCCACAGATAGTACTAAGACACCAGGTGCCGAAGAGGAGTTCGTACAGATGAAGGAACATTATATCCTTTACTGTTATACTTCACTTGTGTGTTTTTTCATATAATTTTTTCACACTTTATTTATCACTCGTAAGCAGTAGCAGAAGTAGAGAACAGAGACCCTGACGAAAGCCTGGGGCACTTCCCTCTGGGGCTGAAACATGTTGGTCTCCCCGCAGCTATTTGTGTGTACTGCGATGATTATGCTAAACTGTTCTTGTTTTTAAACAGGAAGGGGCTAACGTTCATTAAAATAGGTTTTTGTTAAGTTCCCTATCCCTTTTTAATCACCACATATATCATTTTTGCACTGCACATTCCCATCATATCCACCTCATGTGGTACATCCGAGTGATTGTGGGTCGCTACCCCGAAATGGCTATCAGGGTATGCCAGTGGTCTCAATGATCAAGAGACACAATACCCGATAAGGATTACCAGATGAGAATATTGATCCATACAAGACTTTGATGGGAATCCTCAACCAAGGGTGACTCACGGTTACTGGTGCCTCACATTTTGGCGATATGGTTTGTCATTTTCACCTAGAATTTTCTGGTTCCTACGCACATTAGTTGGCCTAGGTACAGCATTTGAGAATCACTATTGGATTCTGATTCAGACCCCTAAGTTTGTTGTTTATAAGTTTAGTCCTAGCGGGGGATATTACTTAGGCTTGGTCTTTAAACATCCCTCTAGCCCTACAACAGTGTTTGGTTTCTTATCTTCTTGTAACCTCCCATGAGGAAACCCCCTGTTACATGTGTAGAGAGGTTTTATTTACAGCCTCAAGGCACTATTTTCTTAAAAGGCTTTAAGCAAGAAACACACTTGGTCCTAAGTTAGGTTGGCAGTGGTTACTTCGCTCAATAGAACATCTCACATTTATTTTAGACTGTCTATACATTTTCCTTCATCAGCTCCACACAAAGTACAACCTAATCCGAAATTAATGTAATAATTCTTTTGACACATTTCAAAGCTACTAATTGTATATATGGACATAGCTATTTGAATGTACTCCTAGTACTGTCTTGCATGCAATGCATTATGGGTAGGGTGGATTTACCATACCTTCTGAAGGGTGCAGTACCATATGTGACCAAAAGAGGCCCTCAGTGCTGTTGCCTTGCTCACTAGGGATCTCTAGAAGTAGCTTGTGGTACTGCACCAAGACATGACGTTCATCCAAGCCATTGGATTTTTAAATGAAGCTTACGAGTTGGACCGCTGGTCGAGTGAGATGCCAACAGCACCTGCATGCGTCGAGTGTGACGCGTATGACCCAATGTTGGGGTTAAAAACATGGCGGCGCTCCACTGCCGGTACCTCTCCTGATGCCTTCGATGACCGTCAGAGGTACCGATGGATAGGTAAATGTTTTAGCTTCCATTTTTTCATGTGGCTCGCTTGTTATGAATGCCTCGAGTGCCGTTTGCCGATAAGTACGATTTTAATGACACGCATTAGTATCGCGTGTTCCTCTTTTCCCTTGGTGTGGGATGTGGAGATTCTAAGTGTGAACAAGTCTGCACTTACAGTAGGAGACGGGCTAGATTGCTCCCGTGCATTGTTAAGGTCGGTTGTGCAGGAAGCCTTTTGAGGGAATTAGGATCGGCTGTATCATTCTATATGTTATTCTACACACCACTCTGAAGCAATGTATATATTTTGCTTATGTGGGTAATAGAGCGAAAAGAACACAGTATCTGTGTCCTTGACCCTGGTTTTGAGCTAAGACATAGATTAGAATGATTATTTGTTTCTTTGAGGATGGAGGTTTTAGCCATATCCCAATATGGATTGACAATTGGGAAGCAGGCATTTTTACCTTCATATCCTGAAACCAGACTACTTGATAAATATTAGATTTATTCTGAAAATGTAGTCAGGTTGACACAAATATCAAATAGTTTTAATCTTGTGTTTTAAACTTGTGGTTTGTGTGTTTATATGTTACGGCTGCAATATATAGGCAGACTATAGGATGTTGGGATCAGTAGGATACCATAGTGTATGGGGTATGTTCCTACTTATTCCCATAGAGCAGTGCCTCTTTTTCCCCTGAGCCGCTGCCAGGTGAGGTGAAGTATCCTCCTCATGCATATCGGGTAAGAACACATGGCATGTACCCATCATTGGGTTTATGTAGATGATAATGAGAATGTCACTACAATTGATGTTTTGTTCTGAACATGAGAACTCTGTGCTTATTAAAAAGGGTGCGCCTATTCCCTTCACTGTGTTACAGATACCGTCAGCTGTACGGGTTTTGCAGAGGAAGGATTGTACATTCCTAATTACAGGTGATTCGGTTGTATCGGTTCCAACTGATTCAAATGTACTTGTATTTATTATTATACATATTTACTTTTTCACTTTTTCACATTTGCAGTAGCAATACAGTAGTGGTCCTGAAGAAGGCATTAGATATAAAGTTGTCCAGATGTGCTGAATCATGTTTACCCCTTTTTCAAACACCAAACAGTTATTTGTTACAGACTGTTGTTTGCACTGTTTTTAGTTTGGACTGTGAGAGACATTAATAAATGTAGAGTTTCTCATAGTTCAATTTTTAATTCACATATCACGTCATTTTCATGCACTGCATTCTGTTCCCACATAAATCATTTGCTCTCATCTGGTAATCTAGACAGAAGTATAGTTTCTCTTTCTGGCTATTATAAACAAAATATCCTCGGGCTCCCCCATCCCTCTGATGGAGTTGTAGCCCTTAGTGTCACTAGTGTGACATCAAGAGGGGACCCAGATGATGAAGCATGTCACCAATTGGTGAGTGATGGGAATCCGTTTATTTACATAAGACTTTTCATTATCGTGGTCTTAACCCAGGCATTTTGGCGTACATATAAATATTTCCTTTTTTCTAGAGCTCATAGTGTTCAGAGTATTATTTTTAGACCCTTGGATGTTCGTGTTGTATATGTGTTGTGTGTTAGGGCAAGGTATCCAGGCCAGGTCTTTAAAGATTTTCTCAGACCCTATCCAAAATTGAGTTGTTTCTGTTCTATTGACTGTTCAAGACCTGCCAGGCACTCTAGCAGGGCTTTTTGTTTAGTGGGTCCACACCAAGTCCTGTGGAGTCAATGGAAATAAGAACAGTATAAGTGCAAATCTTTATTATACTATAACCTATAGCATAAAAAGTGAAGAGCTATAGTGAGTTATAATAATTAGTGTATTGGTGTTGGCAAATAATAGAACATTTATTGATTTTTAACCTTTTGACTTTTAAAGACCCTCACTTAATTATTTCTGAAACCCGGTATCCCCCACTGTATCATCATTGGAATCCGATGACCCCCACTGAGTCATTACTGGAGGTCAGGGACCATGGACCTTAGAATTTTTGATGATTTGAAAATCAAAAAAATAGACAACAAATCCAGAAATGTGTATTTAACAAAAAAATCCACGAATGCTGAAATATTTTATTAAATTCACATATAAATATAAAAAAGACCTTTTAATTGCAATAGGAGGTTTGGAGTGTTTCTAAATTCAATTGAGGCCATTCATCATACCTACTATATTCTGTTTGATGCACTTGCACTGCTCCCACAAATCAATCTGAGGATACCAAATACATTTATTGCCTCCAATGTAACATTTCTTCACATTTATGAAATGTTATAAAATGTTTATTTGTATATTTTGCTTCTTCATTTATGCACCCTTTACTAATCTCTAAATATTTTTTAATTTTGTTAAGCAGTCGCTGACTACCTTAGAAGGCTTTTTAGACCCCCAGGGGTCCCTGGCCCACAGGTTAAGAACCACTATACCTAATATTTTATAAAATGCTAACAGAGTTCTGCATTCTATTTACTGTGATGTTTAGAAGTGTTCCCTGCATACCTTTCCTCTAGCGAGTGTAGCACGAGAGCAACACTCACTTTGTAATGAATCTAACTGCAGGGGCATATCGCTTGGCTGTATTTCAGATTACCTCCGGGCGTAGCCTACTCCCACTGGTGTGAGGTTAAAAAACAGGGTTATGCACAGTCTTTTCTTTCTTACCAAGCAGTGTATTGGGATGCAGCATGAATATTGCACATGTAATTCAAAGAGAAATGTAGCAAGTAAATTACACAGGTCTAGAGCAAAATATAGGCCTATACATATATTTAAATAAAAGCCTTAGTGTTAGCTGTGACATTTTTGGTGTGGTATTTCCCTACCCTTTTTGCCTTCACCCCTCCTGTTTTCTTTTTTTTGGTTGGTATAAGGACTCTACACGTTACCACTGCTAACCAGTGCTCTCAAACTGAAACATGGTAAAATTGGGGCATAAGTGATTGGCACATTTATTTTACACATATGTACTTAGTATATAGTACTATGTGTACCCAGAACTGTAAATTAAATGCTACTTGCGGGCCTGAAGTACTCATTGTGCCACCTACTAAAGTAGCCGTTTACAGCCATTGCAGCCTGTTGTACAGTTCTAAACTGCCATTACATCCTGGCAAAATAAACATTTTGTCAGGTCAAAACCTTCCTTTTTAATACATATGTCACCTGTCAAGTAAGCTCTAAGAGTTACATTATATTGAAAAAGTTAGAAATATAGGTTTAAGTTGTACATGTCCAGGTAGTAAAAACCTCCAAAATACATTTTCCTCTATTGGAAGGCCTACCTCTCCCATTGGATATTATTGGGTTACTGTTAGACCTGGTATCATTGGCGTGAGTCTCCATTCTTCTACTGATTGCCTCCTCTGTTATTCGGTGCCACAGTGCAAGTGCTCCCTATGTTAAATAGAGGTATTGATTAGTGACTCCATGATTGGGTTATTTGTTGTACTTGTCAGACCCTAGTACAGTGCACCATGTGTGCCCAGGGCTTGTAAATCAAATGCTGCTGGTGGGCTTGCAGCACTGGTTGTGCCACCCACAGAAGCAGCTTGTAAAGTGTGTCTCAGGCCTGCCATTGCAGAGCCTGTTTGCAGTCTAGTATTGCCATGTCTACTTGGTAAGTGCACCCACTTGCCAATCCCTAAACCTTCCCTTTTCTTCATATCAGACACCCCTAAGGTAGGCCCAAGGGCAGGGTGCACTGTAAGTATAAGGTAGGACATGCCCTAGTGTGTGTAACATGTCCTAATAGTGAATTACAACAATTTTCGTTTTTTCACTAATGCAAGGCTACCAGTCCCCATATGGGCAGTTTGATTATAACACCTTATAAACCTAACTGGCCCAGGGAACATGGTAGAAATTCAAATTTAGTATGCCTGAATGATAAAATACACCTTTTAGTGAAGTTGGTTTTAACATTCTGTGTTTGAAAATGCCACTTTTAGAAAGTAGGTATTTTCTTGCCTTACCCTCCAGCCTGCCTCTGCTAGCTTGTGTATTGTGTGTCTGGTTTTGTAAGTGACAAGGGTTGGGGGATTCCAGGAGTGAGGGTGAGTCAGGCTATAGACCTTTCTGCATGCAGATGGGTGGGAGGAGTGGCACCTGGACCTGAATATGGCTGTGCCTGCCTTCCACAAGGATCACTGAAATAATATCGAGGGACAAAATATCGACTTGCAAAAATATCGTGGACAAAATATCGACAGTCAAAATATCGAGTTTGTATCTACAAACAGGTAAGTACAAAAATATCGAGTACAAAATATCGTTTACAATAATATAGTTGTAAAAAATATCGACTTTATTAAAAACAGTGTTAAATTAAATTAATATTCAAATTTAATTACTAAAATATACTTAAAAATACTTAAATTAACTTATAATAATTAAATAATAAATGAAAATAATAAAAATAATTTTTTACAATCTTATTTGTTAAAACATATATATATAGTAACATACTATAATTAAATAAGATACTATTATATTACCGTACGATACCAGAAGTGTAAAAAATACTATTCCCACTCCAAAGAGTGCAAGCGTAGGGAAAGCATTGGATAGCGTAGGGGTTAAAATTACTATTCCCACTCCAGTGGGTGCAACAGTAGGGAAAACTGACCCTGAACCCAAAAAATACCCCTTTACCCAAGAACTGAAAACTGACCCTGAACCCTAAAAATACCCCTTTACCCAAAAACCCAAAACTGACCCTGAACCCTAAAAATACCGCTTTACCCAAAAACTGAAAACTGACCCTGAACCCAAAAAATACCCCTTTACCCAAAAACTGAAAACTGACCCTGAACCCTAAAAATACCCCTTTACCCAAAAACTGAAAACTGACCCTGAACCCTAAAAATACCCCTTTACCCAAAAACTGAAAACTGACCCTGAACCCTAAAAATACCCCTTTACCCAAAAACTGAAAACTGACCCGGAACCCTAAAAATACCCCTTTACCCAAGAACTGAAAACTGATCCTGAACCCTAAAAATACCCCTTTACCCAAAAAACCAAAACTGACCCTGAACCCTAAAAATACCCCTTTACCCAAAAACCCAAAACTGACCCTGAACCCTAAAAATACTCCTTTACCCAAAATTAATTAATATTATTTAATTACCAATTAATTATTAATTAACAATAACAATAAAGTAAATATATTAGCACATTAGCTGTAATTAATTTAATTTAATAATTAATATTATTTTTTCCCAATTAATTAATTAACAATAACTAAAAATTATATATATAAATAAATTACTCTAATTAATGTAATTAACTAATTAATATTATTTAATTACCAATTAATTACTAATTAAACATATGTACAAAATTATATTAATTAATTAACTAATTAATATTAATTAATTACCAATTAATTATTAATTAAAAATATTTACAAACATATATTAATTAATTAATTATTATTAAATTACTCGCCACCCTTATCCCCTATTAACCCAAACTCCTAAACATTAACTACAATTTATATTACTATTAATAATTTTTTTTTTTTTTTAACCTTTTTTCTACATATTATCGATATATTTTACTTTGACTATTTATCGATATTTTGTCTTGTCAATTTTTTTGAGTCGATATTTTTGTACTCGATATTTTTTTATCATTATTTTATTCGATATTTTGACCAACAATATTTTTGTTATCGATATTTTATTATTGTCGATATTTTTAACTCGATATTTTGTCCATTCAATATTTTGGAGTCGATATTTTGTCTGTGCACCCTTCCACAATGCTGGCTCCACCTTCTGTGGTACGTCTGACGTCCCTGGTCCACACTGTCAAAGGAAAGGCGGAGTCTTGTCAACAAAGTGCTCCAGGACTGCACAGAACTGGTTTGGACTGGGTACAGGACCCTCTGCTTTCAGAGGACAAAGGATTTGCTAGTATAGATATTGGGGCCCAGACCCCAAGACTTTATATCACTTCTGGAACAACAAGACAAACCTCTGCCAAGGAGAAGAACCAAGGAAGCTGTAGAAGTTGGACTGCACCCCTGCCAGTGCGCTGTGTTGCTGGGTTGGCCTACAAAAGTCTCCGGGATTGGGACAAAGAGAGGGCAGAATGGACCGTTGTCCAGCATACATGTCCATAATCCAAACTATGCAAAATTAGTATGCAGTTCCAGAGTGGACCACCTCCCCTATTTTAATCCGTTTCCTTACACTCCACTTTCACCTACACAAATCTAGGGCCCTCACACGCACCTCACCCACCGGCATAAGGAAAAAAGATCTCCGCCAAGAAGGCGCCATCACGGGTGCCGATCGGGTAATGCACCGCCAACCCGATAAGGAGCAGACCCGATGGTGAAGTAAGACACCTAGCTGGCTGGGTGTGTGAGGGTCTTTTTCTGAAAGTAGAGGTCTCTTCTCCCCACTTATATGACTCCATACCAGTCATGTAGCCCCTGCATAAAACACACTTTAACACCTGCTTTTTATGTCAGGAACTGCATACTAATTTTGCATAGCAAAGTCTCAGGGATACCAGACTTCATCCCATCTGTTTGCCTGCATTTTGAACTTGCTCTTCTAGCTGCTACAGAAGGAATTCTGCAACTCCGATGCCGGTGAGCGATGCCGTCATCTGCATCGAAGCCATGAGCGCCGCTCCGACTTACAACGTAGATCCGACGCCAGCCCCCGTGCCACATCGACACCAGCGAACGCCATCATAAGCCTGCCATAGCCGTGAGCGGGTAAACAACCTTTACAACGCGGGCAAAACACTGCAATACATTCACAACGCAGCTTTTACAAAGCAAGTCGTTACCACGACTTGCACTGGAGGGCGCTCTAGACTTAGGAATAGTAGATTTACTATTCCAACACCTTCCCTACTGTACGTAGGCTGGAGTTGGAATAGTAAATTATACTATTCCTAAGTCCAGCACCCCACAGCTCAAGTTGTGGTAACGACTGGCACTGTAAAAGCTGCGTTGTGATGTACCGCAATCATTTTGATCGCGTGGTAACGTCATACATCCCCGTGAGCGCTGCTCCAACTTGCGACGTAGGCCTGACGCCTGCTGCTGTGCCGCATCGACTCCGACGCCAACATCATTGCGGAGCTGATCGTCGACATGGGTGGTCTAGAATCCATCAACATTGTGACATCGTACAGAACTGTGGTTTCGGCGCCATCATGACGCCACCTCTTCTCCGGTCAGGAAACAACGCCTCCCCTGCCTGTGCAAGCCTCCAGGTCCCGACACATCATCTCCCCCAAAGCAAGGAACCGACGTCGCAACGCACCAACAACGCCGCATCTCCCCGACGCCGCAAGCTGTCTTTGTTTTCCCTTATCCAAGGTACTGTTCTTTGTGGGTCTGTTTTGACTCTGGGCCCGACTCTGCGCACCTCGCGGTCGGTGCCTTACTTTGGGATTTCTTTGACCTTGATGTTGTGATAACTCCAGTTGGGGTTATCTGTTTGTAAAGACTGTTTTTAAGTGAATAACCTATTTTGAACCATTTCTACCATCTTGAAGAATTATTATTGAGTACTGTAGTGTGGATTTTTGTTGTTTATGGTCTTGTGATAATTCTATATAAAGAATACTTATTTTTATAAAACCTGTGTTGTGTCCATCTGTAGTGTTCTTACTGTTTTTTCTGTCTGTGTTCACAAATATTTAACACACTGCCTCTGAGATAAGCCTGTCTGCTCGTGCCAAGCTACCAAGGGGTGAGCAGGGGTCATCCAGTAGTGTAATCCTCTTTCCCTGACTTAGAAGCAAGGGTCCCTATTTGGTTAAAGGTGTATACCATTGCCAACTAGAGACTTCCAGTTCTAACACTTACCATATTCCATTTAATAAGTGCTAACTTGGGATTGGGAGCAGATAGGGATATTATGTTTGAACACAAACGAATAGTAATTTAAAATTCCCTGCAGTGATAAAGTCCGATTTTAAGTCGCAGTTGTGAAAATTAGCTTTTCAAAAAGTTAATCATAATAATATATTATAATACTACTTAATATTGCGCAGGTAAATCACAACCAAAGGTGTATGTCGGCGCTTTCCTGATACAGAGCAAAACAAACCAATTAAAATAGGCAGGTCTTCAAGAGTGTTTCTAAATCCAACAAAGTCTGTACAAGAGCAAATATGGAATGGTAGTTTATACCAGTCGAAAGGGGCAAGGTAAGAAAAGGTATGGCTGCCAAATCTCAAGGTGTTGACATGGCAAGCAATGTGAAAGTCTTTATACTTTGATCTAAGATGACTAGTGGGGCAATAGGAGATGAGTTTCCTTTGAAAATCAGTTGAACCCTTTCCAGAAAATGACTTATGCATAAGACAAAAAAGTTTTAATAAGGAGCGCTTCCTGACCAGAAGCCAGTGTAGGGCTTGTAAAGCTGCAGCAGATGGAGTACGAGGAGAAAGATTGGAGCCCAGGCACCACATGCAGTTTGGAAAGAAGTGCTTCAGTAGCCGCATCCATCAGGGCATCGCCATAGTCAATATGGCTCATGATCAAGGTTCGAATAAGAGTTTTCCTGGAACTTAAAAGGAGCCACTGCAACACTTTCTTGAGCAGGTGCATGGTAGCAAAACAGAGAGAGGATTTATGATCTTTCACGGAGAGGATCTCATCAAGTATAATGCAAGAGGTTTTTAACTGTTAGGTGTCTGTGAAGAGGTGTGGTTAAGGCAGTGTTCAGAGTAAAGGTAGGCTGGGTATCTTCTATGGGTGAGGATCAAAAATTATGAGCAGGTGGGGTCTTGGAAAACTAGTCACATATCCTATCCGAGGTCTGACTTAATTGCCAGGGCTGGTTTGTGTTCTCAGTCCAGCTGTCTTCAGTATATGCACTACCACCACTACAGGCTGATAGTGCACTCTCTGGCTATTTTGGCTGAGAGGCCAATGGCTCAATGGGCACATCGTCTGATCCCAGGGGAGTCACTGCCTACCAGCTGTGCTCCTCCAGGTAACAGATGACAATAGATTATTGTCACTGGAACATCTTTCTTGAATCCTATGAATTTTTTTCATGCAATCTCTGCCCTCTGCTAGCTGAAGTCCTTATTCTGTTCATATAAACCACTTCCATTAAGACGCCTGAAAAATTAAGTACTGCTGAGCAAAAAAAACACCGAAGGATAACAGAGTCTGATAGGAGTGAACGAACAGCCATGAATTGCCAGATGCCCTTTCCTCTTTAATTAGATTGAACATAGGGCATATCTGACATCCGCAAATTGTTGATGGTTCCTCTGCATCTAATGCACTCTAAATGACCCCCTGTGTCTGGAAAGGCTGTGTCACAGAGTCATCTGTTAATCCTGCACTCTTGAAAGTTGCTTTCAAGGAAATTCAATGTTCCTTTTTGATGCTAAATTAATGACACCATCAGTTATAAAGACAACTTTCTGCTGAAATGTTTTCCCCTCATTCCTGTGCCTGCATAAAGAAAATGTATTCATGGAAATCAGGGCAGCGCCACGGGTGTCAGGTGGTCTTGAGAGTGTGGGTGAGGTTATTAGAAGATGATTCCTAGTCACTAAGGTCGCAACTCACCAGCGCTGCTGGGTTTTTCTTTTAAAAATCATTATTTACAGGTGCATTACTTCAATAGGATCAACAGAAGTCAATCAGGTCTACAATCCCAGAATGCATTAGTGTGTCAGATGAAAACCCAAGTGTGGTGCAGTGAGCCCTCGATGACATGGAGACAGTTATATAGTAACCTTATTTTTGGGCAGCAAATTCACTCATTCCCTACCTCTCTTTTCGTATTTGTCTCTCGACCCGACTGTCTCTCCCCTTCATTCCCTGTGCTTGTGCCCCTCTCCCCTCCTCCTCTTTACCTCTTTCTGCTCTCCTCACTGACTTAAATTCTCTCCCTCAGTACCCTCTTTCTTCCTTCTCTCATCTCCGCTCTCACACTACTCGCTCCCTGTATCCCCTTTCAGCCGCACATGCCTCATTACCTCCCCTTTCCACCCCGTTTGCTCTCTCACACCCCTCTCTATCTGCCTCTTCCCGTCTTTCCTTTCCTCTGTCCTCTCCCCTCTTCTCACATTCTTGTATTCATTTTTCACCCTACTAGTTCTATACAACTCTCTTCTCTTAATTTCCTTCTCCATCTCTCTATCTTTTATCCCATCTACATCCCTCTCATCTGTTATGTCAAGGCCACTCTTACATTCTGCCACCTTGTCTCTACATTTCTTGAACTTTTTGCCCAGCCCTTTTCTTCTGTTCTCTACTGTCACTGCTGCTTTTCCCCTGTTGCTGTACAGTCTCAGTTTTGCCTTTTCCATGTCCGTGAGGTAACCTTGCACTGCTGCCAAGTACATGTTATTTTGTTAAGGAATGTTGCAATGCTGCTGTTGTATCTGTCTTATGTGTTAATGAATCTTGGTAAACCACCTTTACACCGCACAAGAGACAAGACGATTGGCGTTGCCAGTGCTTGTTTTAAAATAATTGGCTTTGGAGGTGGATATAGCAAGAGAAGGAGCGATGGCTAACTTTATTTCTGTCGTGACTCATCTCCATCGAATGGGAAAAGCTAAGCTCTGCTCAGGGGCAGTGTGCTGGCACAGGTCCACTGAGACAGCAAGGGCCGGCTAAATCAGCAGGGCAAGTTGAGGTTAATTGTACCTGGAAACAACAAATGACAGTGAAGTGTTCTTCAGACTGCTTCCATGCTCTCTGGACCGGGGGATACCTGAGAGCAATGTCTGAATACAGCTGCTGCTTATTTAGGATGAAAGTGGTTGGCTTTTCTAAAATAAATGCGATCTCAATTTGCTGGCTGCAAAGAGCAGCGTTGACATTATCATTTCAAGCAGGAAATCGGTACAAGAATGCAGGAACATAGATACCTTAGTTGTCAACAATGACATTATCTGCTTCCAAGTATGCAATTACATGATGTATGGGGCTTTGTAACCGAGCTTTCGCTTTCTGTTTCTATTGATTTTTACATGTAGATACATATGGAAAAAAACACAATGTTTCTCTGTCGGTATTTGTTAACAAGCATTTACAATGCAATGGTTTCGGCATTATTAAAGGTAGAGCTATTGGCATTGCTCATGACATTTTAAAAAAAAATAATAAATAAATGTCATTGTCATTTATATTGCCAATAGCTTAATCGCTTGCGTACGCGAGACCTATTGCATTAACACCCACACACAGAGTAAGTAGTAGAGTAGTACAGTGAGTAGTTGATAGTGAGTAGGAGAGAGTTATTAGTAAAGAGAGTATTAGAGAGCGAGTAGTAAAAAGTGAAAGAGTGAGTATTAAATAGTGAGAGTGCGTAGTAAAGAGTTCTAGAGGCACACACATTTACATGCACAGCCACACCCTTACATATAGAAAGTGGATTTTTAGTTTCAGTAGTAAAGAGTGAGTAGTATAGAGTGACTAATTATGAGTGAGTAATGTTGAGTAGTAGAGAGTGTGTGTGTGAGAGAGAGTGTGAGAGAGAGAGTGTGAGAGAGAGAGAGAGAGTGTGTGAGAGAGAGAGTGTGTGAGAGAGAGAGAGTGAGAGAGAGTGTGAAAGAGAGAGTGTGAGAGAGAGAGTGTGAGAGAGAGAGAGTGTGAGAGAGTGTGAGAGAGAGAGAGTGTGAGAGAGAGAGTGTGAAAGAGTGTGAGAGAGACTACGGGGCAGATTTATGAGGCCCTTGCACCACATTTACGCCGCTGTTGCGTCACGCAAGGCGGCGTAAACGTGGCGCATCCCTACGAACGATTTACAACGTGACGCATCTAGGCAGATGCGTCACGTTGTAAAGCCCTGCGCTGCTTGTGGGCGTTCCGGCGCAGGGTGGGCGTTCCGGGGCAGGTGCGCCTCGCAAAAGTGGCTGAGTGAAATCTATGAGATTTCACTCAGTCACTTTTTTAAGCCAATGCTGCGTCAAATGCCTGCGCCTGCTTGAAGCAGGCGTAGGTCTTGACGCAGCATTGTTAAAATGGGGCACCCCCGAGCCTTGCTGGAGCTGCGTCGCGCTTGCGACGCAACTCCAGCAATGCGCCACATTTCCGGCACAGATGCGTCACGCATCTGTGCCGTTTTTGCACCATGGTGCGCCGCATTATAAATGCGGCGCACCATGGCTGGCGGAGCTGTGGCGCACTGTCGCGCATGTTAACTGGCGCATCCCTGGGGATGCGCCAGTTAACATACATCTGCCCCTACATGTTTTTCCCCCCACTTTCACGAACAAGACACAAAGAGAATGTTTCAAGCAGATTGTGCATCCCAGCTTGAAATGGACATCCCAATATTGTAAACGGACCTCTGCTCTTTAACGTGATGGAAAATTGGCTCAGTGTTTAGCAGCGAGATACACAAACACTTTAAGGGCATTTTTTTCTTTATTTCTAACGCTGGCTATTTCATAGTATTTTTTGGTTTACTTTCAGTCATGTAGTACAACGACTGTGCAACACTGCTAAAAAAACACTGACATAGAAAATAGATATACACTAGGCAATAACTAGTGGTTTTGCTCATGCTGGTTTACATTACTGCTGGCAAGTGCGGCTAATGCACTGAGGTCAACCCTGCTGGCAATCTTGGATTGGGTGGACGGTAATGCAATCTTGTTTGATGTGGCCCCTATTACCTCACTAGTAACATTGGAATCACAGGTGATATTCACTGAAGATTCGTAGCTCTCACTATTGAAAAGGTCGCAGACCCCTGTGGTGTCCCAGGACAAAGAATAGTTAACCATGGGCTACTAGGTGCACATACTGCACAAGAGTTCAAAGGCTGCTGCCCGGTTCGAAAAAAATGGCTGAATTTCTAAAGGCAGGATTACAGAAGTTATATATAGAAGGGGCAAATAACCATTTAAAGAGCCATGTAAACCAACATTCCTCCCTATCAGAGACCTGGCAACTATACTAGTTACCCGCTCTTTATAAGAGACACCTTTCTATGCTCTGGTAGAATGATACAGGTCCCTCCCACCCTGTGTACATATTAAAACTCTCTAGTCAAGCATCCGCATAGGAACATGAACTAAAGCAAAGGCTGATCATACTTTGTAGGGCATGTTCTGTATAATTAAACAAACAGTGGAGGAGTACCCCCTATGGGCCAAAAAGGATTTATACTAAGAAGAGATTCCTTCAGTATCAGGAGCTTAAGGCCTTGGTTTTAGCAAAAGATTGCCCCAACCTTTTTATATTGGACAGTCATAGTCCTTATAGAAGACCCCTCACTCACCAACCTAGTTGGTGACATGCTTCATCATCGGGGTCCCACCCCATAGGCCAAGTGCCTACAGGGTGTGCTGCGACACCTGGTTACAGTGGAGCAGGTTTTTTTGATTTTTATATGTGCGAATGGTAATTCTGAAAAGTGTGTTAAAAAGGGTTCAAGTCTACTCACACCAAGAATTTATTCTGGAGTGCTCGGACCCTATTAAAAATATATGTTGCACCAGTGCCTATTTAGGAAGGGTTAGGTGCTACGAGACGTGTGAAAAAGAATAAATAGCGTAGTGTGCTATGTGAATTATTTACAGGTTAAAATAGGTCTACATGTTTTAACCATTGATCGTATTAAGTGGTTTTCGTCAGGACCGTGTTGTTTGGAAGGGGTGGTACACACACGCTAAGGAGTGTCCAGTCCTCATCCAAATACAGACCATAAATAGAGGTCTGGTGTTAAAAAAGTGCTTTTTCCTGGATTCAGGAGAAAAACCTGTGGGAGTAAAAACATATAAAAACATATAAAAGGTTGGGTAAACGTGCTGGGGATCACAATACAAGGGTACAGCTTTTTGTAGTTATTGTGCTAGGTGAGTACTCAAGTGATAGTCAAACACCTCGCTTTTCAAGTCCTACCCGTGGGCTGTCTGTGGTGGTTGACAGAAGTGCTCAGGCGGAGTTTACCGGAGCATATATGTGTTGAGAGTAGATCCAACAGCTAGTTGAATACACTCGTTTTATGGTACACGTGACTGGGGAAAGGGGGGTGTAGGAGAGCAATCGCTATCTATAGTGCGGCGTTTAAACACGCCCAAGCATTTCTGACCGGTATCTAAGTTTTTGCATCAATTCACAACATCATTCATTTAAAGGGTTGTTTTGGCTTACACTTGAAGCTGCGATTTGCGCTTCATGGGCATCGAGTTACTACAAAAAGCTGTACCCTTGTATTGTGATCCCCAGTACGTTTACCCAACTTTTTATATGTTTTTATATGTTTTTACTCCCACAGGTTTTTCTCCTGAATCCAGGAAAAAGCACTTTTTTAACACCAGACCTCTATTTATGGTCTGCATTTGGATGAGGACTGGACACTCCTTAGCGTGTGTGTACCACCCCTTCCAAACAACACGGTCCTGACGAAAACCACTTAATACGATCAATGGTTGAAACATGTAGACCTATTTTAACCTGTAAATAATTCACATAGCACACTACGCTATTTATTCTTTTTCACACGTCTCGTAGCACCTAACCCTTCCTAAATAGGCACTGGTGCAACATATATTTTTAATAGGGTCCGAGCACTCCAGAATAAATTCTTGGTGTGAGTAGACTTGAACCCTTTTTAACACACTTTTCAGAATTACCATTCGCACATATAAAAATAAAAAAAAACAGCTCCACTGTAACCAGGTGTCGCAGCACACCCTGTAGGCACTCGGCCTATGGGGTGGGACCCCGATGATGAAGCATGTCACCAACTAGGTTGGTGAGTGAGGGGTCTTCTATAAGGACTATGACTGTCCAATATAAAAAGGTTGGGGCAATCTTTTGCTAAAACCAAGGCCTTAAGCTCCTGATACTGAAGGAATCTCTTCTTAGTATAAATCCTTTTTGGCCCATAGGGGGTACTCCTCCACTGTTTGTTTAATCCTAGTTTAGGGGACCAGGAGTTCCCACCACACATAAGACTGTGCAAACTTCCCTTACTCTCCTTGTTGTTATACACATGTTCTGTATAATGCCCTTGAGAAGCTAACATGAGGGGGGGGGAGGTAGATATCACTCCTTCACTGTGCCCACATGACCAACATCAGATAAATGACATAACCTACATTGGGAATAGCACAAAGGGGCTTTCTATAACGACCTGGTAACCAAAAGCAGAATATACCAAACTGGTGTAATGGTGGCTCATCCACATTCATTTGTCCTCCGAGAGAACCAGATTCTCCAATCGTTTTTTAAAACTCGGAAAAATTGTTTAAACACTACATGCCAAATCTTTTGAATCGCACTCATAAAAACACAAATGAACTGACTAAAAAAAGTTCACTGCAGGAGTAAAAGCCAACATTAGATGCCGGAATTTTTTCAAAAATACCTAAATTGGCATCCTCACTTCAAAGTGTCTGAAGGACGGTGTATTGCAGACAACATCGCATGTGAATGAGAGTTCGCTATTTATTCTAATGCAAGATGTAAGTGAGTCGAAGTGCTAAATACTTCACATTCTGTAATAACGGTCATGATCACATCGCGCTTAATTTTAACAACCATCAGTCTCGTAGGCGCAATTCAAATTGCCCAAACGTTATGCAAATGTGGCCGACTCGAGGTGGCATGAGCGCGACGTTGAAAAGAGGCACGACGTTCTAATATGTCTTTTAGTTGCAACTCTCCAATTTTATCCAAAACAGGCGGAGAAGGCCATTTATCTAGCTAGATGCTCACCTTCGTGAAACGATTCGGGGCTTCTCGTGACCTCGCGTTTGCTCTGTTATTTTGTTTGCTAGAACGCGTCACTACTTCTCACGAGATTAAATAGTTAATAGCCCGCCGGGAGGAGCGGGGATTTATGGATCATGTAGTTTGTTCAAAAATATAGCAGAAAAACTTTTAAGAGTCACGTGTAGCGTAATATATAGTATGCGCTCTACAATGCCTTTTAGTTGCGGTTATCAGATATCTCTTAACCAAAGCAGGCAGTAAGAAGCCATTTGCCTAACTAAACGCTCACCTTCATTGGACGAACGGGGGCTTCTTGTTTGTTCTGTTGTTTTGTTTGCCAGACCGTATCGCTAATTCTCGCGGGATTCAATGGCTGATAGCCCACTGCGAGAAGCGCAGGATTGTGGATCTTGTAGTTTGATGAAAAAACTCTCTATACCCTAGAGAATCACATGTAAAGTGATATGCTTTGGGCAACTCGTACCAGCACCATGATAATCAAATCTACTTAGATTTTATTTTAATGTTGAAGCTCAGCCGGCTATTTTACGCATGAGTCAAATCTCTTTTTACAAGTGTTACATTTGAGCACATTTTGTCAGAAGGTCTGATTAACCCCTTGCGCGCCAGCGGTTTTCCCGCTGTGTGCTGGCTTTTTCGAAAACCCGCGTTACATTACGAGCTCAGCTCGTCATCAGCATACGAGCGCCGTAGCTGATGACGAGCTGAGCTCGTCATCAGCATCGAAGGGGTTAACCAGCATAAAGATTAATTTCTGCCTTCTTGTCACGCCGTCTCTGGTTCTTTGGCACTGCGGTTGGGAGTCCATTCGCACGGCTTGAGGCACCGCGGGTGTTGGCTCTCTGCAGCATCAGGTTTATGCAGTGAGTGAGTCTGTTAGTCCATTGTCTTCCTGGGCCAGGGTTTCTTCTATGTCTCAATCTCAATGGATACCAACATGATTATTATCTCTACAACATACATGTAATCACATGATTAACATGATCGCATTGTCAACGGCAAATGATGGACTTCGGCCCAATGCATTTCGGGACCTCCTGTCCCTTCCTCAGGGGACACTTTGAAGTGCTCTGGCTGTGTTTAAGCTGTAGCACTTCAGATGAGCTTTAAGGTCACCAAGGCGGCGGACTTCAGTTTGAATTCACGAGCGGTCAATAAACAAGAAAAAGAAAATGGCATCAGCAAAGCTCCACAAATTTCGGATTCGGGGCGTGTTTTGGCGTGTTTGATGACGTCACAGGGCGAAAGAATGAAAAATAATGCCCCCGAATCCGAAAGAGACGGGCTTGATTGGAGTGATGCCCCTCTCCTCCAATGGCTGGCCTCTGTTTAGGAAGCCAGCCAATGGAGGAGAGAGGCGGGTTCAAGCCCCCATTCTAGAAATCATTAAATCTCCTACCGGAGACTGCGCAAGCGCAGTCTTATGGTCCTCGACCCAAAAATGGGAGAGAGGTCTTTGATTAACATGGCTTTCTGTCCTTAAGCCTGCCAGAGCAAAAGTAGCTGTGATTGACAGCATGGAAAGTATGACACAATTGCTCTGCATTTAATGCTATTTTGTTCTTAATCTGCAACTTATTATGCAATGTGAAGTAGCTTGCACTAATGTGGAGCAATATAGGGCCTCATTTATGAGGAATTGGCATGGGGCAGCGCCACAAGTCTTACAGCGCTCCTCTATTCCAATGTGAAAAGGTAGGAATGCACCAATTTTATGCAACACAATGCAATCCTGTCCTTTGCCCCTGTGCCTATGCACAATTTCCTGCCTAGCACCTACACAGGCACCCTTGCAACATGGTGCAAGGGTTTCTGCGTTGTATGCAGGATTGTTTTTGTGCAGGAAAGTGCACAATCCAGAGAGGTGTTTTCCTTCTTCCATGTGTGCTGCAGAATGCAGTGCATACGAGAGAGAAAAAAACGAGGAGAACTACAAATATTTCTCCTTGATATGCCTGCTCCAGGGAGGCATAACGTTTTGGAGCTGCCCCAGGTATATGTGATTAAGTAAATCTGGGTCATTGTCAAAATTCATGGGTGTTGCGTAGGAAAACCCATCACTACGCCCACAGAACGCCTCACTGGCGCAGAGTAGGGCAACGCAGCAGCTTGCGCTTTCTTGCCTGACTCCACATCTATGAGGCTATATATAAATATATATATTTATATATGTTGAGTGAACAAGCGGCGTTAACGCTGCGAAACGGGTCTGACGACTTGGGTGAATAAAATCTGAAAAGGCACACAATTTGGGTCCGTGTCCTGTTTTTCTGGTACCGCGTGATCGAAGACGCAGCGGCTGTGCAGGATTTACTCATATATATACATATATATATATATATATATATTGTTCCCAAAATTGCCCTTGCAATAGAGACGCACTCCTCCAACTGTTGAATTAACAAATCCTTTATTCAAAGGGAGCAGGGTTGCTTTCCTGAATATTTCTGTTCCGCCTGCCTGACGCGTTTCAGAGCCTTTGCGCTCCTCTTCAGAGGCAGCTTGATTGCACACAAAGTTCAGGCTATTAACGGTCCAGGAAGGGTTTCAAAGGCACAAAACCACTGGAGGTAAAATCGAGCATGAAATGGAAACTACAAGTTCCAGCGTGCAATTGTACTTGAATTAATTAAAAACGGCACACCGGAGGCCTAAATAAATTAATTGAGCACGCAGGGAACTGTGGGGATGTGCTAAGAAAACGTGCTTTTGAATCTGCCTCTGAGGAAAGAGCATGAATGCTCTGAAACGCGTAAGGCAAATGGACTTAAAAGCGGAGCTGAAATCCTGTTCCTAGCAAAAATAAAAGTTTGTTAACTTACTGGCTGGAGGAGTGCGTCTTCAATGCAGGGGCATTTTTGGAGAATATATATATATATATATTTATATATATATATATATATATATATATATATAAATATATATATAATCAATCTGAAGTGGCTTGAGGAGATCTGATTATACGTTATTTGGTTTAGGGGGACTCTTTGACGAACATGTCTCTTAAGTCGGTCCTATGAGCCATAAATAGAAGATTTGTCGCTGGGCTATTTTTCACAGTACAAAAGGGGGTGGTGATGGACGGAGCATCTGAATCAATCAAACACTCACTCCCAGTCAAAAGATCTGGGTTTAATCCATCACCGTTCTTTAGCCCACTCTGCCACCCCAGTTCAGACAAGCTATTTTTCACAGCACATGCCATAGAAAAAAAACTCTCTGCATAATTATGTAAATCCAACTGAGAACCCTGTAGCAATCTTTCAGGGACATTTTGCATTATCTGGCCACAACTAACAATGGTCTGTTGACTCCCTCACTGCCTTAATTCCTTTTAAATCCTATTTATTTTATTTATGTGTATGCCTAGTGATTGTGCAAACACCAACTTAGGTGCCCTTGTGCTAGAACCAGGTTAGAAGCACTAGGTTAAATTTGGTTCCTATGGTCATTGGAGGGCTTCAAGTATTCTGCTTAACACTTGAAGATCAAGATCCCGAATTAGCGTTTGGCTGATGGAATGATGTCCATCACGGCAATGGAGTACTTACCTCTACAGTGACAGGATCCGCCGTCATGGCAGTTCTTGTCAGTGTAGGAAAGGTTTGCTGGACTCTACAAGCCTAAACAGCTGGCTGTCAAACTTGTCAAATGTTTTTTGTTTTTAACAAACAAACTCCCAAAGTGGGATTGGGATTTTGTTTGTAAAAAGCCAAAATAAACTTGCAGGAGTGTGGGGGCAACATTGATTTTTTTTAATTCACTCACTGCCAGATTGTTTCTGACAGTGATGGGCAGGAAAAAAGGCATTACACTGTCCACCCTTAATAGGAAGGATGGTGTAATATTGTTTGTCTGATAGCCCCTGCTCCATTAGATTGTTGGAAGAAATATTCTGTAGAAAAACCCTGCTGTTGACAGAATACCTACAGTCTGTCTGTCTATAAAAGAGGCAGAAAGAAAGAGTTTGCAACAGAGTTCCCTGTCCACCAAACTGTAAACCAGGTCCCAAGTTCTAAGGGGTTTCTTGAACTGAAGAAGATATTTCATTGGTCGTAGGATTAGAGGAGGCTTTTCCAGATCTTGGTTGCCTGATAAGCAAATTAGAAGCCTCCTAACCTAGCCCTCTAGACGACTGTTGGGACAGCAAAGAGGTGGCTGAGGATGGTCAATGATCCTGTTAGGTTGGTAAAGAGAGAGAAGATTCAAGATGAAGAAGCTAGTTTTTGAATATAATGTTTTATATACTACAGTGAGGTTCTTGAACAGGATCCATTTGTTGGTGGGAAGCCCATGAAGTTGGTTCAGGTGGTACAAGTTGGTTCTCATTGTTGTCCCCAGGAAGCACTCATGCAGCGGCATTTTGAAGTATTTGTAGATGATCTGCAGAGTAGATTGGTATAGCCAAGGTATATGTATTACAATAGTCAAGGCAAGAACAGATAATTGATGAGTGGTATGAAAACAAAGTTTGAAAGGGATAAAATGGAAAAGTGCCTGCAGTAATTTAAGATGATAAAAGCAAGTGGATATGACCATGGACATTTGAGTTTCCAAAGGACATTTTCATGTAAATTAAACAATAGATTATTATAACCTCATATGGACTGAGCAATCACTCAGACCAGGGGATTGATGGGCATTGCCATTCTTGGGGGATTTCCTTTAAACTTTTAGCTTTTTTTCCTCCTAGGTTTTGCTGATTCTCTTTTCGTGGCCTTGGGACTCTGGGCATGTTCCTATTGTAATGTAGGGGGGAAGTGCATGCACCCTTCCTACACATGCTAGGAAGTAGTGCTTACTTAATTGGTTTAGGTGAAGTACCTGTGAGGGCCCTGTAAAATGGTACAACACATACCCAGGGCAGGTACTACACTGGATTATAGCTGGACGCAGCACTGATTGTGCTACCCACCAGAATAGCCTGTCAAGCATGTATCTGGCTTGCCATTGCAGGAATGCGGGTTCGCTGTTGTGCTTATGCTCCGGTTGGCAATTCTCACTCATTAGTCAACCCTAAGTGTGCCTTCCACTACCACTAGAGGCCCCCTAGGGTAAGCCTGGAGGGGCAGAGCAGAGGATAAGTGAAAGGCAGGGCAGGTACACATGGGTGTTCCGTGCCCAAGTGGTGAAGAAGCCCTATGTGGGTTTTCTCCACCTAGGACGTCGCCTCTTACCATGGGACACCACCAGGTTTTTGCTGATTCTCTGCTTGTGGCCTTAGGGCTCTGGCCACTTTCCCAGTGGAAAGGCAGTGTACATGCCCTTCCTATACATGTTAGGACGTGGTGCTTACCTGATTTTTTAAAAACATGTCACAAGCCTGCCATCGCATGCCTGTGTGTGCGCACCTGCACATATGGTGTTTTAAAAACATGCCTCAAACCTCCCATTGCAGGCCTACGTGAGTGCACTTGCACATACGGGCTTTTTGAAACACGTGCCAAGCCTGTCATTGCTGGCCTGTTTGTAGGCAATTGCACTTATATTCGGGTTGGCCTTTCTAAACCACTGGCCAATCCTTTGGTTACCTTTCACTACAAGTAGAGCAACCCTGGGGTAAGTCTTAAGGGATGAAGCGAGCAGTAGGTGAAAGGTAGGGCAGGAATACATGTGTTCCCTGCCCAGGTAGTGAAGAATACCCACTTGTGTTTTCACTAACTATGAGGTTTAATCTTCCCATACGTTAACATGGGGGGATGGTTGAAATTACTTCACGCTGCAATAGAGGCTTACAGAGGAGCAGCCTCTTCATGTTTCCTATCATTGGATTCACAATAACAAGCCCTCTCCTGCGGTTAAGGTGGATTTGTCATTACTATCTTAGAAATGTCACTTCCAGAAAGTGGACATTTCTCTGCTCTAATACTCTATGTGGGCTTTTTAGCTTGAATCCAGTCTACACTGGAGGCTGGGGAGCACATCTGCGCATTCCCCAGCGACAGTTATACACACTGGGCATGCAGCTGGAACGACAGACCTCTGCCATTTGATGATCTGGCTGGAAAAATTGGAGGGAGAGGTTTTGACACTTGGCCTCGGGGAAGCCAGATCATGGCCCCACTAAAGATGAAGATCTTCATTCCACTGCCTCATGGCAGACAGGACTGGAATTTAGGGGAGACATCTATGGTTCAAAGGGAAACCCTCTGAACCACCCCCAATTTCAAAGGCAGACTGCAGTATAACTACTGGTGCCATACTTTAGCAGGGTAGCAATACACTTAAGGGGACGTGGGACTGGACATCGTGGAGCTGCCTGGTGCACACTGCCAGAGGAATCTGTTGTGCATAAGGAAGATTACTGCCATTGGAAAGGACTTTGCACCCTTCCTGAATAGTGGCTACCCTGGGCTAACTACCTGTTGCTGTGTTGCACCCTGAAGACGGGTCTCCAGGAGCTTGTTGGCTTGCCCCCTGTTCCCTTGTGGAGGTCTCAGGGACATCAAAGACCTCCCACAAGGGACCCACACCATCTACTTGTGACACCTGGAGGGCAGTGCCCTTTAAGTGCCCACATCGTCTGCTGGATACCAACTGGTAGTGCGACGTGAGCGTGGAACTCATTTTGTGCCTGAAGACCAGATTGCCATGTGCGGAGGACCAAACGTACTGCACGAATCTAAGGAGTGTGGCATCTGCATCGTGGGGGCCTCAAGACGCATAAGCGTCTTGTTGGGGGTAAGCGTAGTCACGGTTGCAGGATCCAGCATGGCCCATTTCGTCAATCAGGCCCGGTCTCTCTCGTGCGACACACCAACTGCAAACTCATTGTGCGCGTTGTTTGATTCACAGGTTGCAATCCTCGGAGGGAGGGCTTACCCATAGTTGTGCCTCATTCTACCTCATGTGCCACTAACTTGCTCCTTGGTGTGTGACTGGAATAGTCTGGTGCGACCCGTGTAAATGTGCACTAGGCACTGTATCTCATTTCCTGGGAGGTACATAATCCAACTCTTTGTTGTGTGTTACCAAAATCATCTGGTGTGACCCATATCAACACGGACAAAGCACTGTGCCTCATTTCTAGTGAGGCACGAGGTTTGTAACTCTTCATTGTGTGTGACTGCAATTGTGTGGTGCGACCCATATCAGCAGGCACCAGGCATTGTGCCTAATTTCTCTGGAGGTACGGAAGTTGCAGCTCTTCATTGTGTGTGATCAGAACTGTCTGTGTGACTTGGATCAGAGCACACAGTCGTTGTGCCTCATTTCCAGAGAAGCGTGTAGGAGCAGATTTGTGATCCATTGTGCCCGAATTGCCTGGGTGATACTTTGATTGACGTGCATCTAGGGGGTGCTGAGAAGCTTCCCTGCTTCATCACCCAATTATTAATTGTTCCTTTTGTGCCCTCAATGCGGTGGATCAACTGCCCTCTCCTCACCCAGACCCATTGACTATGTGTTGCCAGGTAGTATTACCCTGATCAGAACTGGGTGGTGAGAGTAAATGACTGGGCTGAGGAAGGCTTGTGAGAGTGATTGGAAGCAGGTCAAGAGACTGCGTGAACCCCTTGTTCTTCGAAGAACTGGGCTGGTGCTGGAAGGCACATAGTGAAATCCTTTGATTGAATGACTATTGCCCTCAGCCCGCTTATGCTCCTTATCCCATGGGTGAACTTCCAGAGTGGAGGCCACACCCCCATTTGTCAAATTCCTCCTAATTAGCCCTGATACCTACCCCCACCTTCTTCCCTGGGACCTTGTCTAAGTGTGACTCTGGCTGCAATCAGCCTAGTATCAGGAGGAGGGTGGTTTAATTCCAACCCGTGGCCATAGGGTATTTGGGTTTAGCTGCAAGGTGGGGGAGGGTTCGGGGCCTCAGGGTCTGCACTTGTATTATCAACTAACCTGCTGTATATCAGTGGCATCGTGTTACAGTGCATTGTGCCAGTGCGCTTCATACAGACTTGCATGCTATCCGCTGCCATGTGTATTGGTACTGAGTGAGTATGTGGGAGTGACTGCCAAAAGAATACATGAACCCTATAACTGTGTGGTATCGAATTGTAATGATTGCCAGGGTGGGCCTAGTTCTGACAATGTTTTGCATAGCATAATGGTCCTGGGGGGTAAAGAAGGATCTTTCCCAAGTGTGTAGAATACTGATGTCATTTTAACATGGTTGAACCTAGTACTGCTAGTGATATTTCCAAATATGATTTATGACCAGAAATACATGAAGTTCATGTTGTGTTAATCAGTGTGTGTGTTGAATACATACACCACATGTGAAGTCTCTTTTGTGACACTCAGAGTGTTTATTGTGTGTGAGTGCTGTGCCAATGCTTTGCACATTGCCTCTGTGATAAGCCTGACTGCTTAGAGCCCTGCTAACCAAAGGTGAGCGCATGTTATACAGTGAGTGTACTCACCCAACCCTGACAGGAGTGGTACGTTCTTCCTGGGTAGGGCATCGCCTCAGCCAACTAGGAAGTATCAGTTCCAACAGGGATCAACAAGTAATAGACCAAATGGAAGGAGATCCTCCCACAATAAGAACTTTGGTCTAATCAGAGTTCAGTTTTTACTCATCTAAGAAGCCAAGTTTGCAAGACAATTACAGAAATCTATTCTAGGTGTTTTCTGATCACTATTAATTAAATGATTAATTGTGTATCATCTGTATAACATATGAATGAAAGGCCAAAGAATCTGATTAATCTGCCTAAAGTGGCCACACATTGTTTAAACAAAGTGGAGCTCAGTGAAGTACCCTACAAAGTTCCTTCTTTGAGATTGAAGTAAATGGTGTGAAAGAAAATGACAAGCTCTTTCTTTAAAACATGATAAGCCATTCAAGTGCCTAGCCTACTACACTGGCTGCCCACAACCAATGCCTGCTGATACATTTAGCAGACTAAGAGCAGAAGCACCATCTTTGGCTATTGTCATTCTCAGCTCATTACAAACTGTTCCTAATACGACTCTGGTGCACAAGATGAGGTTGAAATCATGGTTGTGTGTAGTCTAGAGATAATTTTCCTGAATAAATGTTGGTAGCTGTCTATTAACTTCTCATTCAGCTACTTTAGTTGCAAATGGGTAAAGTAATATTGGGTGGTAATGGCTCAGGGTTAAATTGTCCAAAAGACAGCTAATTCTTGTTTTTTGGGGGGAAAATGGGAAAAGTGCTGCAGAAGCAAGCATCTTTTTTTCCCTGCAAAAGGTATCAACAGAGGGGTTTTGGTGCTAAAATAACCATCTTCCCAGATTACAAGATCAGGCATACTTTTGTCAGAAAAGCAACATTTTCTACACATTTTTGTCATTTTACTGGGGCATAGCCTATTTGTCTGATTTTTTGTCCTTTCAGCATCCTTCCAGTTAGTGGTAGCAATGGGTATGAAAGCAGTAATGGGTCCCAGAAAACTATACAGTTCTTAAAACTAGACAAAAGTCTGAATTCAGCAAGGTATCTTTTGTGTAGATTCTTCAAGGTTTTTCTAATAGAAACTAACAATTGAAATACAAAATATTGAAATTGAGTTAAAAAAACAAACATTTGTGCCAACGTTTTCACCTGTAACATCTTCTAATTATGGCAGATTTTTAAACGCAGTATACCATTATGTTTGCTGGACGGTTCTGGTTGTGGGGATATATAGGACATGGAGGTTCACTAAGAACTCGAGATACCCAGAGCCAATAACTGAACTGCTCTTGCAATGTTTTTTCATTTTGTACAGGGTACATAGCAATTCATTGGGTAAAATATAAAGAGTGAAAAATAGGTACCAAGTAAACATATATATTTCCAAAATGGGAACAAAATATAGAGTTTACAAGCAGTGGTTATTTTGGCATATTTCCAAAATGTTGGGTACCCATACAAGCACGTCAATTAAAGGTCATTTTTCCAAATGACTTTGTTTTTACACATTGTCTTATATTTGAACAGCAGAAATGCAAAGAAACTTAGTTGATAATAGCACCTGTTCTGCTATTCTATGTTCCCATAAGTCTCTCAATAAAAATGGTACCTCACTTGTCTGGGTAGGCCTCGTGCCTGCGACAGGAAACGGCCCAAAACGCAACATGGACACTTCAAATTTTTCCAGTTAACACTGACCCTTTTTTGCAAAGTGGCTAGCTTTGGATTTTGGGCCGTAGCTCAGCTGGAACCTGTGGAAACCTAGCAAATCTAGAGGTTTCAAAGATGCAGAGACTTGTGTGGCTCTCACTGCGTTCTGTTACACAGAATCCCTTGCAAACTTCAAACTTTGTAAAATAAAAAAACATTTTCCTCACATGTCTGTGATGGAAAGTCCTGGAATCTGCGGAAAGCCACACACGTCCACCCAGCCAGCATTCACCAACGTCTCCCAATAAAAATGGTGGTACCTCACTTGTGTGGGTAGGCCTAGTACTTGTGACAGGAAATGGCCCCAAATGCAATGTGGACACATCACATTTTTCCAATGAAAGAGGACCCTTTTTTGCAATGTGCTTAGCTGTGGATTTTGGATCCTAGCTCTGCTGGCACCTAAGGAAACCTATAAATGTTTTTAAACTAAATATGCATTGGAATGCAGGATGGGGTGACTTGTGTGGCTCTCACCAGGTTCTGTTAGCCAGAAACTCTTGTAAACTCAAACTTTGTAAAAAGAAAACAAATTTTCCTCACATTTCTGTGATGGGGAGTTCTGGAATCTGCACGGATCCACAAACTTCCACCCTCCAGCAGTCCCCAATGTCTCCTGATAAAAATGGTACCTCACTTGTGTGGGTAGATCTAGTGCCCGTGACAGAAATGGCCCAAAACGCAATGTGGACACATCACATTTTTCCACAAAAAACTGTCTCTTTCTTTGCAATGCACATAGCTGTGGATTTTGGGTTCTAGCTCAGCCGGCACATAGAGAAACATAGAAAACCGGTACATTTTTAAAAACTAAACTACCAGTAGATTCCACAATGTGGTGACTTGTGTGGCTCTCACCAGGTTCTGTTACCCAGAATCTCTTGAAAATCTCATACTTTGTTAAAAAAAACACATTTTCTTCACATTTCTGAGATGGAAAGCTATGGAATCTGCGGGGATCCACAAACATTCACATTCTGGAATCTAAGTGGAGCAACAAACTTCCACCAATCCAGTACTCCCTCAGGTCGTCCGATAAAAGTGGTACCTCACTTGTGTTGGTAAGTCTAGTGCACATGACAGGAAACAGCTCAAAACGTACTGTGGAGACTTCAAAATGATCAATTACAAAAAGACCTTGTTTTGCGAGCGAGTCACCTGCATTTTTGATCCCGGGCTCAGCGGCCATCTAGAGAAACCTACCAATCCCAGACATTTCTGAAAACACAGGGTAGTCCGGGGAGGTGTGACTTGTGTGGATCCCCTACGTTTTCCTACCCAGAATCCCCTGCAAACCCTCTGATGTAGCAGACAAAATATAATTTATCTCACATTTCTATGTGGGAAAGTTATGGGATCACCGGGCTGACTAAAATGTTCCTCTACCCAGCATTCCACCAGGTCTCTCGATAAAAATGGCACCTCACTTGTGTGGGTGGGCCAAGTACTTGCGATAGGCAAGGTCCTAAAACGTACTGTAGAGACTTCAACATTTTCTATCACAAAACTACCTGATTTGCCAAGGGGGGCACATGCGTTTTTAGTGCCTGGTTCAGCTACCATCTAGGGAAACCTACAAAACCCAGACATGTCTGAAAACTAGGCACCCGGGGGAGTCCAGGGTGTGTGACTTGCATGGTTCCCCAGAAGTTTTCCTACCCAGAATCGCATGCAAACCTCAAAATTAGCTAAACAAATCACATTTTCCTTACATTTCTATGTGGCATCACTGCACTGGCAAAAATGTCCTACCATTCAACGTTCCCTTTTGATCTCCCACTAAAAATGACACCTCACTTGTGTGGGTGTCCAATGCAGAATTGCCTAAAAACTTATTTGTTTTTGGCCCTTCCCAGTCGAAAGCCCTTGGCCCACCCACACAAGTGAGGTATCATTTTACTATGTGTGAAGGCAGGACACACCCTATTTAAGTGTAAATGGGGCTGGGCCCAGCTTCTTCCTCCCATCCTGCATTGATGGCCCATCCAGGCACACCTAAGCTCTTTATTGTGTCAACTACACCAAGTCATCTGACTCAGAGACAGGCTGCAGCCACTAAACGGCCAAGTCAGGGCGATGTCAACTTTCTAAAAGTAAACACAAGGAGATGGTGGACGGAGCGCTGAAACTTTTCAGACACTCACCCCCCGTCACAGCTCTGGGTTGAATCCATCATCGTTCTTTAGCTCACTTCACCACCTCAGTTCAGACCATGCTACACGCAAATCAGTCTTTACCCTGTGCCTCATGGGAACAGTCCAGCCAAACTGCTTTTCCAGGTCTTCCCTGAACCGGTAACAAGCATCCTGGGACCGGTTTTGGAGTAACACCCCTCATCAGCCAGGCTTGCTTGAATCCAGTGGCAAAGTGAGCAAGGGACCCACATCTGGGTATACCCTGCCAACTTAGGGCAGGAGCCTGACGCCCATGGTTAGTGAAGCCTAGCCATGAAACAGTGGAGTGCTGAGCAAGGACATGGTCCAAGGAGCAAGACAATCTTGAGGGTAGATAGGAAACAGGTAAGTAGAGTGGTGGCGCTGCAAAGACTGGAGTGGGAATAGTACATTTTAACCCTCCTGGTTCCAACACTTTCCCTACTGTTGCAACGATTGGAGTGGGAATAGTAAATTTGACCTCTCCTGAGTCCAATGCTTTCCCTACTTTTGCACTGACTGGAGTAGGAATAGTACATTTTACCCCTCCTCAGTCCAACACTTTCTCTACTGTTGCACAGACTGGAGTGGGAATAGTAATTTTTACTACTCCTGAGTTTAACGCGTTTTCTACTGTTGTATAAATTGCAATGGGAATAGTATATTTATTATTTATAAAGTTTAATTTTTGTTATGAATATTGTTTAAATATATATTATTATTATGTGTGTGCGTATTTCATTTTATATTTTTATATATACATGTATATATTATTAAAGATATTTTTATTAAAACATATTTTTAAATATTATTTACTTTTTATGTGTAATAAATGAGAAATATTACATTTTCTTTGCAGCTTATTTGTTGTGCTTTTGATTTTTTATGTTTCTGTAAATATATGTGAATTATAAAATTATAATATATGTTAAAATTAATATTTTTTCATAGTTATACATTGTATATGTGTATGTAAACATAGAAAATGTGATATATGTGTGTACGTGTGTTGGACTTGGCCGTTTTGGCAGGTTCACCCCGAAACGTTTTGCGTTCTCCTAGCCTGTTTCTGTAACCTGGTGTTGGTGATTTTTAGGCCTCTGCGCACTTTAGCACTGTGGCCCAGTGTAAAGTGCGTGCGCTCTCTGTGTATGTGTGGTGAGATGGGCCTGCCCTCCCATAGGAATGCATGAGGAATATGTGTGTCCCTGGTAGTTCCTGATATGAGAGGAGTGCAGGGGCGAGTTTAGTATGTGCAAACTCATGATAATAAATGCTGCACAATGGTGTGCACAGATTTATTGTGACTAGTAGAGAAGTGCCACTTTTAGAAGTTGGCATTTCTTTGTGCAGTGTGTCTGCCTGCCTGATGTGAATTGCATGTCTGGCTTGTGATTGACAGGCGCTGGATGATGTGGGTGGCTCCAGAAGCCGGATGGGTCGGCCCGGTGGTGAATAGGGAAATCTGCCTGTAGATGGGAGGGAGGAGTTGCACCTGGGACCTGATTAGGGTTGTGCCATCCCTCCACAATACTCGCTCCACCTCCTGTATTGCGTCTGATGTCCCTGGCCTGTCCTGTGAAAGGGAGAGAGGGGCTGAGAAAAACAAGGTGCTCAGGTGCTTCCCTGAACCAGTTGTATCTGGTTCCCCCAGACCCTGCACCTTTTAGAACAAAGGGCAATGTGGTATAAAAGAAGGGGCTGTGACCCCATGTAAATGTTCTCTTTTGGATCCTGACAGAGGGGGGCTTGCTGCTGGTGGGGCCCAGGAGGGACCGCCATGGGGATGCCTCCTTGCTGGAGGGCCCTGTGTGCTGGCCCCTGGGCCCTACATTGCCCCCCTGATGCCTCCAGGACTTCTGGGGCCCTTTGGCTATTTGTTTTGGCTTTGCCAAGACTTGATGAAACATTCCAGTGTCTGGGGAGCGATTTATTCTAATTCCCCCACAGGAAAGAGCAAGCAGGATTTGAAGCACAGCGCTGCTGGAAGGAGAGAGAGGGAATCCCCAGCTTAGGGATTCCCCCTGTAATGCGAGCCTTGCGGGTGCCCACGCCGCTTATGTCTGTAATTAGAGCGGGTGCCCACCGCTCCTATGGCTGCTTCTTTATGTCTTAATTGCGTGGGTGCCCACCTCCGGACTTTGCCGGTATTAGATTGAGCGGGTGCCCACCCCGCTTGCTATTTTTTTTTGTGTATGGAGGGAGCCTACCCCTTATTGCTTCCAAGAGCCGAGATCTCCGCCGCCGTCCACGGCCCGCCTGGTAGTGGGCAGGGCTGCCGAACGGAAGCAGAAGTAGCCGGCGCAACGTGCTGACACGGGGTTCCCATGCTGAAGGGAGAGCCCCGCGGTGGCAGCAGAATGGAGGAGTGCCTTGGGTCCCAGGAGGGGGCCCGGCTGTATCGAAGAAGGTGGCTGAGGCCACCAACAGCAGTGCGGTGCTACCAGGAGTCCAGGGAGGCCCCGTAGGAGAAGTGCTGCCGCCTCCCGAATCGAGTGAAGGCTGGAGTCCCCCAAGAGCAGTCCGGTGAGTTGGTAAGGGCTGGGGGGCTCCGGGTGGGCATTGATTGTGCCGGTCCAAGCCCGACTTGTTTCCTGAGCGGCCCCCACCCGAAAGGGGGGTCGCTCCACTGATGGGCATAATTATTTTCTGAGAAGAGCCACTGAGGGCCTGTGTCAGTCAGAGCGGCCCGTCTAGCAGCAGGACACTCCAACGTGGTGATATTGTTTAAAGGGCACTGTGGGGGCCCTGAGGACCTGTGGGCTCATGTCCTCCAGTTCCTTTGGGGGCGTTGTCCCTCAAGAGCCAGCGAGCTCCAACGCTTGGGGGCACGAATTATCTCCAGAGCCTGTGCATGGGTCCAGCAACGTGTGCACAATTGTTTTCAGAGCCCAGGTGGCTCCATCGATGGCCCCATCGATGGCCCCATTATTTTATAGAAGGTCCAGAGGGGCCCAGGCTTTTCCCTGTGTGGGGGGCGCATGGAGTGCAGAGGCACAGTGGTGCCTGCATTTTCACTGATCCCAGCTGCCCTGCGAGAGCGCAGGCACCTGCGACGTTTGTGCGCAGTTATTTGAGAGAGTTCCTGAGAGGGACAGAAATGGCACAGAGGTGCCAGGATTTCAGGTGTGACCCACAGCTGCGCAGCACTTAGTGCCAGTGCACCGTTGATATTCCCAGCTGCCCAGCAAGTAGTGGGCAGCTGCAACGTTTAGGCCTGCGGAGTGCGCACCCTTGACTTTCGCTGCATTGGCAGCGCACCCTGACTCTGTGAACATAGGGCATTTGAGCTCCCTTTGTGAGATGGCCAGTTGGCCAGTGGGACGGTTAGATTTATAGGGCGCCAGGCCCTAATGTGATGTGATGCTAGGAAATATAATGTGTGTATTATGTATTATGCACCCTGTGTTATACCTCTAAACTGTGGTTTATGATTATGAGGCTGCCCTGCATATCATGGTTTATGCTAGTGAGATTATGTTTCACTGTGTGATTTATGCCCCTAGTATGAGTTATGCTTAGGAGGTTAGGGTCTAATGTGTTTAGAGCAGAGAGATGTTTGCATAATGTGTTTATGTTGGTGAGGTTGGCACAGAATGTAATTCACGCCTGATGTGAGACTGTACATAATGTAGTTTACGTCACAGGCTGATACTAAGTACAGTGATTACCAGTGGTTACTGGTTGTACGTTTATGATCTGTTTTACTTTTACTAAGTTCGCTTTGTGATGGTTCTGACAGTGGTCCAAGTGGCCCTGTCATGTGTAAATAATTCCCTTGTAGATATGACCTAGTACCAGGTGGCACCATGTATATTATGTGTTTACTATTCTAATGCTTTTTGAGAATACAAAGGCTATTTTTGATATAACCTTGTGTGGAGTTCCTTTTGTAGTGTGCCTGGGATGTTGTTGCTGTGTGCGTGCGCAAATGCTTTACACATGGCCTCCGGGATAAGCCTGACTGCTCGTGCCATGCTACCAAGGGGGTGAGCAGGGGTTATCTTTGGCGTGTAACTCCCCAGCCCTGACTAGAGTGGTGGTCTCTGCCTGGCTTTGCCGCAAGCCTCCGTCAACCAGAGATCCCATTTCTAACAGCGTGTTTGGATTAGTAAATATTTATCTATATTTTAATATTATTTAAACTCATTTTATTTATAATATAATAATGTTATATGTTAAAATATTTACGTTTTACTTATTTAAGCTACATATATTGTAACAAATAATCTTTTTGTTTATATTTTTCGATATTAGTTATAACAATATTTTTTGGGGGGTTTTTTTGTGCTTACCATTATATGGATAGAAAAATTATATTTTTGTGATCGATACATTTTACACAATATTTTAGTATCACGATATTTATGGTTTCAATATTATGTCAGTGAATCACCCAGTGCCCACATCCCATCAGTGCCCAACCCTCACTACACATATCTGGTAGGCCACAAAGCCTGGTCAAAATCCTACTTCCCACCCTGTGTGGGCCATTCGCCCACTGTGCAAGGCCTTTGGCCCTGGTCATCCAATCTGCTTTCCCTTCTCCATATTTAAAATCTTTTTCTGGTACAGTGGTACTTCAGCTGTACCTGTCATGCAAACTTCCACTCCACTGAGGTACCATCAAAGCTTGCATGGTACTGCAATATCATGGGGAGTTTGATTATAATGCAGTTCTTCCACAATACTCCTGGGCGGGCCAAGCTGGATGCTTTGAGAGTACCATGGTACTGACAGACTGAAGAAAAATACAAATACATTTATTCTGGGGAAGGTCCATATGGGTACCCCACAATTTCCTCGGGTCAGAGCATCCCTATCAGGCCCCCTTATGCTTATCTTTTTTTACTTTCTTATGGCATGGGGGGGGGGGGGGTTGTCCGTGGGTCCTGTAGTGGCTACCACAACATTATGATGAATAGCTGCAACTGGCTAATCAAATCAAGTGGTACTGTAGCACCATCCAGGTAACACGGTACCCCAGTGTCTAATGGGAGCAAAGACTTTCTCAGCCACTGGGATTTGAGTATTTTGGTTGACAATTTCAGCACCTCTGGAGTCCAAGAGGAGTCCAATGGTAGGTACATAAAGTTCCAGATTTCAATATCTTTTCTAGAAGATTAACCTCTTCATGTCCAACCCAAGCAGTTTAATTAACAAAACTTCCTTGAAAGTTACTGAATGGTTTGCACCTCATAACGAAATACGCACTTTCTAAGGAGAGGCCTACCTTTCTACCAAATTTGGTGTAAATCCATTAAGCCATTAGTAGATGTATGTATGTATGTGTGTTCTTATATAGCGCTCGACTTACCCTAGGGCATATCGGCGCTTGCATTGGGAACCCGTCATGGCTTAGCCCTGTGAGATAACCCGTACTGGGCATCCCCAAGGTGAAAGCCAGGCATCCCGCCACGGGGGGCGTTGTGGAGATTAAGCAAGCTTAATGCCCAGAGTTGCAGAGTGTGAAGCCATGATTAAAGTGGGCACCAAAGCGAGAATTATCAAGTCCGTGGACCATTGGGCTCAAGACCCTGCCGCGTCGGGAATTGAACCCTGGTCCCAGGTCTGACCTCTGCTTCAGGGTATGCCTCCTCTAACCAGTGAGCCACACTTCTGTGCAGTTAAGAATAGTAAATCCAATTTTACATACGCATGTTTACCTTCATGATATAATGGTCATCATCAATTTTTTGGTCCTGATATTTTGGCACGTACATATTTTTGTCATTGATATTCTGGCATAGAACTGTTTGCTCTCAATAGGGATGCTGGTCTAGAAGCTTGGGGAGTTAGTGTTCTGGCACAACTGTCCACCCTCCATGAGTTGATTCATAACAGCATTCTACACTGTGGCCTTCCTCATTTTTTGCAGCATTGCTCACCTAATGCATATGGTCGTTGTGCACTGAATGTACACCAGTTTTACATATGATAGCTAATCAGATGTACTCTGCTTTGGCCTTAGTCCCACTGTGAGGAAGGGACTCATATGTTATTTCCAACAGTGGTGTAGGTGTCCTTGTCCTAGACTATGGTATAAAGTCGAAACCCAAAGAGAACCCGGTTGCAGCTACGGCCTGTGCAGGTATGAGCGGTGGGGATGTGTTTGGGGCATTTCGACAGACAAGGAGGGGAAAAAATATTTATTTAATTTTCCCTCGTCGTTGTGTGTCGCATACACCACCCTCACATTGCCCCACAGCTCTTACCTGCATGGGCTGTGGCTGCCCAGGTGCTATAGGGAATGGGTGAGTTATTGAAAGAGTGCGTAAGTATCGGTGCAGCAGTTAAAATTGTAGCAACTTCTATAGGACAGACTATAGAATGATCTTCCTTTGTGCACTGTGCATCTGACAAACATGTTTTTGGGAACAAGGCCTGGGCAAAATGTTTTTTTTTTCCTGTGAAATGTGAAAATAGAACGGCATGCCAATTCACCTCTTTAGCTGTTTTAAACTTTCAAACCACGTAGAGAAATTCTTACCACAACTAGGAAATTGAATGTTGCTACTAGTTTCTTGCAGTTTGCCATTTCACGGATCGCACTGCAGTCCACCCGAAAACTCTGAGACCCGCAGAACTGCAGAATTTAGCACAGTAGAACAGAATAATGAAACGCATTCCATGACTGGATCATCTCTGCAGGCGAAATTTGCATCTTTTGTGTTATGTCGAAATGTTTCGCCTACTACAACATGGGAGCGAGGGAATCTGACATTTTTTTTTTAGAAATTTTTATTAGCATTTTAGAATAAATACAAGACATATGTCATATGAAATGTGAGACAAGATAATATCAAAAAGAAGTACTAAAGTCTCTTTTCAAGAGGCTCTTGATTCTGCGAGATGCATGCCGTGAAGAACCTTTTAACTAGGTGCTTTCTGATACTGTATTGCATGTACTGACTTTATGCAGCATACTCAGACTCATAACTGTAGTCCTCTTCTGTCCTTGTGCAGTCCTATCATCCTGCCACCCTCAGGTAGTGCAGGGGTCGGATATTAACACACGAAGCTGATCAAGGGAAACGTTTCTGTCCAATCCGGATTAACATTGGCCACGCAGTGGCTGCAGAGCTGTGGTAGCCCGGGTGGTTTGCAGGGACAACTGAGAAGTAGGCAGATAGGTAATCTCTTTTTGAGCGAGACGGGAAAAAAAGTAGCGCAAAGCTAGGACAATAAAAAAATATGAATGTATTATTCCGCAAAGAGGTCCAGCGGGATCGGATTGGTAAATTACTCAATGCAAGGGATTAAGGGGTATGCTAGTGGAAAATATAATAGTGCATGTCCAGGGTTGTAACACTGCTCCTTAATAATCGTATACGTTTGTTTGTAGATGATCCCACTATTGCCAGATCAGGGAATTTAGATGCTGGCAGATTACTTTTTTGTCTAGGATCACAATAAACCAGTCAAACTTGGAAAACTTCGTGCTGGTACCAAATAATCCAAAACTCAAAAGCAATTTGGGAGCTTTGTGAAGTAGAACCAGTTCCTTCGGCCAACCATATGGCATCCAAATATCAAAGAAAATCCCCAGCACAACTGGAATATGTGCTCTATGACACTTTCTCCATATATAATAAATATTGCAGGTACCGAAAAGAAGATCACCTACCCCCCTCTATAAAATGAGAAGGTAACCTATAATATTCGATAATAAATAGTATGCAGTCAATATCTCGTATTAATCAATTGGAATAGGAAAACTCAACAAAAAAAAAAAGTGGAAGCTTTTTTCCAGTGCAATATATCGGCAGGGAAATCTCAGAAATGCTCCTTCATGTATCATACTTTGGGCCAGGGTGGGTGGAGTATGGGATAAATCTTTGTTGTTGGAATAGCTTTATTCGATAAAAACATATCATAAAAGCACATGTTACATCATAAAAAACATTTTTTCAGCAATCATCAACATTTAAAATTTTTTTTATAAACAGACCAGCTTTAAGATAACAAATTAGGAGGGGAACTCGTTTACTGAATTAATAATTTTTTTGCAGTTCTTAGACGCCAAGCCCAGCCTAAGAATTTTGCCATACAGGAGGCAAAGAGGGGTCTTGCGTCTGTACGTAGTATGCGTAGGGCTTCCAGATGAGAACGAGTTCCCAAGCTCCTGCAGAGGGGCTTCAACCACCTCCGTCTAGGGGCTGCGTAGACACTGCACTCGAACAACAGGTGGGCCACGGACTCTACCCTTAGATCACAAAAGGGGCAGTAAGGTACGGTTTGGGTGGGCGGTTTCCAGGTAGAAGTAAACTGGCACAAGGGAAGCACCCCCACCCTAAACTTAAAGTACAATGATCTGTCCCACGAGCTCTGGATAATGTCCAAATAAGGTTCCCTATAAGGGGTCTCTTTAGTTAACAGAAACAGGGCTACAGATTTGCAATGGTTTGTGCTACATACCCTCTCATTGTCTACCCATGACCAATAAGCCTTCTTTAGTAGTTGTTTTGAAGGTGCAGATTTGTTAGCCCAAGCGTCTCCTAGGCCTAATTTATAAAGCAGCCTTTTAACCTCCCTAAGTCAGATGATGCTATGGGAACCTGGTAGGGACATAATGTCACTTAAGGCTTCTGCATAACTGCTAAGTTCTTGGACATTCCAAATTCTGGACCATAGTAGAAGAGGGCGTAATTTGGCTTGGTCACATATTGGCCGGGTACCTGCATCTAGCAGCAGTGGGATTGTGGGAGTACTGTGGGGCAAACCCATAAGGTCTTTGTGAAAGTTGTTCTCAAGATGAACCAGAGTATCAACTCTCTGAGTGCCCCACAGTTCGGCGCCATACAGTGCCGCACTCACAACCCTTGCCCTATAGATATCTAAGGAAGCCCCAATTGGTTTTAAAGATGAGGCACGCTGTTCCTTGAGCAGTGCACCTGCCACCCTCTTGTGAGTCAGAAACACCTTTTGGTGGTGTGCCTTCCAGCTCATGGTGTCACTAATACGTATACCCAGGTAGTCAAATTCTTTGACTCGATCGAGTGGAACAGAATCTAGGGCAGGTGGAATGACAGATTTTTTGGGCGGGTTAAGGACTAAGAACTTAGTTTTGCCTATATTTATAGCCAAACCCCTTATATCACAGAAGGCCTTGAAGCTAGAGAGCAATGATTGAATGCCCATTGGTGATTTCGAAATTAGAAGGGTATCGTCCGAGAATAGGAGCGTCTGGATTTTCCTTCCAGCCAGGGTGGGTGCATCTGATGGCTGCTGGAGAAGGTGCTCCACCACTCCGTTAATATAAAGAGAAAACAGAGTGGGGGCAAGCACACACCCTTGGCGGACGCCCCTATCCACAGGGATACAAGGTGTTTTCTCCCCCTGGGCACCCCATCTAATTTGGGCAAAATTGCTGTCATGGAATTTTACAAGCAAGGACAACAAATAAGGGGGGAGGCCTAGCCCATCGAGGACGTTCCATAATAGTGCTCGTGGTACCAGGTCGAAGGCCGTCCGTAAGTCAATAAAGACTGGATATAAACTGTCCCCTCCCAGCACCACCACTTTCCAATAAATCATTAGAAGGCGGAACGTCTGCTCGATTGTACCTGTCCCTGTTCTGAAGCCTGCTTGAAGATCCGACAAAATCCGGTTTTCATCAGCCCACTGGATAATCCTGCCCAGTACCACCTTGCCCGCTACCTTTTGGGATGAGTCCAATAAACTAATGGGTCGATAGTTCGCTGGGTCGTCCCTGGAGCCTTTTTTAAAAATAGGTACGACCTCAGCGTCTTTCCATGAGTCAGGGAATACCCCTCCCAGCAATACCTCGTTCAGGAGGGAGGCAATTAGCCTGCTCCAAAAAGAAGGGTGATTCTTTATTAGATCTCCTGGAATTCCATCGGGTCCTGCCGCCTTATTTGGGACGATACACCTGATTGCCCTCTCTACTTCCAGGCTAGTAAATAAACCATCGTGACATGGGAGGTCAATTATAGGATTGGGCAGTGGACCCAAAGGTGGGCAAACTAAATGAGATGCCCCCGAAGGAGCAGAGTATAGTTTCAAAAAATGGGCAAGCCATACATCACCAGGAATGTTACAAGTTAACTGCTGGTCAGTAGGCTTTTCCCTAGCTCTTAGTAGGTCCCAGAACCTCTTTGCATCCTTCCCATTGCTTGCCTCTACTAAGTCCCCCCAAAAGTTGGAATCGTAAGCCTCCTTGGCTTCAGTTATGGTTTTTTTATAAAATTTCCTCGCGGCCCTAATATTAGCTGAGTCTTTAGTCTTTAATGTGGCGATAAGTTCCCTCTTAGCTACACGGCATTTAGCAGTGTACCACTTATCTCTCACTTTAGGGAGACCTTTCGGGGGACCCCTATGGGTGGATTGGGGGACGATGAACAAGTCACTCAGTGCCACTATAGTCTCAGTGAATAAGGGTAGAACCTTTTTACTAGTGGGACTTAAGGTGTCCAGCCGAGGCTCCACTCCTGACAAAATAGTCCCGGCTTGCGCCATCCTTACTTCGTCTGCTGAAACTTTGGCCCACTTCAGGCGCCTGCTACAGTTTGTGGGAACTAATTTGTGGGAAGTTTTCCACTTGTGATCAGATGTGCCTTGGTTTCCAGCCTGCCAAGGAGGGGTAATGGTTAACCAAAGGAGGTTATGATCACTATCACCCGACACTATAACCTCCATGTCTTGGTGGAGTGACCAAAGGTTGTAGTTAAGCATGGTGAAGTCAATTCTAGAGGAATGACCCGGTCTATTGTATGTGTGAGCACCCGTACAGTCAGATTTGGATCGGCCATTTGTTGATCTCAGATTGTGCTCCATACAAAGAGCATTGATCTCTATTGCACTTTGTGTCCATTTAGGGATCGGGTCAAGATTCAGAATCGGGATACCTCTCCTGGTGTCCTCTTCGAAGGTATCCAAAATGTCCTCTCTGGCCAGTGGCTCAAAACAGCAATTGAAGTCGCCTGCAAGAAGTACATAGGAGTCAGCATTGCAGGCAGCTAGATTGCTGCTTAAGCCTGTTGTGGGTAGATGAGATACACCGCCTTTAGCACCCCTTAGATAGATATTAAATACTTCCAAGTTTCTTCCCCCTTTGCAATTTATTGATATCCACTGGAGATCTGGTGACTGGGTGGTCTTTTGTTTTACACTGAGACCTAGTGCAATACTGACCCATATGATAAGGCCGCCGGATGGGCGACCTTTAGATCCTTGATGTTGGACGGCGGGGACAAAGAAGGTTGAAAAACCCACTCTGTATCTCGGTTCTAGACACCAGGTTTCCTGAAAAAGGCATATATGATAAGGTTCCAGAAAAGCATTCCATTCAGGAATGTCAAAGTTGCGTCCAAGCCCAGCCGCATTCCAACATAAAATTTTTAGTACGGGATCGCCAGACGAAGAAACCTTGGAAGAAACAGTAAGCAAAGGAGAATTGGTCATGACCGATCTAGAAGACCTTGCAGGTAGCTCAGTTTGCTGGTGATTAGGGGTCACAACAGGGCCAGACCAATTAGACCCTGATATTTCGGTAGAGATGGGTAGAGGGGGAGTCATACAGGGTGAGTCTATCCATTCTTCCTCACCGCAATTTTCTGGTGTGTTGGGTATGGATGCCTCCCCATCAAAAGATAGGCTGTTTAGTGTTCCTGTTCGGTTTGCTGTGTAGTCAGGAGCTAGACATACGATATGACGTTGTCCCTGTGATGGCAATGTTTCCCTCCGATGTTGTTGGGCCAATTGCACAGGAAGTCAATCTACCTCCTCTAAACTGCCGAATCTATTGTAAGTAGAGAGACCATTCCAGTGTGGGAGGGTATCCTTATGACTCCGGGAGTGGTTCGTCCATGGATGGTGTTGTACCAATGTCCAATCATCCACCTGGTTGCGTCTTGGTCGAGGAGGGTAGAAGAAGGACAGCGGTCTAGGTATAACTGCGGTCTCATCATTGCCGGGCCAAGAACAAATGTGATGCGCCGTGTGTGGGTCCTCGAAGGTCACCACTATGCAATCCCCGGGACTAGATTTCTTCGTTGGACCTACCCAAGGAGTTCTACGAACCATCAGTACACGACTTCTTCTGCCATTAGGGATCGGTCTGTTTACGTTTAACCAATGCATTATCTTGTTTTTCAATGACCAATGGTTCTCAAATTGGCCATTGCTGATCGTAGGAACACCCGTCAGAACAACCACATAGTCGTTGGCCTCTGGGGGAAGGTCAATATAACCCCCTCTGAAGTTGTCCTTAGCTGGGGGGCCCTGGGTTTCACTAGGAATGGGTCTGGGGGGCACTTCTGGTTTGGGATTTGCTGGGTGTCGCGTGGAACCTCGCAAGGAAACCTGAGGTTTAGCGCGAGCTTGGTCCACAGTAACAGTCCTTGGTTTAGGGACAGGCCTTATAGTGGGTGGCACTGGGAGGGGGGTTTGCTGGACTTGGGATACAGGAGCTAGTGGTGTTGAGTCAGCTACTCTGATGCCCTGATTTTCGAGACTTTTCAACCCGAGAGTGGCCAGAGCAATAATGCTCTTCTCCATTTCAAGCAAGTTGTTTTCTATCCTTGATAGTCTAAGGTCTAAGGGTGATAGAAGTTTTTTGAGGGTTTCCCAAACCATCTCTATAAACTCTTTGTTGTTTTTACCCAGCCCCTCTACCTGTGGGCCCTCATCCTCTGAGGTAATAGTAGGGGGAATAACTGAACCCTCACCCTGTCCCTCACTTGGTGGCTGTGTACTAAGAGTACGCTCTGCACCAGCATTAATTGCTGGGACATTACTCATCGACAAATGTTGGGGAACTGCAATTTTTGCTTTTTTGCGAAAGTAGGCAGAGCGAGAATGGCGTTTTTTTTTTGGTTGTTTGCCACTAGTATTGGTAGTGATCAAAGTTGTCTGAGGGAATGGAATAGGGGTGGAGTTGTGTGCACGGAGGGGTGTGGATGGGGTTACCTTGTCTTTGTTTTCTAGGGTTGGAGGAAGAGTAGCAGGGATCAGGGACTGATGAACATCGACCTCAGTGACTATACAGTGAGGGCGGGCAGGTCGCTCAGGGGTAACTGAAGCAGCTATGTGGCCTAAGGAGGATTTTTTTGAAAGTGCTATGACTTGAGACACTCTTCTAGCAGCTTCTAATTCTAGCGAGACCCGGGTTTGGAGTTTTGATATCTCTTCGTCTATAGCTATGTTAGTGCGGGTAATAAAGTCATCCATGGGGCCACTAATTTGTGACCCACCTTTAGAGGTCTTGCTACGAGTTACCCTTGTATTCATAGCGCTTGGGGCACGGGGACAACACAGGATAGGCGAGCAGAGTGAGGAAGTTGGGATATGTGTTTACCTTTATGTTATTAGAGTCGTTTGTAAGGATATTGAGCGAAGGGGGTTGGCCAGTCCAGTCCTCTCCGTCCTCGAACGGCCTCAAACGGCCCGCTCTTAGCCCGGTCTTCGCCCCGAGCTGCGTCCCGCGCTGCGGGAGTGTAGTGCTGTGATATAGTGGACGTGATGGGCGGGGGGCGGGCCGGCGGGGAGAGACCGGATGGTGTTTCCGTGGTCTCGCAGGGGCTCCTGGTTGATGGAGTCCCTGCACACTCGCAGCCCCGCCGAGCCTCTCGCCCTTACCTCCGCCTGGAATCAGGTGCCGGTGATTGGTAGAAAGTGCACTCCTGTGCGAAGCGGCACCCGCGGAGCGGGTGCGGCGAGCAGTTAGGATGAATCTGCCCTCGGTATCCTTGCACAGTATCTGGTAAGCCTCAGGAAAGGAAATGAGTGTCCCAACAAGTAATCTGGAGAGACGCCTTTTAGTACCTCAGGTGGGCGGGGGGCGGGCCGGCGGGGAGAGCGGACCGGATGGTGTTTCCGTGGTCTCGCAGGGGCTCCTGGTTGATGGAGTCCCTGCACACTCGCAGCCCCGCCGAGCCTCTCGCCCTTACCTCCGCCTGGAATCAGGTGCCGGTGATTGGTAGAAAGTGCACTCCCGTGCGAAGCGGCACCCGCAGAGCGGGTGCGGCGAGCAGTTAGGATGAATCTGCCCTCGGTATCCTTGCACAGTATCTGGTAAGCCTCAGGAAAGGAAATGAGTGTATGGGATAAATCTATATCTATACTACTATTATAAAGAGAGAACACAAACCTTTTGGCAAGGTAAACTCGGGAAACACAGCGCCAATCCACACACCCAATACATTGTTGTAATCCTCAGGGTGTGCATATGGACATAGGCTATAGAAAATTTTTAAAAAACGTACATTTAAAAATATAACTTAAAAAAAAAGTAGTGCCCTGAAAGTAGCGCCGGCCGCGACGCTAACGGCCACAACGTAGTGCTGGCCGCAATGTACGTGATGACGAGGAGGAGCGGTGGTGAAGTGAGGAGCTCGGGGAGGAGCGGCGGCTCAGGTAAGGCTCCGGGACACGGGACGGGAGGGAGCCGGTACGGGAGGTTGGCCCGGAACAACTGCGGTAAGGCTCAGGGTCTGGGGGCAGCATTTCAGGCTTGCGTGCACTCCCGCCCCGGCCCCCGCCCGCCACGACATTGTCCGGGACACAGACAATGTCGTGGCGGGCGGGGGCCGGGGCGGGAGTGCACGCAAGCCGGAAATGCTGCCCCCAGCCCCCTTCTGTCCCGGGCAACACTGGGGCGGGCTGCTAGTTAATAAAATAAAGACAAGAAATGAGTATGCTGTGAATAAGCCAAAGCTCTTTGCATGAGAAAATAAGACAAGTATTGACAAAGCAAGTCTGTTTCACCTTAACGTGCTTATCAAAGAAAACACTGCCATGCACGAATGCTGTTCAATACATTAAAGACAGACCTATTGACTTTGCTAAAAATGACGGGAATATTAGCAACAAATATTTGCTTTCTAAACAGAATGCACATAGTAGACAATTGAATTTAACAAGTAGAGTGATGGTTTAGAATACAGCTCAGATGTAAAATAGTTAATTGTGCATTTCATTGTAAGAACATCATTCACCAATGATACGACAATGATACACCTAACTGCCAATACCAAGAGTGAAAGAGAAATACTCCTGTTGGTGAAACATAAGCCCATTTGGTAACAATAGGCCATGCTGACAACTTCGTTGTTAAGCAAGACCTAACAAAGAGATGGGGGGAAAGTAAGCAGGACATGAGGCGGTATGGTAAAGGAGTACAAAGCCTGTAGGAAAACAAAACTGATTGGAATAGCAACTCGTACTCCCAAAATAGAAGGTAAGAGGCTTGCAACATCCATGTGATATCTGACATTTTGATGTAGAGCTGACTGGAGCCTTATGGATCAAAAAAGCTACAACTGAAGTAAAACCAATTAAATCAAAATGGTTGAATATACATTATATCATGAGAGGTAATTTGAGTGATATTTTTAGAGCTAATAGAAGATAATGGAAGGTCGGGACTTAAAATAATTCTCCTGATCCTTTCAAATTATTTATGGAGCTGAGAACCCATGATCACTGCTCACACACCTCTACTTTCCAAACAAAGGAGCAGTATAACCATTCTCCCGGTGCAATTATCCAAGACATTTTTTTTATTGGTCTGCACTCTGCACCTTCTTTTTTGGATGTTTCCTGAAGATTGAGGGCAGGGTTTTTGTGCTCGATCGCACGTGTTTCATTTGCGGAGCATGCAGTGTTTAATTTGTGCCGGTGGGTGGAGGTGAGTGACCTTGAACAAGACATGTGAAGGTATCAAAAGCAGAAATTATGAAGAAGCCAAACATAGGGAAAAAATGACAAAGGAAACAGCAGGTGTTGCATCGAACCTGCAAGTGTGAGACAGAGAAACAGGGACTGTTGTGTTAGCATGAGATTAAGATAGACTTTAGACAAGCCAACCCCTGCATTCGGCAGACTCTTTGTGACGAGTGAGACACTGCATGAAAACAGGCCTGTTATGCTCTGCATGAGAAAGTCGCTTGTTTATGCAACATGGTGCAGACACTTATGCCCAGCAACAGATTAGTTACTAAGGGCGCAGGGCAAATCGTATTTTCTAGAGAGTCACTAACTATGTGCCTCTGTGCTAGGAGCCCATACGCTGACCAGAACGTCAAGTTATGCTGCAATATTTCCCCTTTACATATGCTGTTACTTTAGCATATCATGTTGGTGGTATATAATGTAATTTAAAATTCAGATTGAATTGGTTTTTTTTAATCGTTTTATTCCTACTGGTCTGTTTTACTGTTCTAGTCAAACTGGGATTGCTTTCTTATATTTGTTTTCTTATGCTGGCTGCAATGGGAAAGCATGACTTTTGATGGAACAAAGAAGAGTGGCATTTCCCTATTCACTGCAGTGTTGGATTATGTGTTTATCTGGCTCGAAAATGACTTCTCAATCTAGCGGCGTAATCTTGGGGATCTTTATGTTGTAGAAACCCTTTGCTATACAGCCAGAGGGGTCAGTGCTTCTTAATGTGACAAGAAATGCGCGGGTCGCTGGTATAAGTATTTCAGACTTTGGGCTCCAAACAGTCGGAGTTGTCCCAAGGGCCCTAACGGAAAGAATAATTCAACTGGGGGGGCGCTTCTTGAACTTAATAATGATTTTTTTGTGACATGGAAGATTGTTTTGTAACAGACCTTTTTTTTAACTTTCACGAACAAACAAGAGGTGGATGACATTCGGACGGCCATGACTCCGGTGGCTAATAGAGATTCAACAAATTAGTCACAGTCACTGTCAACTGTCAAACCCAAACCCCCTCTACCACCCCTTCCACAACCACTTTTACCCATTTGCAAAGCAGAGGGGCTCCCAAACGAGCCCATTTTAGAGACCTCTACCAGGTCACAAGAGTTTGCTCACGTTACTACGTGTCGAGGGACCATGGAATGCCTGGTTGATAATCTCCGGGGTTTGTGTTTACCTTCATACCTAATATACAATCCCACTCAATGCCAGCAGCCCAGCAGAACTTGACAGCGTGTGCAGACACTCTGATAAATGAGGTATGTAAGGCCTTCACATTGCCTCAAGGTCATTGAAGCAGACTAAGGCTTTCCATGGGCAACATGCTCCGCAGTCACATATTCCACTGATCAATAGAGGGAAGGTTCTTGTTCCTCCTCTGAGGTGCCAATGTAAATTTCTCCACCCCAGGCAATTCCAAATAAGAATCCTGTCTGTTTTCATTTAATGCTCTAAAAGTGAGGAACATGAAACTATTAAGACAGAGGCTATGTCTGAAAATTCTTGGTGGCCCAGTATTTCTTTACATGCTGCTAAGACCTCCCAGGAGGTCTAATAAAGAGGCAATCCACCATAAGTGACAGATATCCCCATGAAACCCACACCCCTCCAAGCAAAGTCAACTGATTGTTACATAGAGCTTATTGAGTATTACTTGAAGAAAATACAAACCGAAGTTCACATTGCAGTGGGCCATCATTCCCAGGATAATAGTAATCCCTTCTACAAGGCACGCCACAATTGCAACCTTTGGTACTCTCTCACTTTCATCCGCAGAAACAGGTCCCATCTGTACCTGTATGCCCGGTGTAGGTTTGTGAGTGTTCCATCAAACCTTTATGTAAATTGAATGTTATGGCCCTCGACTCACAGAAAATGAAATAAACCTTCTTGAAGGTCACGGTGTTCAATTACGCCGATGACCTCCAGCTAATTTTCGACCTTTCCCACTCCCCTTCCTCCGCTTCAAATGTCCAATCCGTCATGCTGTTCATCCAGGATTGGATGAACTGCAACCACCTCAAACTCAACCCGGACAAGACGGAATTAGTCTTGACCAGAGGTGGTTGCAGTCCCTGGTCCCCTTCTCACTGGCCCTCCTCCCTTGGTGTTCCCCCGCTCCCAGTTCCTAAGGTCAAGACCCTCGGCATCTTCCTGGATCCCTCACTTTCCGTTCACTCTCAGGTCAATTCAGTTGTTTCCTCCTGTTTCTTTTCCCTTCGAATCATCAGGAAGATTTCTCGTTTTTTTTCTTTATCCGCCCTAAAAATTATAGTGATGGCCATGGTGCTTTCGCGCCTCGATTATGGGAACATCATTTACAATGGCGCTCCAGCTTACGCCATTCGCCGCTTGCAGCTAGTGCAGAATCAGGCTGCCCGCCTGATTCACGGCCTGCCTAAATACCATAGAGCTACTCCCCTATTGCAGGCCTTGCACTGGCTGCCGGTGAAAGAGCGTGCTCTGTTCAAGCTTGGCTGCACCACTTTCCAGGCTAAAACAGGCACTGCCCCGGAATTTATCTGTTCTGCCATCACCCCCTTCATACCTGGACGAGAGCTTAGGTCCACTCATCAGGCTTTGTTAACCATCCCCCGTTTCAGTAAGAAAAAGACTGGCGGTACGAAATTCGCAGTGCTTGCTCCTGCGTTTTGGAACTCCCTCCCCCCGGAACTCCGTATGTCTTCTTCCTATATTGAGTTCCGGAAGGGGCTTAAAACTTTTCTTTTTTCCCGAGCCTACAATGCTTAATCCCCCTCTGCTCCTGCCTGCTTCTCACAATCTAACAGCGCCAAGAAACCGCATGGTAAAAGTGCGCTATAGAAATGATTTTAAATTCAAATTCAAATTCAAGGAGATGCATTCTCAAGTAGCCTATTCTTGCACTTCTGGGGCCATATTACAATAAGTGCCCCGGGGGCGCAACAGGCGTTTCCGCCCATTATGCGTGCCCCCAGGGCACTTTGTTATTACAGAAGGGGGCACAGACGCTTGTGCGTCCCCTTCAGTAATGCTGATAGCGCTGGTGTACTTAAAGCGCCAGTTCTTCCTTCAGGGGATGTCCCCTTATTTGCATAAGGGTGTGCCTTATACAAATGAGCGAATTCCTTTGCCCTTGTGCCCGAGCCATATTACAGACACGGGTGCAGAGACAAAGAAGCTCTCAGGGGGCACACTCACAATGTGCCACCTTCTAGATGGCACACTGTGAGTGTGCCCCCTGAGTACAGCTCTCTGGAGGAGAGAAGGGGGGTCCAATGGACACCCAGACATCCCCTTGCAGGTGGGTGCAGCAACTGACTGCACCCGCCTGCAAGGGGATCACTAATCCCCTTTAAAAGTGTAGGCAAGTTGCTGCCTGCACTGTGAAAACATGGAGCGGCGGCGAGCAGCCGCTCAGTGTTTTCTCATGAATGTGCTGCCCTGGAGGCAGAGCGAGTTTGCGGCTGTGCATACAGGAAAGGGGGTGGTGATGAACAGAGTGTCTGAATTAAGCAGACCACTCTTACCCAGTCCAAAGATCAGGGCTTGATCCATCACCGTTATTTATCTCACTGCACCATCCCAGCTCAGAACCTGGCTATATGCAAATCAGTCTGTCCCTGGCTCAGTGCATCATGGGAACAGGGCAGACTAAACTACCAAGCCAATTCTTCACCAGAATGGAGACAAGCTACCGGGGACCGGTTTCTGCCATTTCAGCCGTCGTCGGCCCGGCTTGCTTGAATCCTGATGGTGCAGTGAGAAAGGGACTCATGTCTGAGTATACCCTGCCACACCTATAGTGGCCAAAAAAAGCCCTGATCTTTGGACTGGGTTAGGAGTGTTCTGCTTAATTCAGATACTCTGTCCATCACCACCCCCTTTTCTGAATTACATTGTAATAGGGCACATTTTCATTGTTTGTGCCCAGGGCACCTTTAAAAAGTTGTGCCCACAATGACAATGCGTAATATGGCCCTTGGTTGACTAACTTAATGGGTAAACTTTGTATGGTGTAAATGATCTGCACACCTACATTAGAAACTACTTACAAGACTAGAATGACTTGATTGTGCCTTTATCAAACATGTCAGCAATCATGAGACAGCCCCTCAGAGTCCATTTGCAAAACTCCCTGTGCTAATGCAGGGACGAATAAAGGGTGAAAATGTATTGACGTAAGTCAACAGCAGCATGATCAGGTCCATTCGCATGCTGACTGCATCCCAGACTGCAAGGATAGTACATGCAGTCCCCCTCCTACACATATGGAACACGTCCATCACAACAGGCATGTTCCCGGACTGTTGGAAACAGGCCACTCTTCTCCCGCTAAAAAAAAAACCCCAAGGCGCGCCGGATGACCTGAGCAATCTCCGACCCATCTCCCTTTTAGCAGCCCCTGGCAAAATGCTCGAAAAACTGATCCAACGGCAGATTAACAGCTTTATTGAAGAAAGCGGTGCCCTACATGAAACTCAATCTGGCTTTAGAGCCGGCTTTAGCACCGAGACGGCCCTCATTGAGGTTGCCGAGTCAATCAGATGGTCCTTAGATTCAGGGGCATCAGCTATGCTGGTGCTCCTGGATCTATCCGCTGCTTTTGACACGGTAGATCATAGCAGACTGCTGATTCGACTCAAGGACATTGGCCTTGGAGATAAAGCACTTGACTGGTTACACTCCTACCTCACAGAGCGGTCCCAGAAAGTGGCTCTGGGCCCCTTTTCCTCTGAACCTAAAAGCCTCTGGTGTGGTGTCCCACAGGGGTCTGCACTCAGCCCTCTGTTGTTCAATGTGTATTTGGCCCCGCTCTTCACCTTGATTGCTAAATGGGGGGTCAAGGCAATATCATACGCGGATGACACTCAATTGGTCTTCCCCTATACAGACACGTCAGAGGCAGCTTTTAGTAAAATCAGGGGCTGTCTTCGAGACGTGGCCAAATGGATGAACACTAATAAACTCAAAATGAATGCGAGCAAAACAGAGGTCTTATTTTTTGGAAATCTCAAACACCCCCCTCCAGACCTCTGGTGGCCTACGGAAATGGGCCCTGCCCCATCCCCTGGTACCCATGCAAAAAACCTAGGAGTAAGGTGGGATGAGAACCTGTCCTTCTTGCCGCATATACAACAGCTTACCGCTGGCTGCCTGCACAAACTCAGAAATTTGCGAAAATTCCTGCCCCTGCTACCAGTCGAGTGTCGAAAAACAGTTGTTCACGCAACAATCACATCACGTCTCGACTATTCTAATGGCCTTTTTCTTGGTCTGCCCAAATATGCGGTGCAACGCCTACAGATCGTGCAGAATGCGGCTGCGAGATTGATAAAACGGGTCCCTTTCAGGCAGCATATCTCTCCGCATCTGCACGAGCTGCACTGGTTGCCAGTGGCCAGCAGAATTAAGTTCAAGGTGCTTACCTTGGCTTTTAGAGCACTAAAAGGCTCTTGTCCCAACTACTTAAAACTTCGACTCCCCCGTTACCTTCAAGAACGAGAGCTCCGCTCAAACTCCCTGGTCAAACTAATTACTCCCCGTGTGAGGAAAGCTAGACTTGGAGGCAGGTCCTTTTCTGTTGGCACGGCTAAACTATGGAATACCTTGCCCCCTGTCATCCAATCTGCCACAACAGAAGCTAGCTTTAGGAAGCTCCTAAAAACTTGGCTCTTTATGCAATAATTTTGATCTTCCCCTTGACTACTCGCTCTTGGCTGTAGGACTCGCTAGCGCCGGGACACCTCACCTGAGGTAGCTGTTCGCGCTTTATAAGCATCTGTATTATTATGTAGGAGTTCTAAGGAGGACTTTGGAAACCCGTTTGGGTTTTGGTTCCCATGCTCAGTTCCAAAGGATCCCACTACACTTGATGTGTGGCCAGATCTTGTCTTTTGATCAGATTCTTAATCAACCAGTATTCTTAAATGTGCTAATCTACACTCACCACTGTGCTCATTACTGAATTTTGCAAGTTGTATGGGGTAGAGCCTCCCTCCAAAGAAAAAGGAAAACAAATATTTCAGTGTATTAAACAGTTCTCCTCTACTTAATAGGGAGAGTCTGATGCCAATGCATTTTCCCAGGATGCACGTTCATCTTAATTTGCATTATGCCCCCCAGTAAAGAAAAATGATGCAGGATTATTGGAAGTTTCTATGGAGACCAGAAAGAGGGCATGTACTCGGTCCTGTAAATATCTGACACAGTATGGATGGTGATATTGCCGCACGCATATCTAGTGTTATTAGGGGTGAGAGATTTCAAAGGGACCATTGTTCTCTGAAGTAGAGACAGGTTGGCAACCACATATTGCCACAGCTTTGCTTTGAAACCAGCATCACTTTAAAATTCATCAGCTGTATCTGCAGCTAGTATAGGAGGGTTTAAAAGAGGTAAGTGTAAATAACACATCAGTGCAAATAGGTTAATGTTATGGACAGCAGGGCCAAACTCAATCCATTCAATACTATAATGTCCCAGATACAGGCTGCGAACTGCATGATGCTCACAGAAAAACATAAGGAAAAGAGGATGCATTCCTGCTGGTTCCTCTACATGGTGGCTGTCCATTTTCTTTCATTTTGGAGGTAGGGATAAAAATAACATGTTATCAAAAAGTGCTCCCCTTCAAGCAATAACTTGTGATTAGCAGGTATTCCTTATCTACTTTTAGTTCTGAGAGAATTTTCAGTAGTAATATGTACTACAGTTGCACACTATGTTTAGTTAAAAACAATGATCTCATTTATTAAAAACGTTTCACAAATTTTACCTTGTTCTGGCATGGTTCTCAATATTTGAAATGAGCTTACATGGAAGTTATAGCGTGGGATTTCTCACAAAAGTTTGTATTGCGAGTTCCACCCCCACGCCCCAATTCACATTTGATTAAAGCACCACAATAATATTATACATAAAAAAAAAATCCTGAATATATTAGCAAGAATGTCGACAGAGCGTTTTGGTGGGTTCCAAGGTTCACCCCTCCTTCTTCGGGACATATATAATAATTAAGCGCCTCATTATGACTTTGGGGGTGTGAGAGTGGGCCACCATGTCAGCGACCAGCCCCCACACTGCCAAAGTCATAATTAGACCACCCCGAGTTCTGAATGGAATCCAGGTCGGACGGTCCTTTGCTAGCTGTCCCATGGCAGTGCCTGGTGAAAGGCTGATAGGAGAGCCGTAGTGGGAACCACAATGAGACCACCAGTGCAGCTTCACTCAGTCAGGGTATCTATCTGGCAGCTTGGACACATGCTTTACTCTTGTCTATCCTAAAAATCGTGAATGGTGACCCTGCAATTACTAGTAACTATAAAACTATTGCGCTCTTACCTGCTCCGGCAAAGGTCTTAGAAAAACGTGTATTGCAGCATTTGTCTGGCTTTATTGAGACCAATGATCTTCTCCATGACTCTCAATCTGGATTTCGCTCTGGGTACAGCACAGAATCAGCATTGATTGAAAAGGCTGATTCAATTCTCTGGGCGGTAGATGGTCGATCCAAGGTGGTGTTGGTGTTGCTAGATTTATCTGCAGCATTCAACACCGTCTCCCACTCTATCCTCTTGAATCGTCTCAGGGATATAGGTATCCAGGGAACAGTGCTTAACTGGTTATCATCTTTATCTGATTGCAAACAACAGGTCCGGACCCACCCTTTTACTTCCCCTGTCAAACCCCTTAAGTGGGGCGTGCCTCGGGGCTTAGCCCTGAACCGCTACTTTTTAATATTTACCTGACCCCTTTGACTGAATTTATCTCTAAAAGTGGGATCAAAATAATATCTTTTGCGGATGACACCCAGCTGTTGTTCACCTTTCGGAATGTATCCGCCTCCACTTTTGAGCCTCTTAAAGAGTGTCTTAGGAATACTTTGGCTTGGAAGGACCGCAATTTTTTAAAACTTAATGCAGATAAGACTGAGATCTTATTTTTTAACCAACCATCCCCACTCTCTTCAATTTTGTGGTGGCCTGCTGAATTAGGCACTGCACCTCTACCCAAGGACTCGATCAAGAATCTAGGCCTCAGATGGGACTAGCATTTGCCCCTGTCTACGCAGGTCCAAACGGTCTCGACCACCTGTTTTGGTAAAATTAAAACCATAAAAAAATTCATTAATTATTTGCCCAATGCAGCTCGTAAAACTGTGGTCCATGCGCAGATAACCTCCCATCTGGATTATGCTAATGGATTATTTCTGGGTATCTCAGTAGGCCTGCTCCATAGACTCCAGACCATTCATAATGCTGCGGCATGCTTGATCTGCGGGGTCCGTCTTCGTCACCACATCTCTCCCTACTTAAGACATCTTCATTGGTTGCCCATTGCTAAGAGAATAGAATTCAAGGCTTTGACCTTAGCCGTTTGGGTTTACCATGGATTAGGACCTCTCTATCTAAGGAGGATACTCCGCCCCTATCATCAAGCTAGACTCTTACGGTCTAATAATAAACACCTCCTTATCACCCCTCAGTTTCTAAAAACCAGAATGGGAGGCAAATCCTTTGAGGTGGGTGCCACTGAATGCGTGGTCCAGTCATATCTTGAGTTCCTCAAGCCCCTGAAAACATGGTTATTTGCCGTATTGACTAATCTTCCATTCTTTCGGCCCTGATCTGTCTGCTCCAGTGCCGGGACACCCTGTTAGTCGTAGCTGTGCGCTTAATAAAAATCTGTTTATTATTTCTGCAAGGCATGGACTGTCAAGTCTCTGCCCTGCAGGAACTGGGGGTGTATGCAGACAGTGGGGCACATCATGTGCCCCTCTTTATGCAATCCCTGTCGCAGAGGCAACAGGGGGCCCTGTAGGACCCCTTTAGTTTCCTTTCAGCCGCACTTTTCAGGGCGGGCTCGCAGGCATGAAAAATGTGACAGATAGGAAACTCGTAATATGCTTTCTGGTGCCACTGCAGCCCAGCCAAGCATATTGCAGCCTCAAGACCACTGCAACACCGGCAGGGATCTCTGATGAGTGGCTGTTGCCATGGTGCCTGCCAATGTGGTCCAACCACCCAAGTCGTAATGGGGCGGTCGGACCGTACTAGTCATAATAAGGCCCTAAAAATGTATTGCACTGTTAAATACGAAAGCAGAAAAGACAGGAATAAGTGTGCAGTACAGAACTTCTCATTATTTTCTTTTTTCTTACCTAAGTATTTTTTCAGTTTACCTATTCTTCATGTATCATTAATTAAAAATATTCATCTTAAAAATATGTAATTGAGATGACATCAATGTCCCTATATATTGACCATCATAATAGCATGTTCTTCATTGCACTATATGTATGTCAGTACGAATCACCCATTTTGGTATGTGAATGAATTCATGATAGCCTATTTTCTCCCATAGTTCTCTCATTCTTTTAGATACATATTGGCACACTTCTTAACTAGGAAGGTCTTTCACGTAAAATATATGCCCATTGCCATTGAAATAAAATATGGATGAAGTCAATTTTTTCACAACCTCCTCTGAAGGAATCACTTGTCTACCTGGACCAACGCCTTCTCAAAATCTAATCAATCAGAAATGCAAATATTGACTTTCTCTTGGCCTTTTTCGACCAGTTGGATTACATCACTAAAGTTGCCATAGGGATGACCCTTGATAAACACCGGCTGGCCAGTATGTATCAATTCCAGGATGAGACATTCCTGCTAAGAGGCACATTTGTGAATAAAATGCCATCTACATTTAGTAGGGCAACTAGTCAATATAACACTGAGGTATCCGTGCCTGATGCAGGCATATAGGAGATATAATAAACAAAAGATATGCCAGAACTGAGATATTGATTTGACCTGAAGGTTTTGTACATAAGTTAGAAAAACGGATTCCAACTCACGCTGTTGCTAGTTAATAGCAATTTATTCAATTATTTTCAAAAGAGAATTTTTAGACAATTTAGTACATTTTAAACAACACTACACCATATATATACAGTACTCATTCACCTAGTCATCCATATCACAAACATACAAAATCAGGCATACATATATACATAGAATTTCAAAATGATCACGGTGGAGAAATAACAACACACAAATTTGGAAAAGGGAAAAAGACAAAGACAGCAAAGGCTGCTCATACAATATTCATCTGTGATATACCATAAATCTGTACATATATACAAAAATTAGAGATTAATCATAAACCACTTAGGAAATGTCACACATTGTATATACACATGTTCAGGGTATCGGATTTCACAGTTATTTGAATTATCAGTTTAAGGGGAGCAGCACTCTGCAAGGGGCCTACGCGTTTCGAGTCCTATACAATGAAAGGACTCTCATCAGGGCCGGGGAGATTATCTAGAAAAAGAAAAAATGGAATATCTTCAATGTCAAGACCACTAATGGAAGATAGTAAGCAAAGAAACCCGTTCTCTCACTCAGCTTACCCTACTGGTCTGCGAGGCCACTTCACAGGTGTAGAGGACTGGGATGCAGGCGGTCGCGCTCGCTGGGGAGTGGCGATATTACACTGGGGGTGGAGGGCGACAGTTAAGTCTAACTGCAGAACAAGGGTCTTAAAGTATGCTCATAGATAGGCAGGTTCTTACCTTATTTTATTTATAACAACGGACCGGGAAGGTGTTCTCATGGGTGGAGAACCCAAAGTTGAGCCCAACGGGGTGTGATTACCTGGGGGAAAGTGAGGGCGAACGGTGAGGAATTTTGACATTCCTAGGCGGTTTAGGAGAGCCTGTCTAGGTAGAAGAGAAGCGCCTACCTCTATCGGTGGAGATTGGTGCTTACTCAGCACAGCGTCCCACTTGAGTTAGGGCGGGTGCTGGTACGTATTTTAAGGACTCCTGAAAGAGAGTTAAGAAGGAGTAAGTCAAGGTGCACGGGCACGATGATATAACAGGCAGGAAGAAATCCTCAAAACAAGGGAGAAGGTGAGCAAACCTGAGGGGATTGGTATCCTCGTGTCTATTGGCGTCTCCGGAGCGCTGATCCTTCGCGCATGCGCAGTGGATAGCGTTTCCGGAGGAGAGGCCGTTTTTATAGCGCGGTCCGGGAGGGGTGCTGCTCATTAGCGCATGAGCACTACGCTGGCAAGAAGACCGGGGACGCTACTCTCTAGCGCATGTGCGCTACGGATGGGAAAATGATTGGAAGGGTGCAACCCAGTGTTTGAGACAGAGTACTGGAGCAGGGCAACGAAGTTAAAAACGGTCATGTGGGGCAGGCAGGCAGGGGGCCTGGGGGGACAGTGAATTGCCAACTCTCTAGCGCATGTGCGCTACCGATGAGAAAATAAATGATTGGAAGGGAGCAACCCGGTGATTGAGACAGGGTACTAGAGCAGGGTAAAAACGGTCATGTAGGGCAGGCAGGCAAGGGGCCTGGGGGGACAATGAATTGCCAAGGATATCAGAGTTTGTATATTTCTGATAGTTCATTGAGGCCAGTCACGGCCGTGTTGAACTTCACAATTAAGAGTGCTTCCCTTTTGGAGAGTCTGGCATCCCAGTCACCTCCTCTGGGGTCGCGCTCAACTTTGGAAATTATAGTCCATTGCAGGTCCTTGATTTGGTGACCCTGTCTGTTCCAGTGATTAACCAATGGAGCTGTTTCGACCCGATTTTTTAATCTGGATTTGTGTTGCGAAATCCTTTGTCTTGCCTCTTGGTTGGTTTTGCCGATATACAGCAGTCCACAGGGGCACAGGATCCCATAGACTACGTATTTCGATTTACAGTTGCTGTGGGTTTCGTGTTTCCATGAGACGCCTCTGTGCTGGAACAGAGCCCCTTCTATCGTGGACTCGCAACATACACAGGTGCCACATTTGTGGTGCCCTGTGATCGGATTGAGTCCCATCATTTGTCTGATAGTGGGGGGTGTTTGTTTTGGGGTTGCAGCTCTAACCACAAAATTGGCAATGCTTTTATCTTTTTTAAAAGCGAAGAGAGGGGGTTCCTTTAGGCATTCCTCTAGATTTTTTACAAGGTGCCAGTTCTGATTTATCACCTTCTTTAACTGGTTGGCGTTGGGGCAGAACGTGGTAACACACACTTGGCGTTTAAGCTCAGGTTTAATACGTCTCTCCAAGAGGGTCTCCCTCGGAGTCCACCTAGCTCTTTTCATACAGTTTGAAACCAGTTTTCTGGGATAACCACGATCACATAACTTGATCACTAGGTTATTTGCATGGTGTTTGTAGTCCTCAAGCCAGTTGTAAAAGCTCTCAAGTTCTGTCTCAGTTCCCTTCCATACCATAAAAACATCGTCAATGAAGCGTAGCCACGCTCCAATGAGATCCTTAAAGGGGTTGTTGTTATAAATGAAGGTGTCCTCGTAGAGGGCCATAAAAAGGATAGCCAATTCAGGGGCAAAGGGACATCCCATGGCCACACCTTTTATTTGGTAGTAGAAATCATTCCCAAAACAAAAATTTGTTATGGCTTAACGCACGTACAAGGGACATAAAATTCAGCATATCTTCGTCCAGAGAAAAAATAGCCTTCTTGGACGTTGAGGTCTTTCCCAATGAAGGAAAATTATCCACATCGCTCTTCGTGAAGCCAACAGACAGGAACAAAGCCCTCCTTTTTTCGAGCAATCATCCAAGGAGTTTACGGGAGAACCTACCTTTGGGGCAGTTCCTTCGGATCCGAAGGAACTGTGCCCGAAATGAGGACTACAAACACCATGCAAATAACCTAGTGATCAAGTTATGTGATCGTGGTTATCCCAGAAAACTGGTTTCAAACTGTATGAAAAGAGCTAGGTGGACTCCGGGTCGAAACAGCTCCATTGGTTAATCACTGGAACAGACAGGGTCACCAAATCAAGGACCTGCAATGGACTATAATTTCCAAAGTTGAGCGCGACCCCAGAGGAGGTGACTGGGATGCCAGACTCTCCAAAAGGGAAGCACTCTTAATTGTGAAGTTCAACACGGCCGTGACTGGCCTCAATGAACTATCAGAAATATACAAACTCTGATATCCTTGGCAATTCATTGTCCCCCCAGGCCCCTTGCCTGCCTGCCCTACATGACCGTTTTTACCCTGCTCTAGTACCCTGTCTCAATCACCGGGTTGCTCCCTTCCAATCATTTATTTTCTCATCGGTAGCGCACATGCGCTAGAGAGTTGGCAATTCACTGTCCCCCCAGGCCCCCTGCCTGCCTGCCCCACATGACCGTTTTTAACTTCGTTGCCCTGCTCCAGTACTCTGTCTCAAACACTGGGTTGCACCCTTCCAATCATTTTCCCATCCGTAGCGCACATGCGCTAGAGAGTAGCGTCCCCGGTCTTCTTGCCAGCGTAGTGCTCATGCGCTAATGAGCAGCACCCCTCCCGGACCGCGCTATAAAAACGGCCTCTCCTCCGGAAACGCTATCCACTGCGCATGCGCGAAGGATCAGCGCTCCGGAGACGCCAATAGACACGAGGATACCAATCCCCTCAGGTTTGCTCACCTTCTCCCTTGTTTTGAGGATTTCTTCCTGCCTGTTATATCATCGTGCCCGTGCACCTTGACTTACTCCTTCTTAACTCTCTTTCAGGAGTCCTTAAAATACGTACCAGCACCCGCCCTAACTCAAGTGGGACGCTGTGCTGAGTAAGCACCAATCTCCACCGATAGAGGTAGGCGCTTCTCTTCTACCTAGACAGGCTCTCCTAAACCGCCTAGGAATGTCAAAATTCCTCACCGTTCGCCCTCACTTTCCCCCAGGTAATCACACCCCGTTGGGCTCAACTTTGGGTTCTCCACCCATGAGAACACCTTCCCGGTCCGTTGTTATAAATAAAATAAGGTAAGAACCTGCCTATCTATGAGCATACTTTAAGACCCTTGTTCTGCAGTTAGACTTAACTGTCGCCCTCCACCCCCAGTGTAATATCGCCACTCCCCAGCGAGCGCGACCGCCTGCATCCCAGTCCTCTACACCTGTGAAGTGGCCTCGCAGACCAGTAGGGTAAGCTGAGTGAGAGAACGGGTTTCTTTGCTTACTATCTTCCATTAGTGGTCTTGACATTGAAGATATTCCATTTTTTCTTTTTCTAGATAATCTCCCCGGCCCTGATGAGAGTCCTTTCATTGTATAGGACTCGAAACGCGTAGGCCCCTTGCAGAGTGCTGCTCCCCTTAAACTGATAATTCAAATAACTGTGAAATCCGATACCCTGAACATGTGTATATACAATGTGTGACATTTCCTAAGTGGTTTATGATTAATCTCTAATTTTTGTATATATGTACAGATTTATGGTATATCACAGATGAATATTGTATGAGCAGCCTTTGCTGTCTTTGTCTTTTTCCCTTTTCCAAATTTGTGTGTTGTTATTTCTCCACCGTGATCATTTTGAAATTCTATGTATATATGTATGCCTGATTTTGTATGTTTGTGATATGGATGACTAGGTGAATGAGTACTGTATATATATGGTGTAGTGTTGTTTAAAATGTACTAAATTGTCTAAAAATTCTCTTTTGAAAATAATTGAATAAATTGCTATTAACTAGCAACAGCGTGAGTTGGAATCCGTTTTTCTAACTTATGTACAAAACCTTCAGGTCAAATCAATATCTCAGTTCTGGCATATCTTTTGTTTATTATGTTTAAATGCTCAGCCTAGCTGATGTAGAGCAAACTCCCCGTTGTTTTTTGGGCATATAGGAGATGGCATCTTCATCCACAGAGGGTTCTACAATCCTCCTTAGTGAAAGAGTTGAATGTCACATAATTTTGGAACATTGGTCCTTGAAAAGCCTTCTATAAGCCCCCTCTGATGTCAGTTGGGACATAAGCCTTTCTGAGCTTAAGATACTTTTCTGCAGTCAGTACTTTACTTGCTGTATTAGATGCCCTTAGACGCTCCCCCAGCTCCGGTGTCAAGGTGATCAGCTGTAGAGATTTAGAGTATATTGACTTTGCTGCCTCTGAAGGAGGGTCAGCTACATATAGAAAAACACAAAAGTCATAAAAGGCCCCTAAGTTGTCTACAGAAGTATAAAGTAGTACCCCTATTCTGGTACAAAATGTATTTGATATAGTTACCTTCCACCCTCTGCCTCAACTTTTGGCGAAGACGTGGCCCCATCATGTTCTGCTGATCGTAGACAGCTTTCTTTAGTGGAGCAGTGCCAACTGAGCTCTGTTAGTGGTAAAGTTGTTAAGTCTGCTTCTTGATGCCAACAGGATACCCTAACCATCCATAGTGAGGTTGGAATTGTTGTCGTAATTGGCCCGGCCGCATTAGCGATTAGCTGAACCTACACGTTGTCCTCCTTAACTTGGCTATATACGAAAACGCCATTTTGAATGTTGTGGCGGCCATCTTAGACCATGAGCGGCCTCGTGGCCGGCGTGCCCTTTAGTCCGTTGTCCGTTACACTGACCACCCCAATCTGCCCAGTAACAGGCTATTTTTAGTATTGGTCAAGCCGCACATGCGCAGTTCCCACTGACCCGTAAGCTTTCAGGAATGTGCACCAAACTGACCAGCGGAGTTGTGCCCCCTCCAATGAGCTGGCAGTATTCCAAAACATGACCATATATGTCCTTAAATGTGTCTTAACTTGTGCCGCCTATTTTTTATTGCCCCAAAATTGTATATAAACGGGGTCACACCGGTGTTCGGTGTGATACCTCTTGCATTGCCGAAGGGTGCTGTTTGAGTGTACCACCACCCCATGGGGTCTTAATAAACTTGTTCTTTGCCTTTTACAGTTTCCGTGCCAACAGTTCTTGAGTATAAGTGGGTTATCTCCGGAGCGTGTAGGCCTTGGGAACCCCGAATTACTTCAATTGGCGACCACGAAGGGACTCATCGGCGACTCGGATGCCCGAAGGAGAGGTCGTGACGAAGGCTTGGAAACCCGCCATGGGCGCGCGCTGCCACGAGTGACCCGAGTCTTGGCTGCCACGGTGTTTTTTCCTTTCCTTCCGATCTGACCTTCCAGGTGGCGCCGGTCTCCGACTGAGTTTTCGAAGTGTCTGCATCGCTGAGAAAGTGCCGTTTGGCTGATTTGGCTTACAAGACCTTGGCAGTTGGAATCTGGACATTTGGGAATTTGGGTAAGATTTGTGATCGGTAAGGTAGTCTTCGGACGCTTACTGAGGTCCTATGATTTATGTTCGGTAAGGTAGTCTTCGGACGCTTACTGAAATTCTGTGATTTGTGATCGGTAAGGTAGTCCTCGGACGCTTGCCGAAGTCCTATGATCTACGTCTTTGATTCGAGTTAGCTAACATTGTGAATTTGTGATCTTTGAACTTATATGTGTAGTGCACTTCACATAGGCAGGCATGTAGAGATGTTTCTCTAACTTTGTTTTTTTTTCCCTTGAGCGGCACAATTGTGTGAAGAACTGTAAGTGCCATTTTGTTCGGTGTCACGCTTTCGTGATACTTTTCGAACATGCCTGTTTTTAGCACACTCCGAGGAATGTGTTGTCTTGGAGAAGGTACCTCAATTAGGTTAGCAGAAGCACAGCCGGCTCCCCCAGAGGGAACACCAAATAGGGAAATGTACATAAAATTTGGCCTTCCCCCTATTATGTACAGTAAATTATGGCATAAGTATACCAAGGCCGATCCTGAATTGCAATGGCCTCTACACGGGTCGTTTGATTTAAGTAAAATCCAATTTGTAGAGCAATGTCTGTTTCAACGTAGGTCTAGACAAAATATGTTTGATTGTGTGCGAATGTGGGAGAAAGCGGCGCGTGAACGAATGAAGCGTGAGGTTGCCTTGGCGGACAAAGAGCAGCGCAAGGCTGCTCGGGATAAGGCTTTACAGCTTGAGGAAAAGGAGGCTCAGGAGAAGAAAGAAAGGGAGGAACGGGAACATAAATTGCAAACGACTGGTCAATTTCCTATTCGCCGACCACTTTATCCTGTCCTTAATAATGAAATTGATGATTTTTCTTTGTTAGATCGGTCACCGCCTCCGTACGTTTCGCCGACGGCTCCGGCTGCGGATTCCGAGGATGATGGACAGGATCAGTTGGGCCAGAAGGGGGTATCGGCTCTCAGGTTTACTGCGGAGAGGTCCGCTCATTTACGCAGTTGGGCTCGTAAAGTGAATAAGCATTGTGTTACTCAGGAGCAGTTGTTAACAGAAAAGAAAGGGTGGTCGGATCTTGAATTAATGTATTTTCTGTCCAGTCTGGCGGATGAAGTTGTAAACGCATATCGTGAACTTTCTGATACGTTAGAGCCTAAAGTGTTGTCAGTGTATCGTGAGAATTTAGCTAAAGGTGATTTTGATCTTTCAGATGTTGACGACCTGTTCAAGCAATTGATCAAGCTGCGGGATGAGACAACCCAATTGCGGGAGGAACGGAAACGGAGGCAAAAGGAGTCCTAATTGGAGAATAACGGGCGGGCTAAAGAGTGTTCTCTCCGTGGTTCAGATAAGAGTTCTGCGTTGCATGTTATGCCTATGCGTGAAGCCGCGCCTTTGTATGTTCCACCAAAAGGGGAAGGTACGGATGATGATAAATTGTCGAAGGATGCGAAAGGGTATTTTGTGTATAATTGGGTATATACGCCATGGAATAGAGCAGATGTCATGGCATTGAAAAATTCTTTACCTGATCTTCGGAAGAATCCGGCGGCATTTTATGAGGGGGTGGAGGGGGCTATCTCGTCTTGTGTGATGACTCTCGTGGATATAGATTTGTTTTTTGGGCTAATTTTACCACCTGATATGTGGAGTCAAATTCGTAAAAATAATGACGAAACGATATTGGGGGGGACATGGAAAGAAATAAATGCTGCAGATCTGGATAGAGAACCAGCATGTAAGCCTTGTCAGTTAATTCTAGACCTTCCGGCAGCTATCTTGAATAAATTAAAAACGCTTGTTCCCTCCAAAAAGATTGATTGGACTATGTTAACGTCGTGCAAGCAGAAACCCGATGAAACGGTCTCAGATTTCTTTACACGCTTCGAGGAGGCGTTTCATGATTACAGTGGTCAATCTTTAACTGACGATACGGGTCGGCATTTGTTTGTAGATAAGTATGTAGCTAATCTCCTACCAGAGATTGCAAAGCGATTGAAGTCGAGTGAAAGTTCCTGGGCCACGGCGACCCCTGCGTCCTTGTTAACTATGGCTCAGTATTATGAGCGGCAGGAAGTGGAGGCTAAAGAAAGTGTAGAGAAAAAGGCGAAGGAATTGAAAACGAAGGTGATGTTGGCGCAGGTTCGGGGAACACAGGGTAGAGGGAATGATAGAGGTAGACGAGGTGGAGGAAACGCATCGTATGGTCGTACGGATATAGCGGAGGATCAGTGTGCATATTGTAAGGAGTTTGGGCATTGGGCTGAAGATTGTCCGGTACTTCGCGAACAGCGTAGTCAGCGTGGTCGAGGAAGTGGAAGGTCAAGAGGAGGTTATACTGGAGCGAGAGGTGGTGGAGGTGATCGTAGGCAGATTGAGGAGAGGGGCCGTGGCCAGGACGAACGAAATACGTTTGATAGACGGAATCAATATCAAATTTCTGAGGGAGAGAATGTGGAGCACTAGGATTATGTGCATGCATAGGATTGCATAGGATGGGGTAAGGAATCAGTTGAAGTGCCGGTAGATCAGCAAGGTCCATATGTAACAGCGGGCATTTTGGGTTCTACTGATCAATTTCTAGTCGACACAGGAGCTACTCGTAGCGCTTTGTCGAAAAACTTGGTTCCGAGGGCTCCCCTGTCTGGCGAAATGATTACGTGTGTAGGGTTTGATGGCACACCCTCCCCCAGCCCATTGTCCAAGCCCCTTGCACTATGAATAGACAAATACTTTAGTTTTGGCCAATTTTTGTTATCACCCCATACCCCAGACAATATCCTGGGCATTGATTTGCTTAAATATTTTTGAGCGACAATACGTTGCGCTCCAGAGGGAGTGCGGGTTATTTTGAACGATAACTACCCTGACCCTGACAGATTTTATGCTATTTTAGACATTCCTGCTTTGGCCTCTCTGCCGCACACGTTGTGGGCGACCTCAGATACGGATGTGGGAGAGATGCGTATTCCACCAATACACATTACTGTTAAGGAGGGGGCCATTTTACCGCGAGTGCCACAGTATAAGATCTCGAGAGAAGGTGAAATTGCATTGACACATATTGTTCAGGATTTGATTTCTGCAGGGGTTGTGGAGGAGGTCCCTTATAATGTTTGTAACAGCCCTATTCTACCGATTCTTAAGAGAGACACGGATGGCAAGATCTATCGATTTATTATTGATTTGCGTGAAATCAACAAAATTGTCATCCCCCAATACCCGGTGGTGTCTGATATTACGACTTTGCTTACTTTGGTTCCACCGACAGCCACCACCTTTAGCGTTATTGACTTAAAGAATGCGTTCTTTTCCATCCCTGTTCATCCTGATAGCAGATACCTGTTCGGCTTTACACTCAATAATAAATCGTATAGATTTTGTCGTGTTCCCCAAGGTTATACTGAGAGTCCTAGCATCTACAGCCAGGCTTTGAAAAGGCAGTTAGATTCCTTTACATTGCAGTCTGGCGTCGCGCTCATCCAGTACGTGGATGACCTTTTGCTTGCCGCTGACTCCTATGCACAATGTGAACAGAGCACACTTGCGTTGCTTTCCTTTTTGGCACAAAACAATCACAAGGTTTCCAAGAAAAAGCTTCAATACTGTAGACCTCAGGTGACCTACCTTGGTCATCTGTTGTCTAAGGAGGGGCGTGCATTAACATCTGATTGAATTCAAGCGATTTTAGATACACCAGTCCCCCGCACGCAGAGAGATGTACGTGCTTTTATAGGGTTGACGTCCTTTTGTAGGCAATGGATCATGGGTTTTTCACATATCATAAAACCCTTGCTAGCATTACTGTCCAAAGCTACACCGATGCCCCTTGAGTGGACAGATGAATGTCAGAAAGCTTTTGAGCAGTTGAGGCAGGCCCTTTGTTCCGCACCCGTGTTAGGTACACCAGACTACACGAAAATTTTCACATTGTACGTGCACGAGAATGATGGGTGTGCGTTGGCAGTGTTAGTGCAATTGCACGGGGATAAGCAGAGACCATGTGCATACTTCTCTGCCATTTTGGATCCTGTAGCACGAGGGTTGCCCGGGTGTTTTCGAGCGGTAGCAGCAACAGCAGTAGCCATACGACAGAGTGAGGGAATAGTGTTATCACACAAATTGTTGGTGTTAGTTCCTCACGCAGTAGATGCCCTGTTAAACCAAACAAAGACCCAATATCTCACGAGTGCACGGCTAACAGGATACGAGCTGACACTCTTGGCGCCACATATTACATTGAAAAGATGCGCTACTTTGAACCCTGCCACTTTATTGCCCTATCCGGCCGAGGAGGGTCAGGAAGAAAAACATCACGACTGTGTTTTCCTGACCGAGGAACAGACAAAGGGTCGTGTCGACTTACAGGATGTGCCACTTCCAGTAGTGGATGGGGAACTATGGGTTGATGGATCGTGTTTAAGGCTGCCAGATGGTACGACTTCCGCAGCATATGCGATCACGACGCTTAAGACAGTGGTAGAAACAGCTAGGATACCACAAAAGTCGGCTCAGGCAGCAGAGCTGATAGCCTTAACAAGAGCCTGTGAATTGAGTGCCGGATTATGTGTGAACATATACACGGACAGCCGGTATGCCTTTGGAGTGGCCCATGACTTCGGGCTACTTTGGAGGGAACGTGGGTTTCTGACATCACACGGAGAGCACATTATGCACGGAGAGCTAGTGCGTGACCTCCTAAACGCGTTGCTTGGCCCTAAGAAAGTAGCGATAGTGAAGTGTAGTGCCCATAAAAAGATCACGGACAAAGTGGGCCAAGGAAATGCCTTTGCAGACAGTATAGCAAGACAGACGGCCATGTCCCGAACTAGCTCCCCCATGTACGTGGTACAATCGCAGGCTGAGCGATGGAGTGACGCTCGAGCAGAAATACGGGATATTCAAAATTCAGCCACTGAATCTGAACTCGCGGCTTGGGCAGCAGATGGGGTACTAGATGACGAGGGTTGTTGGAGAAGCAAAGACATGGAGAAGTGGAAATTGCCTGCGGCTTACTTACAGGCGATGGTCCAGATGACACATGGACTGGCTCATGTCGGAGCTCTTGCAATCACTCGGCTTTTAACACGAGTTTGGGAACACCCCGAGATTGCCAATACTGCAAAGAGAGTAGTGCAGACCTGCCTGGTATGTTTGCAACACAATCCTGGAAAGGGGACCCATACTCCGAAAGGAGGGTTCGTTCCACCTTCTGCACCATTTGAGGTGCTTCAAATGGATTACATCCAACTCGAGCGCTGCAATAACCTGAAGTACGTCCTAGTGGTGGTGTGTGCTTTTAGCAAATGGGTTGAGGCCTACCCTACGAAAGACAATACGGCTTTGACAACAGCTAAGGTGTTGCTTAAGGAATTCTTTCCTCGCTTTGGAGTTTGTAAATTTTTGTGGAGCGATAATGGGCCTCATTTTGTTGGAAAGATCGTGGAATATGTACTGAAGGGGTTAGGGATTCAGCAGAAGTTCCACGCTGTATTCCACCCTCAGTCAGCAGGTTTGGTCGAGCGGTACAATGCTACGTTGAAGCTTAAGCTGGCCAAAATTGTGGCGTCTACATCGTTGAAGTGGCCAGACGCATTGCCGCTAGCACTGCTCTCTCTTAGATCAGTACCCCACTCATGAACTGGCCTTACGCCTTATGAGGTGGTGTTTGGCCGCCCGATGAATATCTGGGGGGTGCCCAAGCCGCGATTAATACATGATGTGCCTTGTGTTATGATGAATGATTATTTGGCACGATTAACAAATGATTTGCTCTCTATTCATCAACAGGTTCGAGAAGCGCTCCCTGACAACTCTACTGGAGAGGGCCATGATCTCCGCCCTGGTGACCATGTGATGGTTCGCTCGTTTGAGAGAGCAAGCAGTCTGGAGCCCAGGTGGAAGGGCCCCGAGCAGGTCCTTCTTGCGACCCGCACCGCAGTACGAGTGACAAACAGGAAGCGGTGGGTGCATTCGACACATTGTCGCCGTGTCTCTCCGGATCTGGTGACTCCTGCTGTACTGACTGATTACAAGGAGATCTTGGAGAAAGAAAAGAGCCCAGCTGTGACGTCGACCGAAGTTGAGGGAGCCTTCCCGGACCAAGCTGCTGCCGGACGAGAGCGCTACAACTTGCGCCCACGATAAGAAGATTTTTTGGCCTTTTTATGACTGGTTGGTTACCGCTCCAGGTTTGTGAAACGGAAACCGGGAATTCCAAGGGGGGGGGGGATCAGTTCTGCCAGAGTAGCGACACCCGTCTTGGCCCGGAGAAGAAAACAACGGCTACCTCGGAGTTCAGCACCGTATTTTTCTTTTTTAGGTATACACGTACGTGTATCTGAGACTTTGTGAACAATTTGTGCTATTTGAGACTTTGCACGAACATACTTGAACTATGGCATCAACGGCATCTCGTGATAAGAAAATATTGGGTGCCTTTCTCTTTGTTCTGACTATTGTGGTGATAGCTGTTATAGCCTGGGTAGTCGAACTTGTGGTGCCTGTACGTGAACATTTGCTGCCGACTACCCCGGCTCCTTCTGAACATTTTCATTTTACATTGCCTTTTCATGAAGAGCGCCACCGCCAAACGTATTTAAATAACAGCTTCATTCAGATTCTTCACCACACACATAACATGACCAATACCTCAAATTACTGGGTGTGTGGGATGTTGCCAGGGCACCAGAAGAGAGGGGGCACCCACTCATTCCACTCCCGTTTTCACATAATGGGTCATGCAACGCATGGTACACCCTCCTCTTTACTTTGAGATGGCCAACAAAAGGGGGGGTGCTTTTCCGCTTGAATAAAGTATGTTCCCATGACAAGGATGGGTTTCCCCGGGCTGAGGGTACTCGTTTTGAATGGGAAGAGTATAGGCCTGATAATGTGTCTGCCCCACGTGTATACAGCAATCAGCGGAACATTAATGTATCTAGTGCCCATGTTATAAATGTCATTGCTACAAAAGCCGATTTATGTATCAGGAATAAGGGCTCGATTGCAGTGGGGAAAAGCGAATGTAATACTACTCTCACGTTTGATAGCCCGAATGGCATTTCATTTGTTGCATCACGAAATACATATTTTATCTGTGGAACGAAGGGCTACCATCAGCTTCCATTGGGGTGGTTGGGCACGTGCTATGTATCGTTTGTGTTACCTCCTGTATTCATTGCCCCTCCGATGTATCACAATGATTATACCCTGTACCATGACTTCGTCTTGAATAGGGTCAAACGAACTGTTGTTCTGGAAGACATTGACCAAACAACCACCGCATTGCAACAGTATGTGGACTTTAATCTGGGACTATTCTCCTTTGTGGGGGCTGCACTGAACAGCCGGAAAATCAGACGACTGACGCGTGTTGTCGAGGCTGTTGCGAATGACACTGCTATTGCCCTGGGGAATATTACCGAGGAAATACAGATTTCCAGGATTGTCACACTCCAAAATAGGATGGTATTGGATGTTGTTTTAGCTGATCGTGGGGGGGCATGTAGAATTATCGGAAGCAGCTGTTGCGTGTATATTCCGGACAATTCTCCATCTGTGTATGATGCCATCTCCAAGCTTCATAAGATTGCAGCTGAGATACACCCGGACAATGGAACTTGGACACTTTCGGGATGGTTCTGGTCCATGCTGGCAACATGGGGCTGGAAACTGTTGACGATTCTGTGTATACTTGTGGGAGCTATGTTTTTCATATGCCTATGTATTCAATGTGGCCCAGCTTTATGCTCAATGTGTTTATCAGCTTGCATACCATCAAGACGAGCTCTTGCCCATGACAAAATGATGCTTCACAAAGAGGTAACACAAATAATGTTAATAGACATCGAGGACGAACATCCTGATTATGTTCATTATGAGGTAGATTCAGCTAAACGCTAAAAGGGTCGTCTGTCGTAATTGGCCCGGCCGCATTAGCGATTAGCTGAACCTACACGTTGTCCTCCTTAACTTGGCTATATACGAAAACGCCATTTTGAATGTTGTGGCGGCCATCTTAGACCATGAGCGGCCTCGTGGCCGGCGTGCCCTTTAGTCCGTTGTCCGTTACACTGACCACCCCAATCTGCCCAGTAACAGGCTATTTTTAGTATTGGTCAAGCCGCACATGCGCAGTTCCCACTGACCCGTAAGCTTTCAGGAATGTGCACCAAACTGACCAGCGGAGTTGTGCCCCCTCCAATGAGCTGGCAGTATTCCAAAACATGACCATATATGTCCTTAAATGTGTCTTAACTTGTGCCGCCTATCTTTTATTGCCCCAAAATTGTATATAAACGGGGTCACACCGGTGTTCGGTGTGATACCTCTTGCATTGCCGAAGGGTGCTGTTTGAGTGTACTACCACCCCATGGGGTCTTAATAAACTTGTTCTTTGCCTTTTACAGTTTCCGTGCCAACAGTTCTTGAGTATAAGTGGGTTATCTCCGGAGCGTGTAGGCCTTGGGAACCCCGAATTACTTCATTGTGTTCCTGCTGTTTATTTCGCAGCTCACCTTCAAGTTGCTCTATCTCCTTAGACTTCCATTCTCTTCAAATTTGCAATGATGAATGGGGCACTTCTCACTCCTGTCCACGTTAAAGGCCTCGCATGTGAAAGAATGGTCTACTTTCTCTGACTGATTCAGGGGAAAGTATTTCTAAATTTGACATTGTAATCTCCACAGCTCTAAGTGCGAAAAGTTCAGAACAAGGTTGAGCGTGAGTGAGATTGAAGCATGATCTCAGATCGCTGTCCTCTGTGTGAAGGGCTACAAAATACTGATGTATGATTCTTGTGCATACTGTATCTTATGAAGTGTGTATCATCTGTTTTGTAATCTGGACAATTCACCCCAGAAAGTGTATTCAGAGCTATGTTTTGAATTTTTGATGTGCACAACCGTTCCAGTTCTGTGCATCCTACACTGTACTATGTGGGCTTTTCCTTAAGTTTCACTGGCTGTGTACTGTGCATCAGGCATCCTGGAATATGCATAATATACAGGGGGCATATGTACATAGAGTTAACGCTGCCGTAGCGAATTTTTTGACATTACAGAGGCTTTTTTTTATTACTCTATTTATAAGTTGCTGCTAACTGCAGTTAGCGCCAGTTTTCTGGCATAAACATGAATTTTTAGGATTACCACTTCTGTTAGCGTACTTCACGAAAATGACATGCAAGGTAGGCGTTCCGGTACAAAACAATCTGCTAACCCCCTTATGCAATATTTACAAGGAATTCCTTGTATGGTGCAAAACCAAAAAACTGCCTCTAACACCAGTTAGAGGCAGTTTTTTAAGACCAGAAAATAGCTGGTTTTAAAAATGGTATAAACACCTCATTTCAGTAGGTTTTGGTGCTGGACAGCGCTGCAAGAAATGTTGCTGTGCTGCCGGCGACAAAACTACAAGGCAGGAATATGCACCGTCAATAGGATAGGGCGCAATCTTGGGCCTCATTCATGAAAAGTGCTGCCTCATTGCAACAAAACTGCATTGTAACACTTTTCACTACGCCCTTCTTGTGACACTTTGTATGCGCTGTATTCATTGTACGGCGCTCCATGTTGCAATTAATGACAGATATGTCTGGAATCCTGACGTCTCTGTCAGCTCTAAAGTCATGCATTGCTGCAATTGTGTCACAAATATGATGCAACTCCAGCAACGCATGGGACCAGACTATCTCTGTGGCACTACATCACCCTTACATCAGCCATGAGGCAGGCGTACGGTACTAAGGGAGTGGCATCCTACAATTGTTGCAGTGAAATCTGATGGATTACACTGCACCATTCCTATGTGGCTGTGTTACGTGGGAACACCCATCCTGTATACATCATACCTGATGCAGGTATAATGTAGCATAGGGCATCAAAAGGTCACGCATATGCCTAGATGGGTCTATTTGCACATACGGCTCAACGTTTTACAAGAATCACACTGCAAGTATGCCAAGATAAGCACGAACAGGCAGGGTGAAACTGTCAGAAAGGGCTCATGAATAGGCCCCTGTCTTTTCCCCCTACGTTGGCGCACAATGGCTGCCATGCGCCAACGCAGGCACCCGGGTGTTGCGGAGTTGATTGATGTTGTGGCTCCATCTCTTTTCGACACTTCTGAAGGTGGGGCTGGACTGGTGGAGGGTGGAAGTGAACCAGTTGGCCTCTTGGAGTGTTGTTGCCTGGTCTTTTCTTGAGGGGTGCCAGGGTGTCGGCGCAGATGGAGATCCATCGATGGAGGTTGTTCGCTGTGGTGTTGGCGTATCTAAGCGTTTGTGGAGTGGTGGTGCTGAGGGAGTTGACGGGAAGTTCTTCTGTGGCCTTGATCCAGCTGTGACCGGGGCAATGATGACGATGGTGTACAGTGGGCGTGGTGAAGGCGTGATGTAAACAATGACGGTCGGTACAGGAGAGTCCTGTTGTGTGGCTATAGTTGAAGTTCCAACTGGTGAAGAATACAGGTTTGAGCATGTGTCAGACTATGTGGGTTTGTGCGGTGACTAGCTGCTTGAGTCTGATGTTGGCGAGGTTCCCCAGGAGGGGAGTGGTGTTTAGGTCACTGGGGTTGCCCAGGTGGAACTTGAGGTCTCTGAGTATGATATACGATGTAGTTTTTTGATGGGAGAGCCTGGCATGCGATGATGAGATCTTGAATGGCATCAATGAATGGGGTTTCATGGCCTGGGGGACCTGTAGATGATGGTGCTGCGGAGGGTGATGTTGGGGTTGGTCTGGATCTGGAAGTGGAGTTGTTCCACGGTCACCATCGGGTCACTAGAGTGCGTGCTCAGTTGGAGTGTGCTTTTTCAGACAATGGCAATGCCTCCTCCTGGCCACTTGGGTGGTCCGCGCAGCTGAATTTGTTGCCGTCGTGGATGGTGATGGCGATGTCTGGTCCAGAGCAGAGGGTAGTCCAGGATTCTGTGAGGAAGGCGAAGTCTGAAGAGGTGGCATCGAGGAGGTTCCAGATTTTTGTTGCATGTTTGTGGAGAGACTGCACGTTGAGGAGAATACAGTTAAGCCAGTCAGCTGCGCTTTTGGTCGGCTGGACGGTAGAAGGCACTGATGTGCTGATGTGGCTGAAGCTGCGTTTGCAGTTTCGGCAGGCTCAGGGTGCAAGAGAATTCTACAGTGTTGCTAGATAGCAGGCGGTGTGGCGTCCAGGGTTGATGGCGAGGAGGGTGCTGGTGTTGTAGTGATGGAGTGTCCGAGAGGAAGGGCCCTTGCTGCGGGGTGCGATCCAGGAGCGTACGGATGCAGACAGGCGTGCCTTTGGCACACCAGTGGTACACCCGCTGCACATGGCCACACTGTGACCGCCATTATGCAGTGCTGCAGGGCGGGGGACTGGTCAGCTGAGAGGTCTGGAAATGTGGGAAAGGACACTGGAGGGGGCGGGATGCATGGGGAGCAGGGGTTGTACATTTATTTTTGGAAACTTCTTACCTGGAGGCTGGGTTCCACATCTTATGTGCTCTTGTTCTCCATTTGTCTGCTTCCAGGAACAGGAAGTAGGTGGCCAGGCTTCCTCCCCTAAGCCAATCACAATACTACAATGCGGCGTTCAGATTTTTCTTGAGTACCGTGACAAGGCATTGAGCCAGGGGCAGAAGGTTTGGGCATGTTCTCCATGCAGGCTGTAATGCAGCCTGCATTGCAAACAGGGATGTGCGCATGACTGCTTTGAGCGGCCTGAGAGGGGCGGCCAAACAGTAACTGCTCACTTGAATGGGCATACCACTCTGCCCCTTCCCTGCTCCATGAGAAAAGCAGCCGCACACACCCTCCCTCCCTCAAAAGAAACATAGCATGAGTACATCAGAAAGTTGGTTGCTGAACTGTTCTTTAGGAAAGGAATTATGTGTATCTGGCGTGGCCAGAGGTGTAGATATGACACCTTTGGGCATCCATTTTGTTGGATGTATTTGCCTCACACACCCATATGGACCTAGAATGCACAAGGCAACTAAACGATAGACGCTACTACACACCAATCCCTTGTGACCCGACAGCACGTCTACAGACCATAATAACTGGCCTGGTGGACAGTGCAGAATGTGAACAGTGGATCAGTAAAAAAGAGGCGGACTTCCTGATGAAAAAAGACCCCAGGGTCCCCTACTTTTACATTCTTCCCAAGATCCATAAAGAAACCAGACCGGTACCAGAGCGACCGATCGTCTCGGGGATTGACTCCGTCTTGGAACCACTTTCACAATTTTGTGATCATTTCCTGCAACCTCTAGTAAGACGCATCCCCTCGTTCATCCAAGACACCTCTGATGTCTTGCGCTTACTGGACACTATCCAGGACACCGGGCAGATCAATCTCTTAATTACTCTCGATGTGGAGGTCCTCTATAGGAATATTCCTCAGAGGGCCACACTAGAAGTAATAGAGGAAAGACTTGGGCTTGAAACCTGGAGCTCATCCACCCCACCTGCATTCATTATGGAGTGTGCCACTTTAGCACTAACAGAGAATTACTTCGAATTCAAGGGGAACTATTATCACCAAACCCAAGGTACATCGATGGGCAGTACTTTTGCTCCTTCAGTGGCATGCCTATACATGGCTGAATTTGAAGACAGACATATACATCATCAGTCCAATCCCTTCCTTGATAACATCAAAATGTGGAGGCGATTTATAGATGATATTCTGATCTTGTGGACTGGACCACCGACCTCACATGAGGCCTTTTTCGATTGGGTGAACACTCTCAACCCCTACCTGCACTTCACAATGTCTGCATCACCAACGGAAATTGCCTTTCTTGATTTAACTATAAGACTAAAAGAGGGATCACTCAGTACCACCATGTACAGAAAGCCTACCGACCGGAATAGCCTGCTCCATTACACGAGCCATCACCCTAAGGCCTTACGTTCCAACCTCCCCTTTGGACGATTCCTCCGGATTCGGCGAAATTGTAGTGATCTAACTGATTACAAAAAAGAATCATTAATCCTGTCCATGAATCTACTGGACAGGGGTTACCCGAGGAAAGTGGTCTCTAAAGCACAAAAACGAGCCAGGAACAATCACCGAGAAGGTCTCCTCGAACAACGGGAGGTGACACCGGTCGAGAACCAACCTATTACCTGTGTCACAACTTTTACCAAATCAAAAATGTGATCAAACGCCACTAGGGCATTTTGAATACAGGCAACCTTAGCTTAGAACAACCTAGGTTTGCGTTCAAAAGATCCCAGAATGTAAAAGACATCTTGATCAGCACAAGACCCAAAGCAACCAAGAAGGGTGTTCAACAGACATTGTGGCACTTACCTCCTGTCAAGGGTCATTATCCATGTGGCTCCTGTGGGGTGTGTGCCTATACAGCCATACACAAAACGATACAACTCACTGACACCTTCAACTGGGAACTCAGGGGACATACGAATTGTAACACCTCCCACTGTATCTACATGTTGACATGCCCATGCGGATTGCAATAAATTGGAATGACGACACGTCCATTCAAAACCTGCATTATCGAGCACCGCAGCAATTTTCGCTGTAAGAAGACACACACCAAGATGTGTAAACATTATGTGGAGTCCAATCACACTGCAGACTCACTGAAATGGCTTGTGTTAGAATCTAGCCCCAATTGCCCAAAACAAGCCTTATTCCAGAAAGAACAAAGGTGGGTCCACCGACTATCTTCTGACAGTCGAGGTCTCAATGAGGACATTCCGTGGCACTCTCTGTAGACTAGCCACTATAACTTACTGTTATGATTTTCCCACCCCTTGTTTTATGCATTCCACACTGAAATTTAATATAAGGAACTGAGACCTGTACTCTGTGATTGCTACTATTCCCGACTCCCTCCATACAATATAAATAAATCTAGATCGAACTCGCAATCACTATATTGCAACCTTATTTTCTACTGACATATTAGTTTATAACTATAGGGCAGATCACCCCCTCAGACTAATACATCTTAGCTGTCTATATCTAACTCAGCCTCACGCTAACTCTCAACAACCCATTCCGTAATGGCCGCCATAATAACCAGGCGAACCACCTGCCCCAACGTAGGGGGCAGGGACGGGCGCCGCATCCTGACGCTCACGTCTAGAAATGGCGAGCACCGCCGAGCTCCACTATCTATCCGAGCTCGGCGGCGATGGGTAGGTGAATCTGCGAGGACACGGGAAGTATGAGGTAAGGTGTACCCCTGGAGTATACTTCGGGATCCCAGTAACTCTTCTCAGCCATGATTGATCCCGATCTTTCAGAGGGCTCTGACTACTCTAATTTTAGCCTCTATCTGACGATATATACGTCTCCCCCTCAGCCATACCTGACGGTTCAACCCCGATGTACCAACCCGCCGAACGTTCATGTGGCATTTAATCCCTGACCATTAGGTGAGTCAGGCGGTTGTCTGTAATGTCATTATGCACATCTAGTGAGCACTTTGAACATCATCTGGCCACACAAGAAGAAGTAAAATGTTTCTCCTGTGAGACTGCTTCTGTTTTTACATCATTGTTTTTAATATGAAGCACTCCTTTCACGTACATAGTGTTTGTGTGACGGTTACACTGCACGTTGCTACAACACAGTCACGTTGTTCTGATGCTAGTTGAAATTCACGATCACTAGCATGACACACTGTGTATATTTCTTGGCCCTGACCATGTTTGTTTTCTGGTGTATACTAAATGCTATTAACCCTGTATTCTTATTCCCTATTTAGGCATAGGAAAAAGCCACAGAGGTAACCAACACCCACACTACTGGTATTATACACATGACACTAGCATGCTGTTGAATGAATGTAGTTTTTATCCTTTATAGGTCCTGATGAATCGCGGGCAATAGCCATACGCGAGAAACATGTCGACCAATTGCTTTCCTAATCTCATCTAGGGCCACTGTACCTAATTGGTTGGCACCTAGCGAGTTAGATTCACGTTTTTAATTGCAGTGGGGGACCCCCAGAATAAAGTAGTTTCCGGTACCCCCCACTACATTTTAAATCACTTCCCTAGGCTACTTGCTACTTCACCCGCACACCCGCACTTCACCATAAGGCAGTTGGATTCAAAAGACCTCCACCATAGAGCCCCTCTCAGAGGTGAGCCCGTCGGGGATTGCACCGCCTCCCCAACGAGGAGCAATGCCTATGATGAAGCATGACACCCATATGGGTGTGTGCGGCAAATACATCCAACAAAATGGATGCCCAAAGGTGTCATATCTACACCTCCGGCCACGCCAGATACACATAATTCCTTTCCTAAGGAACAGTTCAGCAACCCACTTTGCTTACCTATGCTTGTCGCGGGCACGAGCTGACACTGGACCTTCCACTTCTCTGAGTGGTAAATAGTGCCCGACTGATCAATTGATCACCCTCCCTCCTTTTGATGATTACATCAGAAAGTTATCATCATGTTATGTTTTCTCTTCTTGCAGTGCTTGAAGGCAGTGAGGCAATGCTCTTCCTCCATGGTGAATGAGCCGCCACTGGGGGTGCATCACCCACAGATGCTAGGCCTCGGCCCGACTCAACCCCCGGGCCTCCTCCACGACGCATACCACCTTCTCCTCAGCTGGACATTGACACAGTGGCACAATCCACTGCACTCTCTCTAAATCTATGGCTCAGCCAGCAGGAGCCTCAACCACGAAGGATGTCATAAGCCTAGGTACAGCAGTCACTGCAAAGTCTACTGAGGAACTTCCAGATGCAGGTGATGCAACACTGCCCCCTTAGGTGTGATATTGCAGTGCTCCCACCACACAAGTTTGGCGCAGCTCAGGGGCCTCACCCTCCACAGCGTCCGGCCAGAGAAACATCCTCTGTCCTGTGATGCGGAGAGGTGCGGCTTACCATTGGTAATCCCCTCTGTGCACCCCGGTGTAGTGGTGACGTGCTGCATGCGACGCAGACCTCCCTACTTTGGTGCGTAGGGGCACTTCTAACATTCACAGCAGGTAAGGGTGATCGCTACACCTCAATGTCTACCGACACGGTCCAGCAACTGCACAGCACCTCCTCATCCCACTCCGGGTCCCGGAGGCAGGCCCAGCAAGGCCTCCAGGCACCGGTGACTGTCTGCGCTTTGAAGATTTTGGATGCCATGGTGTTGCAAGGAGTGCGCAATGATAAGTGATGCAGCACTGATTTTGCCCCGCGATGCGCCTCTTTTCATGATTGCAGCCTTGAATTTCCTCTTCCCCTGGGGCTTTGGCTGGTCATCCTGGCTGTTGGGGGCTTTGGGGGGGGGGGGGTTGTTGGTCTGTATTGCACTTGGCCCTGGCTTCTCCATTCTGCATTCTATAGGTTTTGTTTCCTACTTTTCATTGGAGGTGGACATATAGGCTATTTTTGCCTCTAAAGGCAAAAAAGTCACATTGGGCTGACTAACAGGAGTTTTTTTTTACCGCTAAATGGGTCTTTCGTCATTTTTCACCTGATAACGTGAGAATTTGTATCGCCTTCACACTAGTGTTAGCAGCAGTGTTCACTGCGGCTACCTGAAACTATCGCCATGTGGCTGTGTATTGTAAAAACATTACTAGCAGGCGATAGTTTTTAGTGATAGTCCGCGTTAAGGTAACTGTCGCTAACAAGCGTTAGCGATAGTTAGCAGCAGTTCTTGTACATATACAAGAGCCCTCAGCCACCGTTGAGACAACCAATGGTGGCCGAGGGCTCTGGGTACTCCTCCCCAACCAAAAATGACAGTCAAGAACCTAGGGGTCATGATGGACAATGCCCTCTCATTTGAGAACCACACGAAAAAAGTGGCCAGGACTTTTTTTGGCCTCCTACATGACCTGAAACCCACCCTGGGATTCTTTGATGCATCTTTCCACCAAACTATTGTCCAATCAGTAGTGCTGTTTCGATTGGACTATTGTAATGGGCTCCTACTTGGTGCAAATAAAGCTGTCATCAAAAGACTCCAACGGGCACAGAATGCGGCAGCAGGTACCCTTTTTGCCATACCCAAGCATTGCCATGCTTCCAATCTTCTTCGCCGTCTCCATTGGCTGCTGATTGAACAGAGAGTCCAGTTTAAGACTCTCTGCACCATGCATAAGATCTTACATGGTCATGCCCCACAAATCCTGCAAGGGCTCTGTACTCCATACGTTCCAGCGCAGGCTCTGGGTGCGCAGGCGGAGAGCTGGAGGACGTTCCTATAAGGCACTGGCCCCTGCCCTATGGACTGCCGCCCCTCTTGCTGCTCGGAGCACACATGATCATTGGGCATTTAGGAAATTGATTAACACATGGCTTTTCTCTTCCACTTAGTTCATCCTCCCTGTCCCCCTTGTCTGCTAGCGCTGGGACCCCCTGATGTTGGGGCAGCCATGCTCTTTTATAAATTTGCCTAACATACCATATACCCCTGTGTGTCTTGTACTGCAAATTAACAACTGCAAAGTCTGAGGATGTGGATATGACTGAGTGTACTTTGTGCTATATATTAAACACAGTACTCTCTGAACTGATTTTTGTTGTGTATTAGATGCTGTGAATCAAGGCTATGGATTATGCAACGCTCCCCCTTTTTAGAACCACTACCCACTTTTTAGCATGACAAATCTACCTAACTTTTATGGACATGAGTGGGATGATTTTCTAATGAACTGCGTGGTAGCGCACTGTTATTTGAAAACAGCACATTTTCCATTGAAATGCTCACTAGATTTGCACAGACATACATTTTTATAGATAAAAATATATTTCACACAAAAGATAATGTGTGGAAATCGGGTTTCAGTGTGAATTATTATTAGTGGCTCACAAAGGAAAGTGTTGTGATGTGTTCTGATGCTACAAAATATTTGTTTCCATCACACTTCAGAATTTTCACCCAAATATGTGCTTCATTTTGCTGAATGTGAGGAAAAAATGACATACTCCAGATTAACTTTTACACTTCATGTACCACAGCAGGAGTGTCGCATAGGTCACCTTATGAAAATAGCAAATGGGACTCGATAAATACAGAAATTAAAGGCATCTTTATTGCCTGGACTTTGGCGACCCACCAAAAATGTTCTTGTGACCCACAGTTTGGGATACACCGCACTAGTACTATTTGTCATTTGTATGACCTTTTAACTTTATTCCTCTCGCGAGCTTGTTACGCATCTCAGATAGAGCTTGCTTTGTACTTTGGGATATATATGCTGTGTGTGCAGCTCTTCTCTATTCTATAAACTGTGAGAGGGGTGTAATGAAGATTTAGCGACTATTTGCATTTTATCCAGAGCATCTTGGGCTGTATATTTAGTGCTGTTTACCCAAGACTTCATTATGTGCTAAGTGCGTGCCTGGTGAATCCGGCCAATATGCAGTTTAGTCAGTTTTTCCATGAACATGTCTGACATACTCCTGGAAAGTCAGGAGTGCGGTAAGTCTAGTTTAGGTATAATCAAACTCACAGAAAAAAATATAGTGGATCAGATGTTTCCATTGAGGATTAGCTGACACACTTGGGCACAGCATGGAGGACCAAGAGCTACAGGTAGCAGCTAATGCTTCCAGCACATCAGTGGAGAGAGGATGTGTCCTGCTTCTCTGTAGGCTGAGAACCCTTCCTCAGATATCAGTCCAGAAGCATGAATAAATTCCTAAGACTGTGATGGGATGTCGCAAACCGGAAAGGCCATGGGCAGTAGCGTAGTGAGGACCCTGGTGCAAGGGAGGAAATGACCTCTTCGACTGCTGTTTTAGTAGTAAAATGTAGCAATTACCAAGGTTCACTGGGGTCCTCAGGGCTCCGGTGCCACTGCACCTGCTACACTGTGGGGGTCCTGGTCCCACGAGTGCTTCTATGATTTCTGCCTTCAAAATCTAGCCTGCATCCAGTGCGAGTTATCAGAAGCTCTAAGACCTTTTCTTTCTTTCTGCTCATGAGGGCGATGCTAGAGGGAACTCATGAACCATCTAACTCATGGGGGGAAGGTACTCCACCAAAGGCGGATCCCAGACATTACTCACCCACTGCCTTTTGAATTAACATCAATGGATGGGCGTCACGCCGTCAGACTGTTGCACTGTATGGAGTTTGCCCTTGTATTTCTACCTGTTGCCAGATTGTACCCGGCAGCAATTCGGTTTGTGGTCGTCAGCCTTCCCGCTCTCTGATCACTGCCCCCCGCCCCCACACACCAAGGTGTCAAGGCTGCTACCTCTCACTGGGATGATGTCCAGTCTGCTTTATCACTGTCAGTCAGGGCCGGACTGGCCTTAGCTGGCGACGGGCATTTTCATGGTGGGCCGCAGCGGTGGGGGCCGGTTTTGTTTCCATGGGGCCGGTTTTGTTACTGGGGGCCGGTTTTGCAGCATTGCTGTAATATCGGCCCCTGTAACAAAAGTTACCCCCATTGCAGGGCTTGTTAGTTTTCCAAGTCCGGCTGCGCAACAGGTCACCGCGCTGTGTTTCCTATCAGATGATTTCCATGTCTCTTTCCTAAAACCTCTTTGCCCAGTTCCCAAGTATACCATCATCCTTCACCTAGGGCCCTGGTTGTCCACCAACCTTAGTAGCATTTTGGGTAAGAGCGTGCTCCAGGGCTGGATTGCGCACACTAGGCCCTGTTTCGACAGTGCATCCAATTATTAGATATTTTCTTGCTCTAACATTTCTTTCCTGAGGTGTCAGAAGTAAAGAGACATTTTTCTATACCTTGGTTTATAGATTTTCTCGTTTCAGATGTTATGGTCCTATAATCAGGGCTTTAAGTAGAATGAAAAACTGGGGCGTCTCTCAAAGGGGCAAGGCCGATGTAATTAAGAATGTTGCTTAAAAACATATAAACTAAAAATCTGTGATTAGCATAGTGTGCCACCTGTCCGGTATTTCTCTGCTTCTGCCATGCCTCCAGATATATAATACAAGCAGGTAACATTACATCTAAAAATAGCAAGGACTATTGCCTTTGTCAATGGTTGTTAGTTGCTTAAGACAAATAAACAACATGCAAACATACAACTCTGGCTCCGTTGTATATAATATTTAAAATGCTTTAGTTCGTGTGTGTTAGGTTTGTGGGGTAATGGGCTGCTAACTTTGGAGCTAAATAAGCACGTTGGAGTCTCGGCGTCGGCTCAACATTCTATGATTCTGGGCAAATCATTTAATCTACCCCACCTACCAAAAAAATCAATGCATATGTCCTTGCGTTATGTAACTGGTGCTCACATAAAGTGTTTTGGGTTCACACAAAATGGAACTACAAAAGAAAAAAAGTTGCATCCCAAGCAATGAACTGCTACAGAGTTATGATGTTTACCCACCCTGAAGGTGAAGGCAAAATTGGAAAGCTCGATAGGAACCCTTCTCAGCACCTGACTTTTAGAGTTGCCAGTGCTGAGCACCGGCAGGACCCGGCCCACCTAAAGCTCTAGTTATAACTATTGTTTATGATGTATTTGTTGTCAGTATTACGTATACCTCTACCGAATGTTCAGCAGGTTTTAATGCTACCTATGTAATGATGTTGCTAGAGTATTTCGTCACTGAGGTCATGACCATACAGATGACAGACACTGACCCCACAGGCATGTCGTACTAGAGCGGGGCTTCAGGACAAACTCTCCTTCGGGCACTCACCATCATTCCTATTCGTACCTACCGCCCCCACCACATCCACCAACAGAAGTCCAGCCATACCTCAGTGGGTCAGTCACACACCCACTGAGGTTGCTGAGTGAGGACTTCTCTCAAGCCTGCTTTCCTGAACGTGCACAAAACCACCTCACATGGTGTCAAAACGCATGTGCATGCTACCTAATTGAAGTAAAAAAGGTGGAAAAGAACCAGACACATTAAAACACGGTACGCCTGGGACATCTTAACCGCCAGAGGTGTGCGTTTCCTCTCCACTCCGCAACCTCTCAATAATTGGAACAGGCCTTTTGACAACTCAACGCAAGCTATAATTAGGCCGTGTCACATAGCGAGGAGATTATTAATTCGCGGGTGCTGAGCCAGCGAGCACAAAACGAAGAAACACCACACATGTCTGAAGCTAATAGCTGTTTTCACACACACTAGAAGCCAAGCATCTCAGGCGTGTTGCAGATATGGATCCAATTATATTGTGCTAGGATAATTCTCCTCACACGAACTCTTGGAGACCTCCGTTTGCAGTAGTAGGAAATTTGCTTGTTTTTTCATGCCTTTTACTAAGCTCTTCTATTCGTTTCTGTTGGACCTGGTGCTTTTTGCAGGGTCATCCCAGCTTTTTGCCTTCCTCCACCTATTTTTCTGACCTTTTCATTGGATTTAGGACTCTGGGCAAATTACCAATGCTAATCAGTTTCTAAAGTGCACGTGCTCTCTTCCGAAAAACATGGAATGATTCGATTGCAGCTGTTTGGCATATTTAATTAACATGTAAGTCTATTGTGAAGTGGTATCCCATATATCCAGGGCCTGTAAATTAAATGCTACTAGTGGACCTGCAGCGCTACTTGTGCCACCCATTGACGTAGCTTTTCAAACCCGCAGGACCTGCATGTACATTCTAATGCTCTTTGACTTGGCATTTAAAGTTACTTACCAAGCCTTAAACTCTCCTTTTATTTACACATAGGCCACCCCTAAGGTAGGCCCTAGGTAGTCCCACAGGCAGGGTGATATGTAAGTAAAAGGTAGGACATGTGCCTTAATGTGTGGCATGGCCTGGTAGTGACAAACAACTTATGTTGTTTCTCATTGCTGGGAGGCCTACTCCTCTCATAGGCTAGCATTGGGAATTCCCTTATATATTCTTAAGTGTTAATTCCTGAACTGATAGGAGTGGCGTTGCCATATTTGGTATGTTTAGAACGGTGGTGATAAATCCTCTTGACTGATGTAGTTGCATTTGACATTATTATTTTGGTAATGCCACTTTTAGAAAGTGGGAATTTCTCTGTCCTTATGACTCTAAAGGCCTTATTTATGAGAAGTGTTGCATCGCTGTGACAAAGCAGCAATGCAACACTTATCAGTGCACCCACCTTGCAACACCATGGATGCACCGTATTCACAGTATGGCTCATCATGTTGCAAGGAGTTACAAATATGTCAGTATTACTGTCGTATCTGTAGGCGCAAAAGTGACACATCGCTGGGGTGTATCTGAAAACTGACGCACCTCCAGCAATGTGTCATTGCACATGGGGCAAGGCCCATGTGAAAGGGACTGCATCACCCTCACGCCTGTCATAAGGCAGGCATAAGGTTTTGATGCAATGGCGGCCTAGAAGTGGTGCACTGAAATCTTATAGATTTCAATGTGCCACTTCTACGAGTGCCACCTTGCATGCATTATACCTGACGCAGGTATAATGTGGTACAAAAGGGGGTGGTGATGGACGGAGCATCTGAATCAATCAAACACTCACACCGAGTCAAAAGATCTGGGTTTAATCCATCACCGTTCTTTAGCCCACTCTGCCACCCCAGTTCAGACATGGCTCTATGCAAATCAGTCTGACCCTGTGCCTCATGGGAACAGTCCAGCCCGAACTGCCAATCCATGTCTTCCCTGGACCGGAAACATGCTTCCGAGGACCAGTTTCTGGCATTCCAGCCGTCTTCAGCCCGGCTTGCTTGAATCCAGTGGCAAAGTGAGCAAGGGACTCACGTCTGACCATACCCTGCCACACTTATGGCGGCCAAAAGTGGTACAAAAGGGGGTGGTGATGGACGGAGCATCTGAATCAATCAAACACTCACACCCAGTCAAAAGATCTGGGTTTAACCCATCACCGTTCTTTAGCCCACTCTGCCAACCCAGTTCAGACATGGCTATATGCAAATCAGTCTAACCCTGTGCCTGGTGGGAACAGTCCAGCCCGAACTACCAAGCCATGTCTTCCCTGGACCGGAAACAAGCTTCCGAGGACTGGTTTCTGGCATTCCAGCCATCTTCAGCCCCGCTTGCTTGAATCCAGTGGCAAAGTGAGCAAGGGACTCACTTCTGAGCATACCCTGCCACACTTGGGTGTGAGTGTTTGATTGATTCAGATGCTCCGTCCATCACCACCCCCTTTTGTACCGCAGGTATAATGTAGCACAGGGGTTTACAAAGTTATGCATCTGCCTAGATCTGTCACTTCGTAAATATGGAGCAACGTGGCGCATTATTTACGCCGCCGTAGCATCACAGAAAGTGACGCAACTGCAGCATAAATGTGACACAGGGATTCATAATGAAGGCCCTTTGTGCTTTGCAGCCTGACTCCTATCCACATCTGGGCCTGGAGTACAGCTGCACCTGGTGCATTATTTCCAGACAGCCAGCACACAGCAAGGGCTGGGAATGGCAGGGATTACATCTGCATTCATCTGCATACTGATGGTCTTCCTGGGCTGGGATGGGGCTTTCACATTTTACAATTGTATATGCTGTGTCCTGCCCTCAACAAGGGCTGCTTTACATCCTACTTATGTCTGGAGCCAGGGCTGGTTTGAAAGGGATTGTTGTGCACTTCTAAGGTTTCTTGTGAAGTCACCTCCACATCAAAGACATTTTTGAGCATAAGTACAAGGGCTCTGAGCCCATGATTTTAGACACTGCGTGGACTTTTAGACAGATGCTGCTGGCTCTACAGACTGCATATTGCCAGAGGAATGCTGTATTGCCAGGAAGGAGTACCACCATTCAGACTATTTGCCTGTTGTGCTGGCCTGCTGCATGTTGGGCTATTGGAGAGACTGCTACTTTGCAATATTTCCTATACGCTGGCCTGTTGCTTGCTTCCTGCATGTGCCCCATCAAGAGTGTTCTCCAAGGGCATGCTGGCCTGCTACCTGTTGTTGGAAATCTCAGGGACTACCTCTGCTGAGGACACTTCCGTTTGGCAGTTCAGAAACGTCCAGCACCACACTGTTGCTTTTTACATGACCTGCCGTCCTAACTTGTCGGAACTGATGCTGCAGTGCCTTTAAGAGAATGTGACCAGACCTCCTGTGTGTTGAGGAGTATTGTTGGTAAAATGAAGTATTATCCAGGCACCGGCATGTTCCGCTCATGACACACGCTGCATAGCTTGTGCGCACGGAGTCCATGAGCCCTACTTCGCAACAATCACTATCACCCCCGAGTGTGCACACCAGAGCCAAAGTGCCAAAGAAAGCCCCACTTTGGATCACAGAGGTGTTCTCCAGCAACCCCGGGAATATGAGTAAGCACCACTCTGAGGAGTTTAGTCCTGCTTTCAGCATCACTGATGTCCGCATTGTCACGGGACTTGCAGCGCCGACAGTGGAATGAAATGCCGTATCTGCCTGCATTTTGGGGTGCCAGACCCTGCAGACGCCAACATGGCTGGGGAAGCCGCACCTTGCATTAAAAGGTACTGTGGGGGCTGAAACGGAGACACCGCTGCCCTGCGTTCCTTCGCGGGCATCCAGGCCCCTTTTTAGAAAGAAGGGGGGCTGTGAATATTTAGCAGCTGCCTTGGAAATCCTACACACTGGGGACCCAGAGACGCCTCCAGTTGATGACCCCTCTTACCTGGAAGGATGCACTTTGTTGGGGCATTTGCTCAATTATCACAATATGGGGCAGACCACGATGGAGGCCCCTATTTAGTTGATTGAGGGATTTTTTTTAAAATATCGCACCACTTGTAGTAGGCTTGCAAGAGATCCTGCGGCCCATGTTTTATGCCAGCAACCATTTTTTCCCACTATACTCATGCAAATTACTGTAACCTTGCTACTAGGAGTGAAGGGGTTCCTGTGCTATGTGTACGTATGATTACTGACGTATTTATAGTGATATTTTGTGATTTATATCTCTGAGTAATGTTTGGTGATTTATCCTTTTTTATCTAACTAAGTGCTGCATTTCATGCCCTGATGTCAGAATGTATGATATATGTGTGAGTGTGTTGCACAAACACTTCACACATTGCCTCTGATGATGGGCCTGACTGCACCAAGCTACCACAGGGTGAGCACAGGTTATCTTTGGTGTGTAAATAACTTCCCCTGACTAGAGTGGTAGGTTCTGCCTGGCTTAAGTGCATACCCTAGCCAACCAAAAGCTCAATTTCTAAAAGGTTCCTTGCACCATCATATGTCTTAGACCCTTATTATGAGTTCGCATTGAATTTCAGGTCGTAATTTATACTGGAAGCAGGATCATCAATGCCAAGAGTATTGATAATGCAAAAGTTTGATATTGCAGAGGGATCATCAGGGGAGTGCATGTTTTCTCCTTATACACCCAGATGAAAGGGGGAATAAATTATGGAAGTCAGGACTTTACACATATTTTTCACGAGTTTCGGTCGATTTCTGCCCGCATCTCTTTGTGCTCACTGAACTTTGATATTTGAATGAAAATACAATAAAACATTTAACAGGAATTTTTTATCAGAACCTGGATTCCGACCTTCTCACAATGAAGGCCTCTGTGTCCGGATATATAATGTCGCAAGTATACTATTCCAAAGCCCAGCGCTTGGTAGTGTGTTAAATGAGGGTGATATGGCTATACATAATAGTCAATATTGAGAGCTGTGTAACACTTGCATCTTTGCTGTTCTTTAAAAAATGTCTGTTACTGCTCAGAAGAAGTAGAGGTAGATTGTGCACTCCTTTTAAGAAATGAAAATATTCGAAGATTATTCGATCAAACTATTGTGCGTGCGTTTGACAAATGCCTGTCTAGCATGTGTGATAAGTGTAAAAGGGGCCAAGTTCCTAACGGCAACTTGGGTTCAAGTGTCCGCCACCTTGAGCAGAGGTTCCGCACGTCGTAGTACAGATATAACGGGGATGTAATAAACATCTCAGTAGTGGTGTTGATGACAACAAGGATACTCAATCATAACCTATAGCAGGATTCCCCCTGATGAAGGGACAGCCGGTCCCGAAATGCATTGGGTGTTGTTTCTTTTTAGGTCGAGCAGACCTACCCTCAATGCGTGAGCATTGAAGGTGTCTGCTTCAGACCTATTGTGGCCCGTATTTAGGAATGTGGACAGCTACCAGACGCGCGCTTTGACAAGGTCAGATTTCACCTCGGGAGCGAGCGTCTGGTAGCTGCGCATGCGCGGTGCAAAGCCCTTGCTCACACACAGACACAGGCAGCCCCCACCCCTCTGCATGCACGCACGCACACACACACACACACACAGGCGCACGCATGCACACGCAGGCATACGGCACCCATACAGGCACACATACAGGCACACTATCCCCTACCTCGCATTCTCTCTCAATCACACACAGTCACGCATGCGCACACACGTTCCCTCGCGCACACACGCACACACGCGCGCACACACTCCCCCCCACCCCCACCCAGGCATACACACAGGCACGCACGCACTTAACATCAGCCCTGGGCCCCACTCACCAACTGCGCTCTTCCGGCGGGGCTCCTCACGGCGCGTCTCCTCATCTAAATCGGGGCTCCCTCAGGTCAGAGGAGCCCCGCAACAGGCGCCACACTCCTCCTTCTCCCCGGCCCCCTCCTGGGGACCCGGGCTACACTGGACGGCAGGGCGCTCCATGCGCTGGCAGCTCGCGGACCTCGGGAGGCGGGACTTCCGGTCGGCCGCGAGCGGATTGGCCGGCCGGCCAAGAGCTTCCGGGCACTCTCGTTCCAAGTAGTATTGGTAGTTGCCACTGTTGTTTCTGTATGTAATTGGGTGGATGTCAGACCTCTATCTGCTGACGGAAATGCCCCCCCCCAATATAATCAACCCAATAAATAATAAATAAATGCACATGGGTAGATTTTCGCACGCCGCAGAAGGTGTTTTGTATCTTTTTATACCCATAACTAGGCTTTCGCTGGTTGGACTTCTTTCTAGATAGTATAGTGCGTAAGAAGTTTGTTTTACGTCTAATTCCTTGACATTTTCTGTCCCACTAAATAGTCTATTTTTAAATGTAATTATTTCAATATGTTCACGTGCTTTTGATCGCAAAAGGGTAGTGTGCCTCGCTTTTGGAATTCGAGTAGAGAAGATTAATGCGTACTTGATCTCGTAACAGCATAGGAAAATACTGATATCTTGCCTGGGTATGACATGGCCGCCACACTGCGCAAGCTCGTTAGCGGGAGTTTACGGACCATGAATCGTGAGAGTGGCACGTGCGTCAAGACACGACGAGCAGTGCGCGAGCGTTTTAGATTAAGGGCCGTAAATTCTGTGAGTGCGGCATTTCCTCAGGCGATGCTTTTCTTCTTAAAAAATAGATCTATTCGAGCTTATGCCTATTATCTCTGTTGTTCCTTCGTTCCTCACTTGTGTTACTGTTTGTTGCCGGCAAAATATCTGCCTTTTTAGCACTTTAAATGATGTTATATGAAATTGTAGTTCCTGGTACCCCCGTCCATACAAGCGACGCAATGTAGTTCAATAGTCTATTGAGCTTTTTTCTTTCATGTTATTGTTGTTAACTATAACATGTTTAAACGAGGGACTTTTTTAATATTAATCGTGTGAGGTATTTAAAGGAGGGGGTGTTTACAGGTTTTGGTACGGAGACTTAGCTTTGAGCGGTGCTGAGGATGAATACTGTCGTTCGAGCGTTGTACACTTTGGGTTTGAAATTATATGGAATATCTGGAACATTTTTGGGTTTAAATAAAGACATTTTGAAAAAAAAATGGCAGACATTTGGGGTTTGAATGAGGGACGTTTTGGTGTTGAATGAGCGACACTGCATTATTAAAGTAGATGATGGGGTTTAAATGAAGGGCTTAAAGTTTGTAAATATAATTTATCTTTCAATGCTAGTACTTAAGCTACAGAAAATGTGTCATTAAAATTAATTTGCACTATGTTATGCTAGGTTCTGCTACTCTACTGTATGTAAACAATGTGTGTTTGTTCTAAACACACATTGAGAGCAAGCACACATTAAACTGCTTCCGAAGCTCAGAAATAGAGTGAAAAGTTCTAGATCTTCAATCAATCAATCAATAAATCAATCAACCAGGGGTTTTAAGCGTGCTACTCGCCCGTGAGAGTCTCAAGGCTCTAGGGGGTGGGGATTCTGCAGCTCTGTTTAGTTGAAAAGCCAGGTCTTGAGGGCCTTCCTGAAGGTGTTCAGGGTGGGGGGCGAATCTGATGCCTGCCGCCTGCCGCCTGCCGCCTGCCGGGAGCTCTTTCCAGGTTATGGCCGCAATGTGAGAAGGATCTTTCACCTGCTCTGGCTCTGCGGATGCGAGGGGTTTTGGCCAGTTCGAGGTTAGAAGATCGGAGGTTCCTTTTGGGTATTTATTTATTTTTATTTTACAGGTTTTATATAGCATTGGCTAGACCCGGAGGTATCCGAGCGCTTCACAGGCGCCTAAACAAGATTCCAAGAGTTGATCAAAAACACAGAATATGCAATACAATAAAAACAGACGTTCCATTGTGGTCTGATAAACACGGTCACTACAAAAGCATATAAATTTGCATATAAAGTGGCTGGTGAGGGGAACATGCTTCAGGGCTGAGCTGTAGGTGAGGTAGAAATTTGTCAAAGGATAGGCGAGGTTAACAACAGATTGGGGGGATTGTTAAAAAAAAAACATAGCTTAAACGATAGGATAACAACAAACGTTTCATTGAGGTCTAGTAGACATATACATAACAAAAGCAGGTACGTTACGCAGGGCCGGCGCTAGGCATGGGGAGCGTGGGCAGCTGCCAGGGCCTCGCACTCAGCCCACCAGCATGGGGCCCGAACCAATCGTGTACCCTCCCCCTCACACCCTTGCACCCCTCACCCACACTCTCACACTCACACCCCCCTCACCCTCACACCCCCTCACCCTCACCCCCACACACCCTCACCCTCACACATCCTCACCCTCACACACCCTCACTCACCCTCACCCCCCCTCACCTACCCTCACCCCTCTCTCTCACACACCCTCACCCCCTCTCACCCTCACACCCCCCTCACCCTCACACCCCCTCACCCTCACCCTCACACAACCTCACCCTCACACACCCTCACCCCCCCACCCTCACACACCCTCACCCTCACACCCTCACACCCCCTCACTCACCCTCACACTCACACCCCCTCACCCTCACACACCCTCACACACCCTCACACACCCTCACCCCCTCTCACCCTCACACCCCCTCACTCAACCTCACACCCCCACACCCTCTCACCCTCTCACCCCCTCACCCTCACACCCCCTCACCCTCACACACACCCTCACCCCCTCTCACCTTCACACCCCCTCACTCCCCTTCACCCTCACACCCCCTCACCCTCACACTCCCTCACCCTCACAAAATCACTATGTGCTACCACAGCATCACTGAACGCCACAGCATCACTCGTTTGCCATCACAACATCACTCAGCGCCACCACATCATCAATCTCTGCGACCATTCAACAACACCTGGTTCAAAAATGCTCTCTCAATGTTTGAAGCTTTATTACAAATGTAACAAAAACATGTTAATATTTCACTTCTGTTCTTGGAATTTCGTCACAATAAAATACACTGAACATATTCTTCACAAAAGTTATTTACAAAACTTTAAGCTATTGCCATTATAAATTACAATAACTTTTATTTAATTATTAACTATTAAAAAAAAATTAAAAGCCATTGTTATTTGTAATATCAATACATGTAAGTCACGTAAATACAACACATATTGCATTACAAATGCTATAGGTGTCACATTTGCGAAAGTTATAACTATTGGCATTGTAAATGACAAAGCTATTAATTTAGTTATTTTCAAAAACAAAATATAAATAAAAAAATTGTCATTTACAATGCCAATAGCTCAAACTTTCCTAATGCGAGACCTATTGCATTGCAAATGCTTGTTTAATATTGCCTGCACACAGTAAGTTTCATTCAACCATTGATGCTGTATAATTCTGGAATAATTTTTGAATTGTGTTTTCTCAAACTTTATGTAATGCTTTGAATTGCACAAATCTTGCTTGATGAAAGTATAAAGTAAAATGTATGAAAATAAATACAGTTAAATCTTTAATCATTTTTGGGTTTGAGATATGTTACAAAGGTTGTAATAACCCACCATGCTGTGTACACTTGAGCCCAAGTTGCCACTAGGAACTTTGCCCCTTTTATACTATGTTACTGCTCAGTCTTTGAGAGTGATTAAGCATGAATGGAATGTTAAGTGTGGAAAGTTGAATGTGTGAGTGAGTTGGAGTATGGTGGTTGAACAGAGACGTCCTTACTCCAGGTGGCCATCCCATTGACCAACTTGTATCTTATATACTTCTTCATCTTGGAGCATACTTGGAACTACAAAATAAATAGGTATCCTTCCTCCTGACTGCAATTCCCCAGGCCAATCTCTACTCGTGCTGCTTTATCTCTCTTGCTCCTGTCTTCTCTTTGCTCTACTTCCCCATTTGTAGTGCATTTTCTAGCTTTGCTCTCATTTTCATTGTTTTTCTTTGCTTCTTACCCTGTTTTTGAGAGCCTTTTCCTCACTTTCCCCTAATTTTCACTGCTTTCTCCTTGCTTTTTCTCCCATTGTTTGAGTGCTTTCTCCTTGCTTTTCCTTTGTTTTCACTGCCTTTTCCTTTTTCCCCTGTTTTTTGAGTGCCTGCTCCTCCTTTTCTCTCATTTTCACTGCTTTCTCCTTGCTTTCCTATCAAGACCCGGTTGTTCAAATAAGCCACTGGGACCTGCAAACTCCTGGATACCCTGTTAGGTGATTACCCACACTTTACAAATCTATATTGATTTATGATGATGCGTGAATTATAACACTGACGGCGAGGATAGTGTTTTTATGTAGTTGTAGAGGAATGAGAATAACCCATATTTGTGTCATATGAGATGGTAATGAGAGTACCTTATTTTGCTGATTTGTTAGTAGGGGACTGAGAATAATCAATATTGTTGTCATTGTAGTTGTAGGGGAATGAGAGTATTTATATTGTGCATAGGAAAGGGGAATGAGAGCACCCAGTTTGCATATGAGTTCCTAGGGAAATGTCGATACTGGAATATTGTTGTTCAGGTAGATGTAGGGGAATGAGAGTACCCCTATTGTGCAAATGAGAGGAGAATGAGAATACCAGATTTGGCAGATGTGTTCACAGGAAAATGAGAGTGCCAGATTTGTCTGATGTGCTAGGAGAGGAATGGGAGTACCTGAGAATGTTGTGCATATGAGAAGGGAATTAGAGTACCCAATTTGGCAGCTGTGTTTACAAACGAATAAGGCTACCCTATTGCTGGGTACAGATTGTCTCAAAGTTGGCTAAGAGAAAATGGGATCATGTTAGTTGGTGAGAGCACCACTCTCTAGTAAACTTGTTGCCTGAATGTGATGGCATCCCAACCTAACCCTATACGGATCACTTTGAACTTGAGGGTTTAGTTTAATAGCAGCTTCTCTTGGAACATGCAGGTTTTCAACCGTTTTCTCCTCTATTGCCTTTCATTAAGGGAGGGTATGCAAAGTGATGCCCTACCTGACCAAAAGGGGAACATCTTTGGATCTCTGTCACTTTTGTCTTCTGTCTTGGCTTAGAAAATGTCCTTAATTTAGGGCTTCCTAAATGTCTCATTGTCAACACCAGATGATGCAGGATAGTGCCACAAGGCTTATATCAGGGGTGCTTATTCAGCCATGCAAACCACTGCTCAGAATACTCTGCTGTCTGCCTTTAAATGAAAGAGTAAACCAGCATAGTCCACAGAGGCCTTTCTAGGATTAGGATTTTGTACCGGAAAGGTATGCTTCCTGAATTGGTTGAGTATCACATAAGGTAGTCTTTAACAGCACCAACACAATGGTTGACATGAGCAGCCCGCCTTTTTAGGTCTTGCCTTCATCATTCCATTTCTCGTTCTCCACATTTGTCAACGGCATGCATACATCATGCTTCTTCCGGTGTTTATCCCTCACTGAGAGCACCGCCCAACTACTTGTAAACATACATAGCAGCCATTTCACCTATTGTTTCAGGGCTACTTTTGAATTTTTTTAATGGATGACCGGTCCTACAACATGTTAGGAGCGTTGGAGTTTATTTAATTAGGGATGAGGGCCGTTTAAAAAAAAAAAACCCTGTGCCACTACCTGGCACCTGTTTCCCCCCTAGCTACACCCACAGGCGCTACAGCCAATCACCTAATGAGTGCGATCTCAAGTGATTTGGTCACAGTGCCTTTTCTCTAAAGAGGAGCCCTACACGCTACCCACCAGAGGTATGTAATACCCGCTGACTGTCTCAGGTATGTAAAACTCCATGTTTCAGTCCTACAGCTGTGCATCATGTATGTATAGCTCATACAGCAGTGTAACATGGTAACAATGCTGTACTTCTTGTGCAGGAAATTTAGTTCTGCCAATCACACATAGCCACATACAATAACATACTTGCCTGACTCATGTAACCAGCCCTACCAGGCGATTTCATTGAGTATGCATCAGTTCCTCAAGTGAAGTATTAGCATATCAACGGCATTGTCATTGAGGCATGTGAGCTTTCTTGCTTGTCTCATACAGGTACATAACACCACTCGCCTTTCTCCTTATAGTTTACAGTTGCATATACATGGTATTCTGTGTCCTATGTGGTTCATAGTTTCCATGAGCCTCATTTATAGGTTGAAGTGTTTAAGTTAAATAAAGTGTGTTTCATTTGGCCCTTTCTGCAGGGTTATCCCCAAACCTTATGCCTAATCCTGTATTTTTCTAACCTTCTTTTTGTTGACTTTAGGACTCTCGGCACGTTACCACTGCTAAGCAGTGCTGAAGTGCATATGTTCTCTCCCTAAAATGTAATGGTAATTGTTTTCTCCATGATTGGCATATTTGATTTAATAGTATGTCTATGTACAGTGCATCAGGTGTGTCCAGGGCCTGCAAATCAAATGCTACTAGTGGGCCTGCAGCACTGATTGTGCCACCCACCTTAGTAGCCCTGAAACATGTTACAGGACTGCCACTGCAGTGTCTGTGTGCCCAGTTTTAAACAACTGCCAAGTCGACCTGTCAAGTGCACCCACTTGCAAGGGCGAAACCTTTCTTTTTCTTACATGTAAGGCACCCCTAAGATGCCTTACATGTAAGAAAAAGCCCATGCCCATGCGACATGTAGTCCCATGGGCAGGGTATTTAAAAGGTACAGTTGTGTTTTACATGTCTTGGTAATGAAATACTAAGGCAAGGCCTATCTATCCCATAGATTTGCATTGGAGCTGACTTGTAACATCTTACAAGTGTATCTTCCAGTTGGGAGCTGTTAGATCTGGGGGTCTCTAGCTGGCAATAGTATTCACCTTTGTCCAAATAGGGACCCTTACTTCTAAGTCAGGATAAGGGGATTACACTCCTTAATAACCCCTGCTCACCCCCTTGGTAGCTTGGCACGAGCAGACAGGCTTATCTCAGAGGCAGTGTGTTAAGCATTTGTGAATATACACAGTAATACAGTGATAACACTACAGATGGACACAACACAGGTTTTATAAAAATAAGTATTCTTTATATAGACTTAAACACAAGACCACAAACTACAAAAATCCACAATACTACACTCAAGATTACTTAAACGTTGATAAAAGTCTCTTAGTTCAAGTTGTTGGTAAATGCAACAAAGTTCTCAACAAAGTACCTGAATGTGTAACGCAAAGTGAACAAAAGGCTTGCAAAAAGGGGAGATGCATTGGGTCCGTGACCCGGGGGAATGGTTGTGTCCTTCCTCAATGCTTGCGCAGAGTAGGGGACTCGTTGTGAGCCTTACTGGTGGGGAGGTGATGCGTAGATTCTCGGCCTGCGGGCCCGTTGCGGTGCGCAAGATGGCGCCTTGATGCGATGCGACAATCCAGTTGTGATGCAAGAAGATGGCGCCCTTGATGCGGCGAAGCGATGACGATGCGATGACGCCCTGGCAGCCTGGCGAAGACTCTGTACTTTGGAGCCGTGACAGGCCCTGCGACACGCTTCTCCGGTGATGCGATGGCGACTCTCACAATGGCGTCACGCTTCCCCGGTGATGCGACAGCAGGCAGCTTTGATGAACACACGCTTCCAGGGAGATGCGGCGAAGGCTCGCTTCTCCGGCGTTACGACAATTTCAGCTGCGGCGGTGACACACTTCTTCTCGATGCGTCGCTCTTCCAGCTCCCATCGGCACGCAAGTGTCTGGAGTCAGAATTCCCAGCAAGGAAATTCAAGAGGGAGCTGGAGGTGAAGTCTTTTTTCCCTGAGACTTCAGCAGGACGCAAGCCCAGTTCAAGCCCTTGGAGAAAATTCTGTAGATGAAATTCCTTACAAAGTTCCTTCTCCTTTCCCTTGGCAATGAAGCAACCACTGCAGGCCAACCCAGCAAACAGCAAACTGGCAGAGGGTCAGTCCAAACTCCTGCTGCTTCTTTGGTTCTTCTCTTTGGCAGAAAGTTTTTGTTCCAGAAGTGATCTAATATCTTGGGATCAGGTCCCAATATTTATACCCCCAAATCCTATGTTCTCTGAAGGCAGAGAGGCCGCTGCCTAGTCCAAACCAGTACCTTAGCACTTTGTTTACATGACTCTCTTCTCCCTTTCACTGTGCAGGGCAGAGACATCAGCCGCCCCACAGGAGGTGGAGCCAGCACAGGGGAGGGAAGATACAGCTCTGGAGCACTCTGTTGACATGACTCCTCCTCTCCTTTCCCAGTGCCGGGCAGAGCCATCACACAAGCCACAGGGGGTGGAGCCAGCATTGTAGAGGGAAGGCCCAGCCCTATTCAGGTCCCAGGTGCAACTCCTCCCTCAAATCTAGATGCAGATCTCTCTATTCATCACCAGGCTGCTCCAGCCTGTCTCCTGGAATTCCCCAGCCCTGTCACTCACAAACCCAGACAAGGAATACACAACCCAGCAGAGCCAGGCTCAAATGGTTAGGCAAGCAAATACCTGCTTTCTAAAAGTGGTATTTGCAAACACAGAATATTAAAATAAACTTTTCCAAAAGATGCATCGACTTTGTGGACAGAGCGGGGCAGTGGGGGCAGACATCAGCCGAGGACTCACACCCCCATGAGGCAGTGAGGCCGCCACTGGACAGGCAGCCCCTCCCCTTATCACCGGGATTACTAATTACTTCTCGTGCCTCCCGCTTCGCGGGAAAACCATCGACTTTGTGGCCAGAGCGGAGCAGTGTGGGCAGGCATCAGCCGAGGACTCACAGCCCCAGGAGCCAGCGGGCCGCCACCGGACCGGCGCCCCTCCCCTTTATCACCGGGTGCATAATTACTTCTCGCGCGCCGGGCTAAGCCCGGGCAAAGGGCGGGCCGTCTGTGGCCGTCAGGGGTCAGAAGAGGCCGGGCTGGGCCATTCCCCTGGCATTTGCCAAGACGGTCTTGGACACAAAGGTACTGTTGACTTGCCATTTTACTATTTAGATTGAAAAGCCCCCAGGTTCGGTTTTATTGATATACTTGTTACCAACAAGGGCCTATTAGGGACACGCTGAACCTTTTCTTGTGTGTAGTTTCATTCTGTATATTACATTGGTCTGTTTAGCTAACTGTCTAAACTACTTGGAAGTCTTTAAAGATGGGTAAAAGGGCTTGTGTGTTCAAGAAACTAATTCCAGTTCCGCCCAAACCTAGCGCCAAACCCACATCAATAGACAGGATGCTGGAGAAAGCCCTGGGAGCTGTGGCTTCAGAAATAGAATGGACTGAGAGGCATTCATCTATTACACAGAACCTAGAATCTGAATCGCTGATCTCCAGCCCTTCATGTGAAATAGAAGAATTACCATCTGAGTTGTCTAATGACCCATCGCTAAATCTAGATATAACGAGCATGGAGTCTTCGAATGGTAGTACTCCAATCCAGTTAGAAAGAAACATCAAAGCCAAAGTAAGATCTAAAGCAAAGCAGCCAGCCAAAAGTAAAAAATCACTGGGCACCATTGTAGATATAGATCAGCCCTAGGTGGGTAGCATAGTGGAGGACTCAATATGCCAGGCCACTGATCAGCCTGTGTGGGTGACAACGTTGGTACTAAATCTCCAGATCCAAATGAGAGCCATTGTCAAATAGGAGCTCAGACCTATATTGGAAAGGTTGGAAGGGCTGAAGGTAACTTTGAATGAAGGGTTAAAATCAAGGGAGACAATTAAGGCCAACACCACCTCTGATACCACGACAAGCAAGCGGGCCATTAATAGCCGCCCAGTAGACAAACCCTGTTCTATGTCAAATGAAAGAGCGCCTTTATTAAAAACAAATGCAAACCCAAAACGTGCAAAACAGGTTAGGAAGCATAATGTTTTTTTTTTTTTTGTTTTTTTTTTTTGTTTTTTTCTTATTATCCTCATATTGCGAAAATTCTATGTATATGGAAAATTTGGTTTCTACCTCTGGAAATATTTTCCGTACCGTCACCGCCCGTTTCTCACTTGCCATATGATGTTCCTTCTCCTTGTTTTCTCAGAGGAGACCCCTTTGCCATTACATATCCACAAGTCTGTAGGCGAGGGAGGAGGGAGCTAGCCACCTTGGCTACTCTTATGAGTATCATACTCATAGTCCAGACTGTGTATTCGCTTAATCATAGGACAGAATGTTATATCTTTTTTTATGGATTTACATGTTTTTCCATAATTTCCCAATAATTAAACCTTTTACTCCTATGACCCCTTCTATCCAGTTTGTTAGTTTGTTTTAATAACCGAATTCATCCATTCCCCATGTGAGGGGGCTGTTGGAACAATCCACTTAATGCATATCTCTCTTCTTGCTATTACCATTAATACAAAAAGTAGCTTTCTTTCCATTACTGTCAGCCCTATTTGATCAGTTGTGTTGCCAATCCCAAAAAGAATAAGAAATGCACTTACTTTTAGATGTTTTCTGAATATCTGATTTAGAGTCTTACCAACTGCTTCCCAGAATATTCTAATTATTGGGCATCTCCAGAACATGTGGATGTCATCTGCCCTTTCCTCTCCACACTTCGGGCATTTCTTGATTCCTGCATTTTTAAATTTTGAGAGTCTTTTCGGGGTCCAATAAGCTCTATGCAGGGTGTACAAGTGATTTCTTTTCAGTCTTACAGATTTTATTGTTGACCAGCATTTCTCTACTGACTCTTCCCATAGATTCTCTAGATCATCCGTTTCCAAATCTTTTCCCCATGTTTGTTCTGCTATTTGGTAGCTTTCTTCTTCTTCTGCTAGAAATGTCCAGTACCATTTTGCTACCTCCTTTTTTATGGGTAATGTTTTTGTCATTTCTTTTTCCAAATTTTTGCTGTCTTTATCCCGTGATGGTATTGTTTTTGCCCAACTGTTCAACTGATAATATTTAAATTTAGATATTGTCCCATTAGTAATTTTATTTATTTCTTCCCAAGAGATCAATGTTGAGCCATTTAGTAGTTGACCCCAATAGTTGATGTTGTTTTGTCTTAGTGGATTTGCCATTACGTCTTTCAGACAGATCGGGGTTCCTGGAGAATTCCATATTGGTGCCAGCGCACTATAGTAGGGAATTTTTAAAGTCAGTCTAATCTGTGACCAGAGTTTTAGTGCTTCTTTAAGGACCTTTAGTTTGACTTTTTTAAAGTATTTTTGATGTCCGAATTTGTACAAATAATGATCCTCTGCCTCTGTAATTATTTGCAAATATTCTGGATAGTGTTGGTGTATCCCCAGAAGACTCCTTATGTTTTTAAATTGGAATGCTTTGCAATATTCCATTAAATCCGGACTTGCAATACCTCCTTTCTCTTTTTTTCTTCTTAGCTTCCTCCATGATATTCTGGTTCCCTTAGATGCCCATATAAAACTTGATAGTTCTCCCTGTAATTTTCTGAGTTCAGTTTTTTTAAATTGCAGTGGAATGTTATTAAACAAAAAAGTAAATTTTGGGAGGATGTTCATTTTTAAAATGTTTGACTTCCCTATAAAACTTAAGGGCAAACTAGACCATACTTTAAGAAGTTTCCTTACATCTCGGGCTACTCTGTTTAGATTGTTTTGTGCTATTTTGTCTATGTTTTGATTTATCAAAATGCCCAAATATCTTATCTCTTTTTTTATGTTGGGGCAGTGAAAATTGGTATTCCATGTCATTACTTCTGTTTTAGTATGGTTTACCAAATAACCAGAAACTTGACCAAAATCAGACATGATTTTTTCTATGGCTGGTTTAGACTCCTCGTATTCCTCTGTAAATAGCATGAGATCATCTGCGTATAATGCTAATTTTTTCTCCCAATTCTGATATTTAAAGGGGATTATATCATTACAGTGTCTGATTTTATTAGCTAGGGGTTCTATATACAGGTTAAAAAGCAAAGGGGAAAGGGGGCACCCCTGTCTCGTACCTCTAGCGATTTTTATGTTATTTGTGAGATTTCCGTTTACCAAAATTCTGGATCTAGGGGTTTTATATATTTCGCCTATCATATGAAGAAAGGGTTCTCCTAGATTGTTATTAGCCATTATACTATTTAGGAAAGCCCAGTTCACTCTATCGAATGCTTTAGCAGCATCGACCGTTAGTATTGTTAGGGGAGTGTTATTGGATACAGCTAGATCTATAGTGCTTATGAGTTCATGTGACAATTCATGTAGTTGTCTTCCCTTTGTGAACCCTTTCTGATCTGTATGTATGAGTTGAGGTATAATCTTTCCTAGTCTTGTTGACATGATTTTAGTGAAAATTTTATAATCTGCATTGAGCAGAGATATCGGTCGATATGATTCGCATTTTTTAGGGTCTTTTCCTGGTTTTAGTAATATTGTTATTATTGCATCATTCCATGTATCTGGCAATGTTTCCTTCTGTATTAGTATTACATTTGTTAATTCTGTTAATTGTGGGGCTAGTGTGTCTATTAACATTTGATATAATTCATTTGGCAATGCGTCCGGTCCCGCTGCTTTCCCTTTTTTCAGTGATTTTATTATCTCTTTAACCTCATTAGGTGTGATTTCCTTATTCAGCTCCCTTTTCTCCTCCTCTGATAATTTCAATATGGGCAACTCTTGTAAGTATTTTCCTATTTGATCTTTAGATGGATTTATATCTTCCGTGTACAACTCTGAGAAGAAAGTCTCAAACTCTTTTCTAATTTCATCCTCGTTCGTAGTTTGTCCTGTTTGATCCTGTTTACTTATGATGTTTATTTTATTTCTTATACAGTCTGTCTTTAATTTCCATGCAAGCCACTTCCCGCATCCTTCTCCGAATTCATGTTTAGCTAACTTGCTTGCTTCCCATTTTGCTTTCATTCTGTCGTCAAGAATATCATTTAAACATTCCTTTTGTTTCTGTCTCTCTTTCTGCAGATTCTCTTTCCTTGTCGAATCCATTTCTGTGTGTATTTGTGTGTCTAAGATGTTGATACATCTCTCTATATCCAATAATTTTTGTTTAAGTTTCTTATTTCTGTACGCTCCCAAACTAAGTAATTTACCCCTAATTACTGCCTTATACGTGTCCCAGGCTATTTGTTTGGAAGTTCCTGTTTTATTATTCTCAAAAAAAAATTCAGTTTCTTCTTTAAGGGATTGTACTATTTCTTGTTCGGAGAACATAGCTCTTTCCACTGTAAATCTTTTCTGTGTATATGTTGATTTAATTTTTAGTGTTAATTGTATAGCTGAGTGATCTGATAAGTGAGCTGGAATGTGTATAAGATTTGATATATTTGTTAGTAGATTCCTGTCTACTAGAAAAAAGTCTATTCTAGACCTGTGTCCTAGCCTTTTATTATAAAATGTAAACGGTTGACTTTTGTCTCCCTTTTCTTTCCATACATCCATTAGGTCTAGATCCCTCTTATATATGCTTAACCACTCTCTCATCTTCGGTAAATTAGATGAGTTTACATTCTTCCCTGGGGGAGACCTATCATTTTTAAGGTCCGGAATAAGATTAAAGTCTCCTCCTAGAATTACCGGGGTATCAGCTGTTAGAAGTTGTATATACAAGTTCTTTAAGGGCTCTGGGTCATCAAGATTGGGGCCATAATATCCCGCTATTGTATATGTAGTATTTCCTAGTTTTATTTTTGCTACTACCCATCTTCCTTTCTTATCAACTTGTGACGATTCAATATTTGCCTTTAGGGATTTTTTTAGAATGATAATTACCCCTTTAATATTACAACTTTGATTTGTACATATATATGCGTCTACCCATCCTCTGTTTTTCAATTCCTGGTCCCATTCTTCTTTCAGTAAATGTGTTTCTTGAAGTATGATGATTTCACTTTCAGATGTTTTTAGATATTCCAAGATTTTATTTCTTCTACTTTTTGTTCTCATGCCATTAACATTCCAGCATAATATTTTTATGGTTCTACTAGTCTCCCCCATTTTCTTTAATATTCATTTTTTTTTTCCGATAGGTGTTCCGGTACGTTTCGGTAGCACTCAACTTTAATATTACACTCTTCCTTTTCCATTTCTTTTCCAATATCAAGGATTTATTTTTTCGTTTTTTTCCCCTATTTTGCTCCCCACCCTTTTTTTGATTTTTGTTTTTTATGCTTTTTGGTTTTAGTGATTTGTTCTTACCCTCCCCAGGGAAGCCTCCTTCTTCTTTTTTCTTAGGGGCTTTCATTTACCCCTTTTCCGCTCCTCTTCTTGGACCTGGAGAATACACTTGAGAGTCTTTCTTTTTTTTTAGGTGTTTTATTTTTGTTTATTACATTTAACATTTGTTTTCATTTATATCCTATTTGCGGATAAAGCGTTTTTTCCTTTTAAATTGTGGAATTTTCCATTTGGACAGTGTCTTTCATTAGACAAATCAGATTTTTCCCTTCTTCTGGATCTTTAATGTTCCTCATTTTATTTCTCCACATGATTCTTAAGGAGGGAGGGAACTTCATTTGTACAGTGGCCCCTAGAGATTGAAACTCTGGCATAAGTTTTCCTAGCTCCCATTGTCTGTCTTGAGACGCTTTGGACATGTCTGATCTAATTCGAAATGACCATGAGTCTTTTTTGAAGGTTCCCTCTTTCAGAGCTTCGCCCAAAATTCTCTCCTTTAAGGTATACGTTTTGAAATTTATAAGAATTTTTCTCGGGTTTTTTCTTTCTTTGGGCTTTCCATAAGGGTCTCTATGGACTCTTTGTATGTCTTCATTTAATGTTTCTGCGTCACACCATGGGAAATGTTCCATGAGTAGTTCCACAATAAATTTCTTAATATCACTACCCTCTTTATTTTCTGGAACATTCAGAACTCTTATGTTATTTTTTCTAGCTTGGTTCTCCAGAGATTCCATTTTTTCATTTATGGATTTGCCCTCTTGTCTCAGTGTGTGGATTTCCTTTCTGTTGCTTTCCACTCTATTGCTCAATTTAGCCACTTCTCCTTCTATAGCTGTTACTCTCTCCCCAAGTGCGTTTAGTTTACAATCCAGTTTTTCACATACTTCCTGAATTTTGTCTTGTTTCGCCTCAGATATGGCGAATTTGTCCCTCATTTCATTCCATATTTTCTCGAGTATATCATTAGTTTGCCTCCTAGAACTTTTAGGGCTCATCAGCCCTTCCTTCTCGGTTACTTGTTCCTCTGCTACCTCATTATTCTCAGGCGACGTGTCTTCTAAGTCTCCCTCTTCTTGAGTAGTGACTAAGGTAACCTTTGTTGTTGATACACCTCCTTCAGCCATTTCTTGCTGCTCTTGCTGTTCTATTTGAGATGTAGTTGTATTCAGTTTTTTTACTTCTCTTCCAGCTTTAATAACCGAGTTTAAAGAAAGTTTTGTGTTCGGAGTTTTGCTTTGTGATTTTAGGAGAGACTCCTTTTGTGAGACGCGATTTTCCTCCCCCTTTTCCTCCTGTGATAAACTTTCTCCTTTCAATTTATCCACTGCTGGTACCAATGTATTTATATCCTCAGTCTCTTTTATCTTTTGTACCTGGACTTTAAAAAAAGTTCTCAAGGAAGGAGTAATTTTTATTTTTTGATTTGTGTCAGCTTTATCTCCGGGTAGTTTTAAGATCTTTTTTGTGCGTTCTAGAGATGATTTTTTTGTCTTCCTTCTTTTAACTTCCCTGGGGGTGATATTCTTAGGGTATTGTTCTTGTTTAAGGAAGTTTCTGTTCCTAAGAGAATAGGTTGAGGTCACAACTACTTCACTTTTCTTTTCCAAAAAGTCTGGTTTCTTTGTATCATCTGTGCCTTTACCTCGGAGAATCTGTGTTTTAGCTTCTATTTCTTTCTCATTACTCAAAGCCTTTATTTTATCCTCCTCCTCCTGTACCTTCTTATTCATGTGAGTCTTAAAGCTGAACACTGCTCTTTTTTTCTGACTTATGGCTATGTTTCTCTTCAAATTCACTCTTTCCAGCGTCTCATTAAACTCTCCTTTCACTTCAGTCTGACTTGGTTTTATTACCTGACTGATTATTTCATTTGCGCAAAGTTCATTTTGAGCCTCAATACCACTTGATACTGCTCTCTGAGCCCTCTTTTTTACCTCGCTACAGCCGTTACCTGTGCCGATGCTGGTGCTGTCTCTGCCGCTGATCCCTCGGAACAGGAAGCCCAGTCTTCCACACGCCCTTCTGTGTGCCGCTTTCGCTTTCCCAGCCTCAGCCCAGACGCTAACGAGGCTCACGGAGTATTCTGGGACGTTTCCCCGTCCCCCCGCCGAAAAAACAGCATTTCCTGCGGACTCCGCCGCCAACTCCTTCTCAAAGAGGTAACCGACCATTTACCCAATTGTTGTTTTTTCGAGTCTGCAAGGCTGCAAGGTTGTGAGGCTATGAGGCTGTAAACCGGCTGTGAACCGGCAATATGGCGTTCGTCCGTTTTCACTATGGGGGATTATTTAGCTTTGCACTGCTTGTGCTCCGCTCCGCTTACATTCTTTCTGCTTCTCCGTGTTTACGATCCACTTGTTTCGCGTGCTTTCCGCTTCTTACGCTTATTTCATGGTTTTCTTGTGCACCATTACACCTCGTAATAAGTATCCCAGGTCTCTCTGTGAGGAGCGCTCCGACCGAGCGTCTCACTCAGCCGCCATCTTCCCTTCAATGCATTTCAAGCATCTAGGAAGCATAATGTTAAAAGTGCAGCAAAGTCTTCCACAAATCAAACAAATGCAACAAATTACTATCCATTAACGACTAAAAGTCCAGGGGGAACTTCTAATAAACAAGGTGAGGTGTTGCAAGTAAAGCAACCGATAAATGAGCACAATTATCAAATATACTGTCCATCAAACATAAATCTTCCCCCTGCGTCAACTCCCTATGTATTAATTCTGGCAGGTGTACCTGAATTAAGAAAGGGACAGATAGAATCCCACCAAGAATTAAAGAACAAATGTGTTCACTGGTTAACAAACCATAGCGATTTTGGATATGAAAATACAGAAGAGATTTTATCCACAAGAAGGGTGGGCTGGATTGGCGTATGACACAAGGACATCCAAGGAAACTGTATAGTCATTAATTTTAGAAATCCAATGATAACTGAAAGAGTTTTAGCATCTGAGTTTGGGAGTAACATGGGTAAAATTATTTTATTCCCTCTGGGTTTCCTTTATCTCCCTAATATACCCCAGCAGTTTGATCACTGTCCAGCAGTTGAGAAGGAGACCTGTTCAAAACAATTTTGTATTCCCAAATATAGGTCAAAATTGGAGAAACCAACCCACTTTTAATATCCCCATTGAGAACAGGTTCAGCCCCCTCGAGAGGGTGGATTGACTAGCGGAAGTCAACGAAATTGTTCAGGGAGAAACATCCGCTGTGTCTATTGTCCATGAATATAAGGGCTATCCTACAGGGCTGCATCCTCATAGAGAGGAAGGTCTGGTCGGAGAGTGCTTGAGTGGCTCCCGAAGCAGCATCCCCACTGGGGGTGATTTAGCCCTGATTGAAAGTTTTCATGAGCTCAGAGTAGAAAGAATAGTCGAGCAGGTAGACCCAGAAATAGGAAGAGTGAAAATGAACCCCCAGTCCCTGGAAACTGCTAATAAGAATGTATTTAACTCCCAGGCTGCACGGGTTTTATCTTGGAACGTTCCGGGTATCAATAACAAAATAGATGACCCTGACTGGCTATCTTTCATTAGTCAATATGATAAATACATGTTCCAAGAAACCTGGGCAAGAGGAGAGGTAACCAAGTTGGGTTATGCCTCTTTTAGCATCCCAGCAACATCGGAGACCATCTGGGGGTCTAACTATATGGGTAGGTGTCCACTTTAGGTTGCACGGTCGTGCAACTTGATACAGGCTCCAGTGATATATTATGCGTCCGATTGCACTTCCCTTCTAAATTTCCGATTGTTTTAATTAATGTCTACTCAAGGCCCACCTCTAAGGGAAAGGAGTCCACTACTGTTTGAGCCTCTTGAGGGCTTGTTTCTTGACAGTCTTCTTGAAGAGGACCTCCTCTTCGAAATACCGGAATCTAGATGCCCAAAAGTAAATAAATGGTCTCCCTGGTAATTCAGATGAATTGCCTTGTCCTTAAACATTCTCTAAGAGAGTGTAACGGAAGATCAGTCTCTAAAACATCACATGGTTACACGCTCCATAGCAAGGACCGAGGGTTTTTATTAGACTATATTCTCATTAACACTAACTTTTGGGATAGAATGGTCGATTTTAAAATTCTCCCACGTGTAGACAGTGACCATGATGCTCTAATAGTAGAACTCCAAATATTAAACACCGAGAAAGCTCATCCTGATGATACCACTAGCGATTCTAAGTTAATTGTTTCAAACTGCAGGAGGAGAGTACATTGGATTAATTTTAACCAATCACAGGAAAAATTGAACAGTCTCTATGATGCTCTATTACCCATACTTGAAGAAGCATCTACCCCATTCAATCATAACAGGGATTTTATGGATATTGAGGCGATTGAGTCGAATCATGATAAATTAAAAATTCTATTAAATTTCTTTTTTCCCAATAAACCGTATAAACCGGGTAGGCTAGTGCCCCAACCATGGTATAACGTATCCTGCCGTAAGACTAAAAGCGTATTAGTGGCTTCTATTAAAGCAAAGGATTGCCCTCAAATTAATATTTTGAGAAGGGCCTATAAATTAGTTGTCCATGAAGCGAAACATAGGTGGGAAACGGAAAATTGGGATTTATTAAAAATAGCTCTAGGGGATTGAGATATGAGGACATTCTGGGGAGTTGTAAATTCGGGTTCGACCATACGTAAAAGAGCGTTAGAACCAAATCTGTATGAAGAGGTCTGGCTGGTATACTTTGAATCTCTTTACAAGGAGGAAGAGAGATCCGAGGAACCCACAATAGCTGGATGCCCCCCAGTAGTGGATCATCCCCTAGTTATAAGGGATATAGATCATTATCCTGATGGCAGCTCGAGACCGAGCATAAGGGAGCAGTGGTAAAAATAGCCCCAGGTAAAGCCCCAGGTTTGGATAAGATCCCTGGAGATCTCTTTAGGAGTGAACCATCCATTTGGGCTCCATATCTTAGCCTCCACTTAATATTTGTGGGGCCTGAGGTCAGATTTTGACTTGGTGCCAAGGGAAAAACTGTGGTCAGTTCTACTTGAGATGGGGGCCCCTGTGTATTTAATTCAACGTATTAGGCGCTTATATGAAAATAATTATGCGCAAATAAGATATGGTAGGGATGGAAACTTACAGCACCCATACCTATTAAACGTGGCGTATGCCAGGGCTGTGTTCTTGCTCCAACTTTGTTCAGCCTCTATATTAATGGCCTGATAGACGCTTTGTCACTAGAAAGAGATTTAGACGCCCTAAAACTAGCTTCACGTAGAATCTCAGCAATGTTGTTTGCAGATGACACCCTTTTGGTAGCTAAATCACCCATGGGGATTCAAAGGGTTTTGGATAGATTTCAGTTATTCTGTAGGGAAAGAGGCCTTGAGATTAATCTACAGAAAACGAAATTTATGGTGTTTAACAAACCAAAGAGCACCCATCCAAATCCTTCACTTAACGGCAAACCCCTTGAAAGAGTCCCATATTTTATTCACTTAGGCATCACCATTACTGAAACTATAAACTGGGGGCTCACATTGCGAAGTTGACACTAAAATTGGCTCAGTGGACAGGGGGCATCATGAAGGTTTTTAATGTCAAGAGTGCTGTCAGCCCCGCACTAGAAATCTACAGGGCCCAGGCACGAGGGGGCGCACTATATGGCGCGGAACTCTGGGGTCATCGTAACTCCGAGCCATTATCACAGGTTGCGAACCATTATATTAGGAATCTATTTAGGCTTCTGCGCAGCACTCCTTTAATTCCACTACGACTAGATGTAGAACTAATGGCAATAGAAGAAGTGCTGAGCCTCAAACCCTTGCTGTATTGGCGCCGTTTGTGGTCGACTCCTGAACTTCTCTCATACAAGGAAGAATTGCATGAAGTTTTAAAGACGTGGGGTGTTGTTAGATTCCCCTGGTTTGCCCACATTAAACATTTGTTAATAAATATGGTCCTAGGAGAGTGCTGGGCTGAACCAGAGCTAGCTTGCCCTCTTATTTCCAGGAAACAAATGAAGGCTCATTATGAGGACTACAGAATGGCTTTATTGCACACCAGCCCTAAAACAGTCATACTAACTAAAGCCTTTCTGGAAATAAAAGATAGTTCTATCTTTGAGAAGGTGTTAGATCTTATCAAACCTGTGACTGCAAGAACATTTTATTTACAATTTAGATTTGGGGTCCTGCCTCTTTGCTGTTTTACATTGAAGTGGAGAGCTCAGAATGCGGTCCGGTGTCCTGCCTGTGATTACCCTGAGGAATCAGAGTTGCATGTTTTTTTTAGTTGCCCAGGCTATAATAAAGCGAAGAAAAGATGGTTGGTGCAGATCTGTAGGAACCTGGGCAGTAGGTTCTGCATTGAAGTGTTTAGGATACTGAAGTATGACCTCAATATCCCAGTTGTCTATTCAGTCACAGGATTCCTGTTTTCTATGTGGTGCACCAGAAGGGTTTTCTAGAAAGCATCTAACGATCCATTGGATAACCTATAATAAATGATAAGGTTACTATTGCCATCTGGTATAATCACCCTCTGTATCATAGCATACTAATCCGTACGGAAGGGTTTTCCTGCTGATTTTTATGGAAGTTTTTACTTTATTTATTTATTTATTTATTGCACTATGCACTTTCAACAAACTTGTATATGTATGTGTAATGATCGTACTTTCCGCTTTTCCACTTCTTTTTTTAAATATGGAATTAATGTAATCACCAAGTGAAGTTTATAATGTTCTTAACTTTTTTTGAGATGCCATGTTTTAAAACTTTTTTGATGTATTTGCATAAATTAACGTTTATTATATGCTGCACTTTTTAGGTCACATTGACAAAAATAAAGTTTCTTTGAATGAATGAATGTATTTTATTATTCTGAGTTCAGGCATACTACATTCGAATTTCCACCATGTTCCCTGAGTCAGTTAGGATTATAAGAATGTAATAATCTGACTGCCCATTCTGGCCTATGAGAACAGGTAGCCTTCAATAGTGAAAAACGAAAATTGCTGTAATTAACTATTAGAACATGCTACACACATCAGAGCATGTCCTACCGAAAACTTAAAATGCACCCTGCCCTTGGGCCTGCCATTGAGGTGTCTAATATGAAGCAAAGGGAAGGTTTAGGGACTGGCAAGTGGGTGCACTTGGCCAAGTCGACCTGGCAGTGCTACACTGCACATAGGCCTTGCAATGGCTGGCCTGAGACACACTTTACACGCTGCTTCTGTGGGTGGCACAACCAGTGCTGCAAGCCCACCAGCAGCATTTGATTTAAAAGCCCTGGGCACACATGGTGCACTGTACTAGGGTCTGACAAGTAAATCAAATATCCCAATCATGGAATCCAATTAGTACATTAATTTAACATAAGGAGCACTTGCACTGTGGCACTGATTAGCAGTGGCACAGTGCCCAAAGCATAACTCCAACAAAAACATATCAAAACAGAGAAGGCAATGTGTCAAAACGGAAGGGAGACTCACGCCAATGATGTCAGGTCTAACAGGAGCTGATAGTTTTGAGTATTTCCCAATAATAAATAGGATCTGCGCATTTGTTGGACAACATAAACTTTGGGTGAAGTGCCTAGACTTATTCCAAGCCAGTCCACAGGATATAATATCCTAGAGACCAGATAGCTCACAGTGCCACCATAAGCCCCACTAACCCTACCAGGGAGCGAATGGCTCCTGGCAACCACTGACCATGACAACCCTGACCCTTCAGGGATCGTGGTAACAGATCAGAACCTCTTGCTCAGTCACTCGTGCTCTTTCCTTCTCAGAGAAATATACAGAGAATACACACTAGGAGGTTTTCAATATATTTATTGAACCAACCATATTCTTGTATAAAATACATGTCCTGGGATAATCAGTAGACAGAAGCAGATAAAAGTGATAACAAGCACCAAAAGAGTAAATAGTAGATACACTTCTTCAATGGTACTAAAACAGTGTATATATGCAGGCATATAAAACAAGATAGTAATTAGACGTACTACTACTATGCACACCCGACTCTGTGTTTGTCTAGAGTGTATGCAGGTGTAAAGCCTAAAAGCCCCCCAAGGGATGATCCAACCCCATTAACAGGTGGGAGGGAATGTAGGACCCCGTCTTGGTTACATATTGGACACCCCACACAGTGATATCAGACTGCTGCGTGGTGAAGTCCCAGCATGCAGGGACCCTCGGTTTCAGCTGATATGCCTACTTTACTAATCCTCTGATATGCTTACTATTTATAATAGAAAGCATCCTTGCGATGTATGTATAGATTAGTAATGTTACGGATATGTAGATGGCCCAGTCGCCCAGTAGATGAAGATAGAACGGCATTTGTACGTTGTGCGTAGAGGCCTTACACTTGGTGTTCAAGGCAACTTGATAATGTTATGCAAAGCCAAATGTGTAAACAGAGGTAGTTCCAGAGAAACTAATTCAACATTGTCACGCATGCCAATATGTGCAAAAGGTCACAGCAGTAATGTTATTGTTCAAAAAGAGGACAATGTAAGAAAATGTGCAGCTTCGCTACATGGGCCTAACCCGGGCACGTAACATTAAAAAACTGGAGTTTTGTGTCTCTGGACTCACAATTTAAAAATACATCTTTAACCCCTTCCATGCTCAAGACGAGCTCAGCTCGTCATGAGGCACAGTTGAGCTGTGCTGATGACGAGCTGAGCTCGTCATGAATACATGAGATTTCCGATTTCCAGCACAGGGGAAAAATAACCACAGCAGCGATGTGGTTAAGTGAAGCTTTAACAAAATTCTGTGCCTCTTTCTGCCTCCGAATACATGTCTCTGTTATGGTGACAGTTGGGCTGTTTGTGCAATCACTCTTGACAGTCACACAAAGGGATTTGAGGTGTGCCCTTCATATCCTGATAAGTTTAACCATTCACCAGGCTGATGGGTCTTCTTGAGCTAGAGTAGTGGAAGAAGTTGAGACTGACACCTGACTATGGCTATGCCTGTCCTCACACAAAGAAGCCTCCACCCCCTGTAGGTTTTCTGGAGCCAGGGCAGGGAAAGGCAGGGTCTTGTACACTACAAAGACTATCCTTTGAAACGGATATAAGTACTGTACCTCTGACACCACATACTCTTGATGATGCTTTTTTCTTGGGTGTGAAAGGACTGGACTTTGCTTTCTACATCCTGCTTCCAAGGTTCTCCAAGGGCTTGAGCTGAGCTTGCCTCCTCTTAAGAAGTCTCAGGGCCATCAAAAACTGCACCTACCAGCATCCGGGCTCTCTTGCTGAGAGCTCTGTCTTGCCAAGTGGTGCCAAAGTCTAGTTCCTTGGCCCTTGGAATTGAGTTCTGGTGAGTTTAAGAAGAAAATGCATGCATCAACTGCAAGTGTCATTGAATCTGCGCAGCACTGCCAAAACCCAATGCATTTCTGCTGCTTGCACCAGAACTTGGTTTCCGCTAAACGCAGGGACCAAGTCATACAACGCAGGCCCAGCTTTTCATTGCGGTACAAAGCCAGCCGGGCTGAAGACGGCTGGAATGCCAGAAACCGGTCCTCTGAAGCTTGTTTCCGGTCCAGGGAAGACATGGCTTGGCAGTTCGGGCTGGACTGTTCCCATGAGGCACAGGGTCAGACTGAATTGCATATAGCCATGTCTGAACTGGGATGGCAGAGTGGGCTAAAGAACGGTGATGGATTAAACCCAGATCTTTTGACTGGGTGTGAGTGTTTGATTGATTCAGATGCTCCGTCCATCACCACCCCCTTTTGTACAGCTTTTCATTGCAGCATCTTTGAAGAACTGCCGCTGCGTGAGTCTCAAGCACCGCATCACCGAAGTCAACAACGCATCGCAGCGCCTGCTTCAAAGCTGTGGAATTGATGTAGTGTGACTTGACATTCAACACATCATCGATCATCGTCCCTGGACATCATTTTCTTCATCAACTCTGCACAGCAGTAAGAAACTTAAGCTCCGTGTCCAAAAATGGTGCATCACCTCCCCTGCAACAGTAAAGAAATGATGCCTCAGTACCCCTGTAGCAGTAAGGAACCATTGCATTGTCTGCTTTTTCAGCGTCTCACCTCCCCTACACCTCGCATCATATTTGATTTTTGACACATCTAGGGTATTTTGTCTAGATCAAGTACAACTATTGATTTTTAAAAACTAAACTTTTAGATTTTTGTCTTTTTGTTCTTGTTTTATTCGGATAAATATTGGCTTTTTTTGTAAACTGGTGTGGAGTCTTTTAGTTGTGTTTTCACTGTGTTACTGTGTGTGTACAAATACTTAACGCATTGTCTCTGAGATAAGGATGACTGCTTTGTGCCAATCTACCATGGGGATGAACAGGGGTTTTCTTAGGTGTGTAACTTACTTACTTACCTCGACTAGAGTGAGGGTCCCTTCTTGGACAGGGTGCAAACCACTGCCGAATAGAGACTCCATTTCCAACAAACTACAACTTCTTCCTGGTGCAACAAACACCTTCACTGGGTGAAGGTGTCCCTCACTTAGCCTCCAGTGATACAAATGCAGCACAGCTTGCACATATTATTTCAGCAGGCATAGTGTGCCAATTTTTGCACAGACTAGCAATTGTAGTTCTTTGTTTTGTCACCAGCCTTTGGCTGGTACTGAACTAGAGTGCTAAACCAAACAGGGTGCTTGTATTTAGCACTCGAGTCGGAAGTATCGCCAGTGTTAAAACTGGGCCTAAATCATTGGTGCTCATTTTAACACCATCTCCAACTTATATACAGCACTCATAGAATAACTTTATGTATGTGTTTAATAAACTCGACATTGCCTCCCACTGGAGAGTTCTGACCCCCCCCCCCCTCCAAATGCCATATTTTGCTGCTGAATTGTATGCAATTTTCCCAACATTTGACGCACTTGCACGAAAATAAATTACACACATTTCGCGCTCCCCTACATCCAGAATGCACAGTTTCCTCTCTCCCCTCTAAACAACCTCCCTAAACTAAATCAGTCTGCCACAAACTCCCTGCATGCCCGAGTATATAGAGCGTAGTATCGAGAGGTGACAGAGGTCTTTTATTCACAAATAATTCACATTGAACCCTCAGCCTCCGGACTGGTGAGAGTTTTCCAGTAACAAGTGATCCACTCTCAGCTCCCCTCGGTTGCCAAAGGAGCTTGGTGGAACATCACACGCTCTCAGGCAGCCGGAGCATATACAGTAAATTATCAGTGAAAATGTGACTTCATTAAAGCCCAGGAGGTAGATCTTTGTTTTCACTACCACTGTTGCCGTGGCAGTCAGGGTAGGTTTGCAGCCCAGCAAGCAATGGAAGAGCATCAGATAAATTGATGTTTATTTTGGAGCAAATGGCAGAAGAGGTAGCTCACTGTCCTCAAAGCTGCATTTAATTGCCATATGCTGTATCTGTTGCCATTCAGTCAAAAAAATCCAGGTCTGTTGTTTCAGTGGACAATTCCCCAAATCACTGTCTGACCTCATGGTAACAGATATCACATTGGGACCACTCAGATATTCATCCTTCCGAGGTTGCGAAAGAGAGCACCTCTGATTTCGGTACCCATAAACATGTTATTAAGAGCCAACTGAAAACATGTCATTTATGAATGTTTTTTATGTGTTATGTTCACAGGACGAGCCTTCTTAAAAGACAGCACAACTCTTTACGATATCAAAAGATGATTGGAGTGGCAGTTGTTTTTATTTTAAACAGCTCCTCATTCTAGGGGATTATCACCTTAATCTTAACGGGCAACAACAGAATGTCATACTAACCCATTCCCTCTGACCGCTCTCTGAAAACACACACTCCTTCCTCACACACCCACACACTTACATCCAGACCCTGGTTGCAAAGATGGAAAATGTTTGTTGTCTTGTTTTTGTCTTTTTTAGGTCTCAGCTCTAGATGGCGCTAATGCGCTGTCTTGAAAAGTGACCTGTTGTATATACTTTGGGGGCTTCAACCCACTCATATGTATGCTTTTTGCTGGCTCCCTCGTTGTTCCATTATTCGTTCACCCCATTTGCCCTTGGCATGCATGTGTCATGCCTCTTCTCATCTATAGCCCTCCCAGGCCAGCAACCAATTTACTGCTAAACATACACAGGGGCCATTTTAAGGCATTATTTTTGTACTACTTTTTTATTACTTTAAGAGTGCTTTTCACAATGCTACTGCTTTTACTCTGCGTTCTTTGTTTACTTCTTGTGTCGCCTTCTTATTTCTTTATTTCTCTTTGTCTCTCAGAATCCATGTATGTTGCTCTCTCTTTTTAAACTTGGAAACACTGTCTGGGCATCAGTTACACCTCATTAGTACCTGTTTAACACTCAAATATAGCACAGAGCAACAGAAAGGTGACCAGTCCAGCTGTGCAAAAGGTTTTCTACTGTGCTCAATTTTTAGTAACTTTTGAACCATTTGAGCTAGAAACTATTTATTTTGTTAAAATCTGCAGATCATGTGGAAGATGGTGGATTATGTGGCAAATGCAGCAAATCTGTAACTATGTGAAAATTGCCGCAACGGCACAATCACATAATTCCAGTGGCCCTGAGACTAGTTTTGAAGACTGATTTCCTTTTTGGCACGGAAGAGAACTGTCATGCTCGAAGTATGCTGTTAAGCTGTTTCACAATCTATTACATTAAGCTTATTATGTGGCATTCAATGCTCGGCCAAAGCCCTGCTGCCAGACAATGAACAGCTCACAGAGCAGAGACAGGCTGCAAGTAAGCATGAAAAAAAATGCTGGCAAGGCTAATTGGTCTCCCCTACATGAGGTACCAAATTTGTAAATGTTTTAGCCATGTTGTACAGCGGTGCGGCTGCTGCACAACATGGCTCAAACTTTGAAAAAGCCAATACCTCCTGTAGGCAAGAGCTATTGCCTATTGACTTTTTGTCCAATGTTCCTTTAAGATTACTGTTTGCTTCTGTATTTTTTTCATATTTCTATGTTTGTTTCATTAGCTTAGTTGACATTAGCACCTTAAAAAATACAAATCAATATTTTACAGTATAATCCAACCAAAAAGTTTCAAGTGACAATCCCTTACAACTAAGATTTGTGTCACCCTGATACTATTTTGTGCACTTCAATGTTTGATGTTTTACCCCACACATATTTCTTTTGAACATCTGCTTTTATTTAAGATACAACACACACTAACATCACTTAAGAGCCCAAATATGGCAACACCAATAGCTTGGAGCTCGGACCTTGATGAGACATAATGGCTTTGCCAATACTTGATTGATAAATATGGCTCTTCAGTGCTTCTCCTCCTTGCACAACACAGTGCAGCAACTGTGGGTAATATGCTGCAATTCTCTAGAATATATGATATCTTCCTCTACATATTGTGCACACACTACACACTCAGAAAAGCATAGGGCACTTACAGGAGATGTGTTCCAATGAACAGCTTCTTGTACACACTGCTTTGGCACAAAAGCACAAGTGACAATCGCACCGAGGGCTGCAATCAAAAAACCTTGTTTGAATAATGTCCAACCTAAAAGCAAAAGCAACATGTACTTTCTGCCTTACAATCACTCGAAAGCTATCCACACAAAATACCGAAACACACGTACTGGAGCCCGATCGCCTCCTGATGATGATGATTCATAAAGCACAAACAAAGTCCCAAAAGGGTGTCTCACTGATAGGAACGATAAGCTGATTGAAAAGGAAATGTGTTATATCCTGAATCAGGTTTGATGCATTCTCTACCTAGTACTCTGCTACCTGCTTCTTAGCCTGTGTGTGTGTGTGATTCCATAGAATGGTTATGTATGCATGAGAGATCAGCTGAAGTGAGTGGGCTGATCGGTAGGAGTCTGCTCTTAGTGGGGCATTTATATGGCATAGAAAGAACACCTTGCAACTAAGGGCCCTATTACGAGTCTGGCGGTCTGATAGCCTCCAAATGCATGGTGGCGCTGCAGTGGCGATTCAAGCCACTGCCACACCGGCGGCCCGACTGCCCGATTACGTCCTGGGCAGTTGGACCGCCCTGGGAATGCTGGCTTCACCAGGGTACTTCTGTTCCCTGGCGTTGGAGCAGCAGTCAGAGGCCACAGTATGCTTGGCAGGACCGTCATGTTCCTGCCAAGCATATTACGAGTTTCCTCTCTGCCAGGGTTTTCATGGTGGTTCCACCGTCAAGAAAACCCTGGCAGAAAGGAAATAAAGGCGACCCTACAGGGCCCCCCATGTGCCTCAAACATATGTGGATGCACACAGGGGGGCATAACATGTGCCCCCTTGTGTGCATGCACATAGGTTCCTGCACGGCATGGACGTTTGAGTCCATGCCTTGCAGGAACCTTGCAGTGCGGTCCCATTGCAGTGCCTTTTTCAAAGGCACCTCTGCCTTTAAAAGAGGCACCGCCATGGGACCACCACATTGCCCGCCTGCCAGACTACTTGTTAGTCGTAACTCTGCGATTTGCACCACCTGGCCACCACTCCGCTGACAGGTCATAAGAGGCCCCTAACACTATTATCATAGAATAAACTTCATTATAAAATCTACATGACCGGCCTACAGTGGATCTTGTTTGATTGTAACAACTTGCAACATGAGTAGGAAAATGGGTAAGGCTTTATTGATTTTCAGAAATAGGCCAATGAAAGCAATTTATAGGGCTAGACAGAGTGTAGTTCCAAACAGGAACACAAATGGGATGGGGATAAAGGAGGCAGTATGCTGCAAGCACAGCACAACTAATGCCCCGCTTTCCTTCAGCAAAATTTCTTTATACGTTTTTTATTACAAGCAAACCTGCCAACGTCATTAATAATGAGGCCCCTGGCATGAACAACAGCTAGATGGTGCCAGACACCATGTTTTATGTTTCCCTAAAGTGCATATTTAAATATTTAGACACAGGTGCTGCTTATTGCAGCTGAACGAATGGGAGAAGCATCTAAAGGGTCAACATGAAGGGGCATATTTACGAGGGCTGGGCATCATTTTTGCACCACGCAACATGGTACTTGCACAATGCAATGCTCCAAATCTTATTTATGGATCCAAGCAAAGCCACATTTTCTGTGGATTTGAATGGCTTCGCAAATATGGAGTAATACAATGTAGAGCAAATCACTGCATTGCCTTACTCTGCGCAAGGGAGGTGTTCCATTGGAATTGCATTGGATGTTCCCTTGAAAATCTCATGTTTTTAATGCATTCCCAAAATTACCAAACCTGGTAAACCTGGAAATGTGACAAAATGATACGCCTTCCTAGGTGAAGAAAACACATCTATGGATTGTTTTTGTGCAGGAAGAAAACAATCCTGCCTACAACACAGGTACTTTTTCACCATGGTGCAAAGGTGCTAGTATTGGCTAGGCAGCCAAAACGGCACTAGTGCAAGGGGAAGGACAGCAATGCACTGTACTGGGTAACTGCAGTGAATTCCTGCCCTGTCCCTCTGACACAGGGCAGTGCAGCAAGGTAACTTGCTGTGCTGCCATGCGCCACACTTCCTATAAATATACCCCTAAGTTTTGGCCCCATACCTTGGATTAGGTTCTGATGAGCCCAGTTCCAAAGTTTAGAAACAAAGAGTCAGATTTATCATAGTTTCACACAAGCTGCACTGCTTGAAAGGTAGAAGGCAGGAATGTGCTGTATGTAACATTATTTGGTGCATTCCAGTCCTCTTCTTGCACTGCTGTACAATGTACTGCCTTGCGCCCATGCAGACATCCTTGCGCCATGGTACAATGGTGCCTGCGTGTAGGCAGGTTTTTTTATTGTGCTGGACAGGGCACCTTCCTGCCCAGAAACAATGCTCAGAGGTATTTTGCTCATTCGAAGTGTGCTACGGAATGTAACACACTTCGAAAGAGGGAACAGCAAGGAAAAATAAAGATAATTCACCTTGTTGTGCTTCCCCTCGATAAGAGATGCATTTTGACGCTTTCCCAGGTTTACCTGTCTTGGTAAATCTGTGATGCACCAAAATCTATGGGTGTATGTGTGGAAACATTCCACCCATGTACGCCTTCCCAGGGCAAAGTTACTTAAGGCGGTGATTTGCACTGCCTTGTGTTACTCCAGATTTACCAAACCATTCAGAGCCACACATGGTGGCTTCGCATTGCTTTGTAAATATCATTCTAGGTTTTGTGTTGCCCTGCTTCGCCTTGTGTGGCATATGGCCGACGCAAAACATTGATTTTGGAAAAGGTGATGGACAGAGTTTCTGAATGATGCAGAATACTCCTACCCAGTCAAGAGATCAGGGCTTGATCCATCACCGTTTTTTAGCTCACTGCACCATCCCAGCTTCAGAACCTGGCTATATGCAAATTAGTCTGTTCCTGTCCCAGTGCATGATGGGAACAGGGCAAACCAAACTACCAAGCCAACTCTTATACTGGGAAGGAGACAAGCTACCAGGGACCGGTTTCTGGCATTTCAGCCGTCGTCGGCCCGGCTTGCTTGAATCCTGATGGTGCAATGAGCTAGGGACTCACGTCTGAGTATACCCTCCCACACTTAGTGTGGATAAAATCAATTTTGGAAAAGGTGATGGACAGAGTTTCTGAATGATGCAGAATACTCCTACCCAGTCAAGAGATCAGGGCTTGATCCATCACCGTTTTTTAGCTCACTGCACCATCCCAGCTTCAGAACCTGGCTGAAATGCCAGAAACCGGTCTCCGGAAGCTTGTCTCCTTCCTAGTATAAGAATTGGCTTGGTAGTCTGGTTTGCCCTGTTCCCATCATGCACTGGGACAGGAACAGACTAATTTGCATATAGCCAGGTTCTGAGCTGGGATGGTGCAGTGAGCTAAAAAACGGTGATGGATCAAGCCCTGATCTCTTGACTGGGTAGGAGTATTCTGCATCATTCAGAAACTCTGTCCATCACCTTTTCCAAAATTGATTTTATCCACACTAAGTGTGGGAGGGTATACTCAGACGTGAGTCCCTAGCTCATTGCACCATCAGGATTCAAGCAAGCCGGGCCGACGACGGCTGAAATGCCAGAAACCGGTCTCCGGAAGCTTGTCTCCTTCCCAGTATAAGAATTGGCTTGGTAGTTTGGTTTGCCCTGTTCCCATCATGCACTGGGACATGAACAGACTAATTTGCATATAGCCAGGTTCTGAGCTGGGATGGTGCAGTGAGCTAAAAAACGGTGATGGATCAAGCCCTGATCTCTTGACTGGGTAGGAGTATTCTGCATCATTCAGAAACTCTGTCCATCACCTTTTCCAAAATTGATTTTATCCACACTAAGTGTGGGAGGGTATACTCAGACGTGAGTCCCTAGCTCATTGCACCATCAGGATTCAAGCAAGCCGGGCCGACGACTGCTGAAATGCCAGAAACCGGTCTCCGGAAGCTTGTCTCCTTCCCAGTATAAGAATTGGCTTGGTAGTTTGGTTTGCCCTGTTCCCATCATGCACTGGGACAGGAACAGACTAATTTGCATATAGCCAGGTTCTGAGCTGGGATGGTGCAGTGAGCTAAAAAACGGTGATGGATCAAGCCCTGATCTCTTGACTGGGTAGGAGTATTCTGCATCATTCAGAAACTCTGTCCATCACCTTTTCCAAAATTGATTTTATCCACACTAAGTGTGGGAGGGTATACTCAGACGTGAGTCCCTAGCTCATTGCACCATCAGGATTCAAGCAAGCCGGGCCGACGACGGCTGAAATGCCAGAAACCGGTCTCCGGAAGCTTGTCTCCTTCCCAGTATAAGAATTGGCTTGGTAGTTTGGTTTGCCCTGTTCCCATCATGCACTGGGACAGGAACAGACTAATTTGCATATAGCCAGGTTCTGAGCTGGGATGGTGCAGTGAGCTAAAAAACGGTGATAGATCAAGCCCTGATCTCTTGACTGGGTAGGAGTATTCTGCATCATTCAGAAACTCTGTCCATCACCTTTTCCAAAATCGACGCAAAACATTGATACATTTAGCCCCTAGTCCAAGATTTATGAAATCTTATTGTTGTCATTGCATCACTCAAGCTAACGCAACGACAACTCAAAATGTTACAATAATATTTACAAAGCCACGCAGGGGGCGATTTTTGCTGTCTTGCATTCTTTGTAAAGAAATGTAGCACAGCGCAGCTTCTTGTGCTGTGTTACACTACATTTCAAGCTGGGAGATGTATCATGGGTGGACCATGGGGGTTCCCATGTATCCACTCACAGAATTTGGCACATTCCCAGATTTACTAAAGCTTGTAAACCTGGGAATGCAATACCTTCCCCAGTGAGGCATAATGAGGTGAAATATCCTTATTTTGTCTTATTATATCGTCTTTCCACATGTGGTCATTCTACAGCACACATAGAAAAAGGAAAATGACTCTAAGAATTGTTTTATGCAGAAAGGTTTTCCTTACTACACAAAAACAATCCTGCCCACAAAGCAGACACCTTTGCACCATCTTGCAAGGATGCCTGTGTTGGCCCCATGCTGCACACAATGCACCAGAGCAAGGACAAAGCAGAAATGCTCCATATCTTGTAAATATGGAGTTTCTCTCCTCTCTCGCTTTCATGTGATGCAGCACAGCAACTTTGCTGGCTGCCCTGCATTGTGTGAAAGATTAGTAACCATACCTCTGAGTGTTAAAAAGTATGTCCTACCTCACCAGAACAGGGAATAGCCCAAACAGCAGGGAAATTTGCTGATGAAGACTAAAGGCAGCAAGAGGGACAGTATTTGTGCAGGGGTGTCTGAAGAAAGACAGACCATTAAGTGTTAACGGCTTTGTGACAAAAGCATAGATATTTATAGATTTCATTACTGGATTTAATGATGCATGATAAATTAATTCGAAATAACTGATAAGGTAATTTCATTATGATTTTGAGGGTGCAAAAATTAATTTAGATGACTTTATTGACTTGAGTTTTGAATTCGAGTGCGTGAATGTTGTTGCAGCTAAACTCACTTACCTGCAACAGACATTATAATTTACAAATTTCCTTCTAAGAATTATATGATTCTCTATTCACATTGTCAAAACACTACTCAATTCAAATCTCTTAAGGTTTACTACGAAGGGCATGATTTAGATGTAGGTCGGAGTTACCTCTGACCGTCACATTTTGGGTGGAGAAACCACTGGACCATAGGTCGGCGGTTCCACACACCGAATTATGATTTGAAATTACTGTTTCTCAATGGTAGCGGAGACCACCCGCAGCACAAGCTTCCATTGAGAAATGGGAGTTTGTGAACATCCCTGCACCATGTAGCAGGCAACTCACGGTGCATGCCACACGATAGAGGGATGTTCACGGACCACGCACAAAATCTTGGTATCATACTGGACTCCTACCTCTCTATGAACCGCCAGATAAACTCCATCTCCTCATCATGCTCTCACACTCTCTGCTTGCTTCAAAAGACCTTCAGATGGATCCCCACTGAGTCCAGAAAGACGGTTGCCCATCAGCAGCAGACCCAACTATAGCAATGCTCTCTATGAAGACATCACCCAGAATCTTCTCAGGAAACTACAGGACATTCAAAGCACTGCAGCCAGACTGGTTCTCAACATACCCTGCTACAGCCACATCACCGAACACCTGCGAGAACTACACTGGCTCTCAATCAACAAAAGAGTCACCCTCAAGCTCCTCACACATGCTTAAAGAGCCATCCACGATGCGGGCCAGCATACATGAACCAATGCCTCTCATTATACGTACCCACCAGACACTCCCGCTACACGCAACTGGAGCAAGCCACCATTCCATGAATCTGCAAGATCAGGATCAGAAGATCTTTCTACTACCATGCTGCCAAGACCTGGAACACCCTACCCTGCCTGTCCACCTCAGGCAATCACTGTCGCTGACCCAATGCAGGAAGAACCTCAAGACCTGGCTCTTCAACTAACCTGAGCACCCAGACGGACCTGTAGCCCCCCCTATAACGCCTTGGGACCCTCATCAGTGAGTAGTCACACTCTACAAATTCTGATTGATTGATTGATCCCCCATCTGCAATCATGCGGACACCATATAATCTCTCTGGTACCCCACAGAAGACTATAGCATGAAAAAGACAATTATTGCTTACCACAAAATCTGAAGGCTTAGCATCAGCCAATTAATCCAAAGTTTGCACAGAATCTTTCACACTATTCACTGTAAATTTATTTTAAAAAGAACAAAACATACATCTCATAAGCATCTAGAATTTCCACACTGGTATTAACATGCAAACCCTTAACTAGTGTAGGGAGGCTTAGCCCGCAGCTTACCACAATCTGCTTATCTGTGGCACAAATTCAATAGCCAGCAGGAGTGTTGGAGTTGATATTTCTTCAAAATGCATTCAAGATAGCACTGTGTTTCAAGAAGCATTCAAAAAGGGAGGTCTCTATAATGTACAAATTAGAAAAAACAAAACAAGTATACATAATTCTCAGTCTCCACATAACTATAAAAAGAAGAGCAATTAGATTAAATTGACTTCTCTAATACCACATAACTCAATGAGAAGCCATAACTATCTTGGACATCATAACATGAACAGTTCATGCGTGGTTTCCATGTTCTAAATTTGAACATTTTTTCAAACAAGGGGTACCAGGCCACCAATTTCAGTACTGCTAATTAATACTGCAAATTCGAAATACAATGCAAAAATCATTGTACTTTACTTTCATATTTGTATTGATTCAACTTCATTTCAAACAACGGTTCATTACTCTTGATGCATAGGAGGAATACACATTTCATTCAGTATATTGTGCGAACAAAATTGTATGAAAAACATTTTACAAAAACATATTATAATCAAAAACAAAGACAAAACACTGTTGTATTTGCATCAATTAATTACACCAGTCCAAAATTTCAACAATTGCCTGCCAAAATTCAAATTGTATGTGGCACTATGACAGGCAGGCTGCGGGGAAAATTATTTTTTCTAAAAGTTCGCTCTCGGGGTATGTTTCAATTATGACACCCTCACTAGAGTCCCATTCAATGTTGGTCCCTCGCAGACGATTAAAGACGTGCCAACGCGTTTCCAATCCCCTTCTGCATTGGGGGATTATCATCAGGACTTTAGACCACGGTGTAATCCTGGTACTTAACAAAATAATATATTATCAGTAGCGCCCTTCTTTGCCTCTCCTTATCAAACTTTTAAATAAACCAACCCACAAAATACATACCAAGAGTACCTTATAGCTTTTGATGGGGTTCTTTTAAAGGTCCATCTTCTGTCCCTAAACACAACCAAATTGATTTTATATAAGTTTGAGTCTGACGTTATAGGACAATCTTAACTACTATCGTTGTTTTGTATCACTTAGAGTTGGAAGCACTTACTGGAGTCTTCGTACATCTATTTCGAAGTGGGGAGTCATCAAAATAGATGTACAAAGACTCCAGTAAGTGCTTCCAACTCTAAGTATGCGGCTATATTGTGATCTTTCAATAAAAAGAGTTTTTTAAAAAACCAATACAACTATTTGTTGTTCGCAGCACTTGTGTTTTTTTAGCATGTTTTTAGTGTGCACCCTTGCGTCTAAAACGGACAAAGAACTATGTCATGCACTATGTGCGGTTTAATAATTTTGTGTAATTTTTGTTGAAGTTTAGGTAATTACACAAGAGGAAATTACATGAATTTCACACACCCCTACTTTGTAGCCCTCAGCAGTGCAAAACTCCACCGGTCCTCCAACACTTTGCATAAACTGCTGCTTAAAGAAGTCATTTACTGTTCGGGGCTGCTGGACTGTTTCCACTGTTTAAGTAATTAGGTTGACAGCGAGAAGGCCTCATCCCCTATACAGATCATGGCTAGAGTCTCAGCCTCAGGTCAGTACACAGAAATAAAGAACTTAGACTGGAAAGGGGAAAGCGCAAAGGGGCAGGGCCTGTGGGACAGAACCAATCCAGGGCCCTGTTCTCATTTTCTGACAATGATACACACACACACACCAACTATGAGTGCATGGATAGTACATGGGTGATTTGATGAGTGCATGTGTGGTTCCTGAGTGAACGGTTGAGTTTAATAGTAGTGCCTGGGTGATTGGATAAGTGCATGGGTAGTGCCTGAGAGAATGGATGAGTGCATGGACAGTGCCTTAGTTAATGGTTGAGTGCAAAGTTACTGCCTGGGTGATTGAATGGATGTGTGGGTAGTGCCTCAGTGAATTGACAAGCGCAAGGGTAGTGGCTGAGTCATTGGATGAGTGTACAGGTGCCTGAGAGAAAAGATGAGTGCATGCATAGTGCCTAAGTGAATGGATGAGTTCATGGCTAGTGCCTGTGTGATTTTATGAGTGCAGGGATAGTGCCTGTGAGAAGGGATGAGTGCTAATGTAGTGCCTGAGTGATTGGTTAAGTGCATCTGCAGTGCCTGAGTGATTGCATGAGTGCATTGGCACTTCCTGAATGTATGGTTGAGGGCAAGGTTAGTTCCTGAATGATTGGATGAGTGCATGGGCAGTTTCAGAGTGAATGGATGTGTGCATATGTGGTGCCTGAGTGAATGGCTGAGTGCAAGGGTAGTGTCTGAATGATTGGATCAGTTCTTGGACAGTGCCTGGATGATTGGATGAGTGCATGTTTAGTGCCTGGGTGAATGGTTGAGTGCAATAGTAGTGCCTGGGTGATTGGAGGAGTGCATGTGTAGTGCATGGTTGATTGGATGAATTAATGGGTAGTGCCTGAGAAAATGGAAGAGTGTATGTGTAGTGCCTGAAAAAATAGATGAGTGCAACAATAGTGCTTAAATGAGTGGATGAGTATTTGGGTAGCGCCTCAGTAAATGCATGAGTGCAAGGATAGTGCGTGAATGATTGAATGAGTGCATGGGTAGTGCCTCAGTGAATGGATGAGTGCATGGGTAGTGCCTAAGTTACAGTATGAGTGCAGGGGTATTGCCTGAGAGAATGGATGAGTGCATGGGTAGTGCCTCAGTGATAGAATGACACCATGGGTAGTGCCTCAGTGAATGGTTGAGTGCAAAGATAGTGTTTGAAAGATTGGATGAGTACATAGATAGTGCCTCAGTGAATGGATGACTGCAAGAGTAGTGTCTGGATGAGTGCAAGCATCAAAGATTTTATGGTGGATTTAGGACACCCTGAAATTTTTAATGACCCATTAAAGATTAACAACATCTCCAGGAATTATTTTAAAAAATGATGCATGGCCCACCTGGAAGAACATAGATATAGAAGTGAAGTCCACAAGCCGTTGGTTCGCCAAAATCAGATGATTCTTTTGTCTGCAGAAATTCAACCGTATCTGATTTATTGCGGAACTGGATATGATAGATTTGTATTGGTTCATTTTAGACTAGATTCTTTTTACCATCTAGTTTCATTCCCCATAAAAAATGATTGGTCGAAAAATCTAGGACCTTGCCCTTGTGATAGGGTAGCACCCCAAATGACAATCCATATTGTTTTATTTTGTAAATAATACCACAAACACAAAAAAGGGTGGATCCTTCCAATTTAAAAAATTTGGGGTTTGAGGTAATGTCGCCCGGCTTATCTTGCACTCCAATTATTGGAGAATGAATGTTATGCAAGAAATAGAGCACTATTTTTATAAGCTGTAATTAAATCTAGGAAACATAAATGCTTTTTAGGAATTGATATAAATTGTACAAACTGTTTTTAGAATCTATTTTTATATGGAAAAAGTTATTTAAAGGATATACATGAAAACGAAATAAGAACATAATATGATGGGCGGTACCTCTTGGTGAATTAATTCAAATAAGTGTATTGTATATCTGTGTATCATGCTTTTATGGTTTTTTATTCTAAAATGAAAACCGAATAAGTGATTTGGATTTGAGTGCAAGCAGAGTGCCTGGAAGAATGCATATGTTCAGGGGTAGTGCCTGAGTGAATGCTCAAATGTAAGAGTAGTGCTTCAGTGATTGGGTGAGTGCATGGGTGCTGCCTGGGTGACTGAATGTGTGCAAGGGTAGCCCCTGCTTCATTGTATAAGCATATGGGTAGTAACTGAGAAATTACAGGAGTGTATGTGTAGTGCCTGAGTGAATGGTTTAGTGCAAGAGTAGTGCTTGAATGATTGGATGAGAGTATGAGAAGTGTCTGGGTGATTGTATGAGTGCATAGGTAGTGCCAGGATAATTGCATGACTGCCTGAGTAGTGTCTGAGTGAATGGATGAGTCCATGGGTAGTGCATGAACAAATAGATATAGTTAGACCTTGTTTCTATTCAAAACACATTTTTTTCTAATATCTTTAGCGCTGTTTGACAAATCTTTGCGAAATTTTCAAAACAAATGCAACGGTCAGTTCAGCTCCTGTGTTGAAAGTTTTGGGTTGATTCGTCAAGCAGGTGCTGAGAAAAACGGGGTGTAGGAGAGTAGGGTCTGCTTCCTATAGTCACCCCACTTTTTGCTGTGATTTTCTGGTTTTTCGACTTTAGTGTGGCTGTGGACCTGCTAATCAGACCCACAGCCCAGCTGTTCTCTCTTCATTAAATTGATACCATGTACTTTAGGTACATACCATATTGGGTATTGGGTCACTTTGTGAGCCCCTGTATAGTGTACCATAGGTACCCAGGGCATAGGTGCATCCTAGGCCTAACAGGGGCTGCAGCATGTATTATGCCACCCCTGGCTGGCCCTCCAAACTGACACCACAGGCTGATCCCTCAGCTTGGGTAAGGTGGTGTAATCACCCCTTACCTAGATATAGTATATCTATATCTACCTATACATATAGACACATATGCACCTATAAGCCACTCCTATGGTAGGCCTCGACAATCCTGGAGGCAGATTGCTTGGTTTTAAGTGAGAGGGTGCCCTAGCATGAGCTGAGCCCCTCTGCAGCTTTTGGAACCATCTCCTTATAGCTGTTCTATGATAAATCCATGCCATATACTCTTAAGTGCATTATAATCCTCGTGGTTAATGGTAACTTTGGTTTGGCTTTATCAAAATATGTTGTTTAAGGTGTCCAATACTTTGGAATACTATCCCCACCAATTCTGGCAGCGGGGGTAGCATTCCACCCTTCTAGAGGGAAAAGACATGTTCGTTACTGCTTTACCCGGTTAAAGTTAAACAGAGCCCCAGCATCACAAAATGGATGCTGCTGCCACAGACACAAATCTGGCCTCCTGCTGTTGGATGAAACTCTGTCAGGGGAGGCTTGGACAATAGGTTTCCTGTCCAGGGAGGTGCCAGCACCTCCCCAGACAGGCAGATGTGTATTGGGACAGGGAGGGCTGCATCAGCAGATGCTTTTTGAGACACTTCTTGGGGCGCACAAGGTGCTCCATGCATAGCCCGGTTCAAACCAGTTGCTGGGGCACTCCAGCCCCAGCTCTGGCGCGAAACTGGACAAAGGGAAAGGGGTGTAACCACTCCCTTCCCAGGTCCACCCATAGGAGGGACCTAGGCAGGTAATCCAGCCCCTTAGCTTAGTATAAGTATAAGAGCTGTGTCCCCAGGACTTTAGATTATCCTGGAAAGAAACTTTGATACAGAACTCTTGGACCTTCAACATTCTATTCTGACTAGAAGATGGAAGACATCACCCTTGTGTCAAGGAGTGACCACCCTGTGCAAACAGGCACCACCAGTAACTTGTCGATCTGCTTTGTCGACGCTCCCGCCAGAACCCGAAGACTCAGCGACACAGGAACTGGGCTCTCAGACTTCTCTAACTCCGACCCACATCCACAGCAAAGCTGAGACCCGTGGCGTACACGGGAGACGTGGGACCGGACACCCTGGTCATCCTGAAGACTTTTCTTTTGAACTAAACTGCATTCCTAGTTGCTCCAGGCTGGCTCCAGCTTCCCTTCAAAGGAGAAGCTCCACAGACCTTGCTGGTCTGCAACAGAGCCAATCTCGACATCCTGCATGTGTTGCTGTTGCCAAGGCTTGTTGGGTCCAATCCGGATACCAACACCGCAGTCAACTAGATCCTTTGTGGGACAGCTCGAATCCAGTGCCTGGTCATCGTCGATGCCTTCTGGACCTTGTGGCTGAAGAGACAAGCTCACCTTCTTCACCTTCAAGCATGCAACATTGCCTGGTTCCGTCCTGATTCCTTCCTGGTTCCTTCCTGGTCACTGGCTAGTGACCCAGACTCTGTCCCCTCTGCTTTCAGGTTCTTTACATCATCCATCCACCCTTGGATCCACCCGGACACTTTTCCTCTGGTCGCCTGCAGCACTACTTTGCAGATCTCCATAGAAAATGCAGCACTTCTTTGCAGATCTTCATAGAAAACGACGACGAAATCTGACACCAAAGGGCACCTATGCACCCGGCTTCCCTGCGTGAGATAGCACGAGTACTCCGGTGCTCCGGTGGGTCTTGACTCGCGAAGTGTCCTAGTCTAAAGGGGTTTTTTCGTAGTACATCCGGAAGTGTCCTAAAACAGTAACTTTGTAACTTCTTTGTTTCCCATTATAAGTCAATGGTAACTTGTGACTGTGTTTAGAAACTGCAGGCGTCGTCTCCCGTGGGCCTCCTACTTCATAACTTTTGGCTGTTTAGTGTGGTCCCAGCAATTCTACAGGCCCTAGGCCTGCTGTCTAACTCTCATGTGGTTCTTATGCTACTTCCTTAGTATATGGTTTGTGAAGCCCCTAGGGCATAACTGCATTTGTGCAACTTATCGTATGCTAATTGAGTAACTTGTGATGTACTTTTACCTCTGACCTTATAAAGAGTGCAGAGGTGTTGTGTTTAGAATAAATACATATATATTTGATATATACCTTGTGTGGTGTCCTTTCATTTGGTATTCAAGGGATTATAATTGGTAAAACTACCTGCTTCACATGCTCTCTGAAGTCTTAGCCTATGACTGCTGGTCCATGCTACCACTAGGATAGCTTGTCTATAAGGTTGAATTTACAACCACCGTCAATAAGGGTTGATTAGACTTGTGCAAGGTGCCCACTAGAATAGTGGACATCATATGCCAGGCTAACTTCTCACATTGGTGGCAGATGATGGGATAAGAGCTTGCTGTTGTTTTACCATATAATCTTAAAATATCATCTGAAAGATCACATTATGGTACCTGTAGGTACGTATGAATCAAGTTCTTATAATACATAAGTTCTACTGAACTTAGCAGTTGTGGGTGGTAAGGGCCTAGCACACCCTAACTACAACTGCTAGAGAAATTCTAATAGGAAAACATTTAGTGCAGGTAGGTGCACGCACCATACCTCACTGGAAAATGTCCTTGAATGCAGGGTTTAGTGGGCCTCTGCCACAAGCTGACCCTCCCAGGGCACCTTCTAAATATGACACATTCACTTTTCATGAATTGAGAAGCCTGTGTACAGCCAGAAGGCTGAGACAAGGACAGAGTCCAACCTTTAACCACCTGGTAGATATTTTAGTGGAGTTTGATGTAGAAAATGCATCCACCCAAGATCAAACAGATAGTACAGAGGGGGGCCAGCCCTCAATAGAAGATCCCACTGGTGAGAACCCAAAGGATTCTGATGATGACGTGGTTGCTAACCAGGTAGAAGTCAGGGAACTGAACCAGGATAAACTAGGACTACTTGGGACTGGAGGAGGAAGAATTCAATCCAGATCCCCAAGTAGGCCTAACCCTGAGCACAGAAGAGGAAGGTCGCTCTCCAGTGAGTCTAACCACTCTGATGACTCAGTAGGGTTCCATGCCTCAGCTCTAGGGAGAATGACTTCCCCTCAGAGAAGAGAGCATAAGGATAGGATGAGGGAATCCAAGCTTAGAACCAGGAGGCAAGAAGTTGCCCCTGCAAAAGAGACCCTGGCTCTTGAGAGAGAGAGAAAATTGTGTGGGCTAGAGACATAGAGATAGGGAAAGGTCTCATGACCATAGAAACCTGAACATGATTGTCCCTCCCTATCAGGATGGAGATGACATCCGCAAATGGATAACTGCTTTGCAGAGGGCTTGCAAAGTAGAGCAGGTACCCCAAAGTCAGTGGGCAGCAATCTTGTGGCTCTCCTTTTCAGATAAAGGCAGAGACAAACTCCTGACAGTTAATGAACAGGATGCTGACAACTACTATGTCCTGAAGAGTGCTCTGATAGATGGGTTTGGCTTAACCACTGAGCAGTACAGGTTGCTGTTCAGAGATACCCAGAAGACACAGACTCAGGACTGGACTGACTTTGTAGATTGTGCTACTAAGGCTCTGGAAGGCTGGTTACTGGGCAGTAAGGTCAATAACTATACAGGATTGTATGATTTGATTATGAGAGAACAAATTCTTAACAACTGTCAGAACCAGTTATTGCATCAGCACCTGGTTGACTCTGATCTGACCTCTCCCCAAGAATTGGGAAAGAAGGCAGACAAACGAGTCAGAACCAGGGTGAAGCAGAAGGTACAGAACCAAGGTGGTGATCAGAAGAAGCAAGACCAAAAGGGTGGGGAGAAAGCAAAAGACCAGAAGACTTCTCAAGTTCCCCAAAAAGCTTCTTATGGTGGGGGTTCCCAACCTGCAAAAAAGAAAGAAGGTCCTAACAAACCATGGTGCAAGGTATGTAAGGTAAATACTCACTGGACCAGTGAATGTACCAAGAAGAAGGCAGCTCCAGCCACCATTGCCCCTAAGGCAACTGTTCCCCCTAGTACAGCTAATAGTGGTGGTTCTCAACAGAAGGGTGTAGTAGGGTTAACCCTGGTAACTGAGATGTATTCTGGCCTAGTCAGAATACCAACTCAGGCTCTTCTTGTCTGTGATGTGGACATGGCTATGTCCTTTACTGTGAGCCCCAGTAACTTGGGCAAGTACAGACAGACTCCTTTAATTAATAACAAAGTGTCTCAGACCTACAGGGGCACATGTCCTAGTGTCACAAGGATGACACCCAGCTTTGTCAACCCTGGACAGATAGTACTTGGTGACAATTAACTAGTGACCAATGCAAGCAATGTCACTACCATCCATAGTATGGCAATTGTCAATTTCTCCTGGGGAGGGGTAACTGGCCTCAAAAGAGTTGCTGTTAGTTCAGACCTCCCTGTTGAATGTGTGCTTGGAAATGACCTAGAATCTTCAGTCTGGTCTGAAGTGGAGTATAGAACTCATGCAGATATGTTAGGTATATCAGCACATGTCCCTGCTGTGACCAGGTCACAGGTCAAAAATTGCAACACTGAACAGGCCCTGGATCCTGAAATAATGGACCAGTTGCCTGCCAGGAGGAGAAGCAGTAGGATTAAGGCAGTGCCTTTCCCCTTGCCCCAGGAAGAGGATCAGCCTTCTCAGGAAACTGATTGTGAGACCCAGGAGGAAACTGTCCTAGAAGAGCTTGAGCCTGATCAGATTCAGTTTCTTGGGACAGAGGGACCCTCCGGGGCAGATCTGAGGCAGGAGCAGTTGGACTACCCTTCTCTTGAACCCCTCCAACAGCAAGCTGCTGCTGAGGCTGCTGGGAATGCTAGTGGGACCCACAAAGTCTATTGGGATGATGGGCTCCAGTATTCGGAGGCTAGAAACCCCAAGCCTGGTGCTTCTAGGAGGTTGGTCATACCTTTGGCATTCAGGGGCTTCCTTCTCACACTAGCCCATGATATTCGCCTTGCAGGACATCTTGGCCAGAACAAGACTTGGGGCAGGCTTGTCCCTCACTTTCACTGGCCCCACATGTCAGAAGACCCCAAGGAGTTTTGTCACTCCTGTGTCACCTGCTAAGCCAGTGGTAAATCAAGTGGCACCACAAAGGCCCTCTTAATGCCACTACCTGTGGTGGGGGTTCCCTTTGAAAGAGTAGGGATTGACATTGTTGGACCAATGGATCCACAAACAGCCTCTAGGCACAGGTTTATTCTGGTGGTAGTGGATCATGCCACTAGATACCCAGAAGCTATTCCCCTAAGGACCACAACAGCACCTGTTGTGGCAAGAGCCCTCCTGGGAGTTTTCTCAAGCGTGGGTTTTCCAAAGGAGTTTGTCTCAGACAGAGGTGCAAACTTTATGTCTGTATATTTGACTGCTATGTGGAAAGAGTGTGGAGTGAACAAAAGTTCACCACACTCTATCATCCACAGTGCAATGGTCTGGTGGAGAGATTCAACAAGACCTTAAAGGGCATGATCAAGGGTTTACCTGAAAAGCTTAGGCGAAGATGGGACATCCTGCTGCCCTGCCTTTTGTTTGCTTACAGAGAGGTCCCACAGAAGGGGGTTGGCTACAGCCCTTTTGAGCTTCTGTTTGGGCATCCTGTAAGAGGACTCCTTTGTCTGGTGAAGAAGGGATGGGAGTTACCTCTCAAACCTCCCAAACAAGACATCGTGGATTATGTACTTGGTCTCCGCTCCAGGATGGCTGAGTATATGAAAAAGGAATCCAAAAAGCTTGAGGCTAGCCAGGAATTACAGAAAGCGTGGCATGACCAAAAGGCTGTGCTGACTGTTTACCAGCCAGGACAGAAAGTGTGGGTGTTGGAGCCAGTGGCCCCAGCAGCTCTCCAAGAATTAAATCTATTAAATCTGGATCCCCTCTGGATCCCTGTCCGCTCAAGGTCCTGAAGGCCTGTAGGGAAGTAGCTATTCCCCCCTTCAAGAGGTGATGAAATTAGCAATTACGGAGGGAATTTTCCCTCGCTTATGGAAAATGGCGGTCGTTAAACCTCTTTTGAAAAAGGCCTCTTTGGACCCTGGGGTGTTGAAAAACTTTTGACCTATTTCCTTACTGCCTGCCCCCGCTAAAATACTTGAATCTCATCTTAATCACTACCTTAGCTCCTTCTTGGATGACTCCAACCTGCTGGATACCTCACAACATGGTTTTCGAAGAGCCCACAGTACTGAATCTGCCCTTACTGTGGTCATTAACAACATCCGCTCGAAGGTGGATAAGGGCCATACCACCCTTCTGGTCCTACTCGACCTTATGGCGGCTTTCGACACCCTGTCTCCCTCTGTCCTCGTCTCTCAACTTAGGGAGATAGGAGTTGGAGGCCCAGCCCTGAGCGTCCTGGCCTCTTTTCTCAATCAAAGAGAGCAAAGGGTGAAGCTGGGTGACTTTTTGTCCCCCTCTAAACCTACGCAATGTGGGGTCCCCCAGGGATCTTCTTTAAGTCCCACGCTTTTCAACATTTATGTGGCCCCACTTGCCAGGGTAGTGAGATCTTTCAGGCTTGAGGTGTTGTCCTACGCCGACGACACCCAAATTATGGTCTCACTCACAGAGTCGGTGAGTGATTCTGCCCTGAACTTTAGAAATTGCATTGAGGCAGTATCCCAATGGATGATTCAGAATTTTTTAAAGCTTAATGGAGAGAAGACAGAGGTCTTGATCTTCAGGGGCAATCAAGACGTCTGGTCGAACGTTTGGTGGCCAGCCTCCCTTGGGGATTGTCCCCTTCCCTCTCATTTCGCTAGGAATCTGGGGGTTCTGGTAGATACCGCTCTTTCTTTTGACCGTCAGGTTAGTAGGACCGTTTCCACCTGCTGTGGTATTATCAGGATCCTCAGAAAGATTGCATCATATCTCTCCCCTGATGCCCAGAAGCAAGCAACCATGGCACTTGTTTCCTCGAGATTGGATTACTGCAATGCACTGTATGTAGGTCTAAACAAGAGCCTCATCCATCGTTTGCAGATAGTGCAAAATGCCGCGGCCAAGATGGTCCTCAACCTCCCCAGGCTTTTCTCAGCATCTTTGGCCAGAAAAAAACTACACTGGCTAACTATCCAGTCTAGGATTTCCTTTAAGATTCTGTGCCTCGCCCATGGGGCTATGTATGGCTCTGGTTCAGAGGGTATCAGGTCCCTCCTCCACCCTTATGCCCCCATTAGAGCCCTCCGCTCATCAAATAAAAATCTCCTCCTAGTTCCTAGATTTGCAAAAGCAAGATGGGGAGGTAGAGCATTTTGCACCCTGGTACTCAAGCTCTGGAATTCCCTCCCCCCAGAACTGGCAGGACAACCATCTCTTGCGCTTTTTCGTAAATCATTGAAAACGTGGTTCTTTGTAGAGGCTTACTCGTAAAAGTGCACCTGGAGAATTTAGACTATCTGACCTGATTGGCGCCTTGATGCCCTTGGGCTAAGTTGCGCGGTATAAGTCTCCCTTCATTCATTCATTCATTCATTCAAGACAAATGGTCTGGGCCCCACACTATTGTTGAGCAAAAGGGAGAGGTAACCTATTTGGTTGATCTTGGAACTCCCTGGTGTCCCCACAGGGTGCTTCATGTCAACAGAATGAAACCATATGTTGATAGGGCAGACATGAGCTTGCTCACGGCTACAGATGAGGGACAGGAGGAGGAGAGTGACCTTCTCCCAGACCTGCTTTCACAGAACCCTGATGATGGTTCAGCTGATGGTGTAGCCTTGGCAGGCAGCCTCACTGAACAACAGCAACAGGACTGCAGACAAGTTCTACAGTCCTACAGACATATGTTTTCTCTGACTCCAAGTCAGACTACCTGGTGCACTCATGAAGTGGACACTGGGGACAGTCTGTCTTCTAAAAGTAAGATTTACTGGCAACCTGATCATGTCAGGGGCAGTATCAGGATAGAGGTCCAAAAGATGTTGAAGTTGGGAGTCATTGAGCCCCCAGCAAGCCCTTGGGCCAGTCCAGTAGTCCTGGTGCCTAAAGCTCACACCCAAGATGGTAAGAGAGAAATTAGGTTTTGCGTGGATTACAGGGGCCTCACTGCTGTCACTAGGACAGATGCTAACCCAATACCAGATCTTTTGACTGGGTGTGAGTGTTTGATTGATTCAGATGCTCCATCCATCGCCACCCCCTTTTGTACCGCTTTTGGCCGCCATAAGTGTGGCAGGGTATGCTCAGACGTGAGTCCCTTGCTCACTTTGCCACTGGATTCAAGCAAGCCAGGCTGAAGACGGCTGGAATGCCAGAAACCGGTCCTCGGAAGCTTGTTTCCGGTCCAGGGAGGACATGGCTTGGCAGTTCGGGCTGGACTGTTCCCATGAGGCACAGGGTCAGACTGATTTGCATATAGCCATATCTGAACTGGGGTGGCAGAGTGGGCTAAAGAACGGTGATGGATTAAACCCAGATCTTTTGACTGGGTGTGAGTGTTTGATTGATTCAGATGCTCCGTCCATCGCCACCCCCTTTTGTACCGCTTTTGGCCTCCATAAGTGTGGCAGGGTATGCTCAGACGTGAGTCCCTTCCTCCCTTTGCCACTGGATTCAAGCAAGCCGGGCTGAAGACGGCTGGAATGCCAGAAACCGGTCCTCGGAAGCTTGTTTCCGGTCCAGGGAAGACATGGCTTGGCAGTTCGGGCTGGACTGTTCCCATGAGGCACAGGGTCAGACTGATTTGCATATAGCCATGTCTGAGCTGGGGTGGCAAAGTGGGTTAAAGAATGGTGATGGATTAAACCCAGATCTTTTGACTGGGTGTGAGTGTTTGATTGATTCAGATGCTCCGTCCATCGCCACCCCCTTTTGTACCGCTTTTGGCCTCCATAAGTTTGGCAGGGTATGCTCAGTCATGAGTCCCTTGCTCACTTTGCCACTGGATTCAAGCAAGCCGGGCTGAAGACAGCTGGAATGCCAGAAACCGGTCCTCGGAAGCTTGTTTCCGGTCCAGGGAAGACATGGCTTGGCAGTTCGGGCTGGATTGTTCCCATGAGGCACAGGGTCAGACTGATTTGCATATAGCCATGTCTGAACTGGGGTGGCAGAGTGGGCTAAAGAACGGTGATGGATTAAACCCAGATCTTTTGACTGGGTGTGAGTGTTTGATTGATTCAGATGCTTCGTCCATCGCCACCCCTTTTTGTACCGCTTTTGGCCGCCATAAGTGTGGCAGGATATGCTCAGACATGAGTCCCTTGCTCACTTTGCCACTGGATTCAAGCAAGCCGGGCTGAAGACGGCTGGAATGCCAGAAACCGGTCCTTGGAAGCTTGTTTCCAGTCCAGGGAAGACATGGCTTGGCAGTTCGGGCTGGACTGTTCCCATGAGGCACAGGGTCAGACTGATTTGCATATAGCCATGTCTGAACTGGGGTGGCAGAGTGGGCTAAAGAACGGTGATGGATTAAACCCAGATCTTTTGACTGGGTGTGAGTGTTTGATTGATTCAGATGCTCCGTCCATCGCCACCCCCTTTTGTACCGCTTTTGGCCGCTATAAGTGTGGCAGGGTATGCTCAGACGTGAGTCCCTTGCTCACTTTGCAACTGGATTCAAGCAAGCCGGGCTGAAGACGGCTGGAATGCCAGAAACCGGGCCTCGGAAGCTTGTTTCCGGTCCAGGGAAGACATGGCTTGGCAGTTCGGGCTGGACTGTTCCCATGAGGCACAGGGTCAGACTGATTTGCATATAGCCATGTCTGAACTGGGGTGGCAGAGTGGGCTAAAGAACGGTGATGGATTAAACCCAGATCTTTTGACTGGGTGTGAGTGTTTGATTGATTCAGATGCTCCGTCCATCGCCACCCCCTTTTGTACCGCAACCCAATACCAAGGGCAGATGAACTCATTGACAGATTGGCATCTGCCAAGTTTTTGAGTACATTTGACTTGACAGCTGGCTACTGGCAGATCAGACTAACTGATGATGCAAAAGCCAAAACAGCATTTTCAACCCCAGGAGGGCATTATCAATTTGTGGTAATGCCCTTTGGTCTGAAAAATGCACCTGCCACATTCCAAAGGTTGGCGAACCAAGTCCTCTCAGGTCTGGATGACTACTGTGCAGCTTATCTAGATGATATTGCTGTCTTTAGCGTCACTTGGGAAGATCACCTGATCCACCTGAAGAATGTTTTGGAGGTCCTGCAAAAAGCAGGCCTAACTATCAAGGCTACCAAGTTCCAGATAGGGCAGAGCAAGCTTATATACCTGGGCCACCTAGTAGGTGGAGGCCAGGTTCAACCATTGGAGAGCAAGTTCCAGACCATAAAGGACTGGGCTGCTCCCACCACTCAGACACAGGTCAGAGCTTTCTTGGGCCTGACTGGGTACTACAGGAAATTTGTCAAGGGGTATGGTTTCATAGTGACACCCCTTAATGACTTAACTTCCAAGAAAATGCCAAAGAAAGTTCAGTCGACAGTAAGCTGTCTAAAGGCATTTGATGACCTGAAGCAGGCCATGTGCACTGCTCCTATTCTGCAAAGTCCAGACTACTCCAAAGAATTCATTGTTCAAGCAGATGCTTCTGAGTTGGGGGTAGGTGCTGTTCTTTCACAACTGAATAAAGATGATCAAGAACAGCTAGTAGCTTTTATTAGCAGAAGGCTGACCCCTAGAGAGAAACGTTGTTCAGCTATTGAGAGGGAGGCCTTTGCTGTGGTTTGGGCACTGAAGAAGCTGAGGCCATACTTGTTTTGCACACACTTCAATATTCAGACAGACCATAAGCCCCTCTTTTGGCTAAATCAGATGAAGGGTGAAAATCCCAAATTGCTTAGGTGGTCCATTTCCCTACAGGGGATGGACTTTACAGTGGAACATAGACCTGGGACTGACCATGCCAATGCAGATGGACTCTCCAGATATTTCCACTTAGAACATGACTACTCAACTGGTCAAGATTAGTTTAATGTCCCTGCGTATGGTCACCCCCACTTTTTGCTGTGATTTCTGGTTTTTCGACTTTAGTGTGGCTGTGGGCCTGCTAATCAGACCCACAGCCCAGCTGTTTTCTCTCTAAATGGATACCATGTACTTTAGGTACATACCAGATTGGGTATTGGTCACCTTTGTGAGCCCCTGTATAGTGTACCATAGGTACCCAGGGCATAGGCGCACCCAAAGCCTACCAGGGGCTGCAGCATGTATTATGCCACCACTGGCTGGCCCTCCAAACTGACACCACAGGCTGATCACCCAGCTTGGGTAAGGTGGTGTAATCACCCCTTACTTAGAAATAGCATATCTATATCTACCTATACATATCGACACATATGCACCTATAAGTCACTCCTATGGTAGGCCTCGACAATCCTGGAGGCAGAATGCTTGGTTTTATTTGAGAGGGTGCCCTAGCATGAGCTGAGCCCCTCTGCAGCTTTCGGAACCATCTCCTTATAGCTGTTAGCCATACCAAATACTCTTCAGTGCATTATAATCCTCGCGGTTAATGCTAACTTTGGTGTGGCTTTATCAAAACATGTTGTGTAAGGTGTCTAACACTTTGGAATACTACCCCCGCCAACTCTGGCGGCGGGGGTAGCATTCCCCCCTTCTAGAGGGAAAAGACATGTATGTTACTGCTTTACTGGGTTAAAGTTAAACAGACCCCCAGCATCACAAAATGGATGCTGCTGCCACAGACACAAGTCTGGCCTCCTGCTGCTGGACAAAACTCCGGCAGGGGAGGCCTGGACAATAGGATTCCTGTCCAGGGAGGTGCCAGCACCTCCCCAGACAGGCAGATGTGTATTGGGACAGGGTGGGCTGCATCAGCAGATGCTTTTTGAGACACTGCCTGGGGCACACAAGGTGCTCCATGCATAGCCCGGTTCAAACCAGTTGCTGGGGCACTCCAGCCCTAGCGTGAAACTAGACAAAGGGAAAGGGGTGTAACCACCCGCTTCTCAGGTCCACCCATAGGAGGACCTAGGCAGGTAATCCAGCCCCTTAGCTTAGTATATGTATAGGAGCTGTGTGACCAGGACTTTAGATTATCCTGGAAAGAAACTTTGATACAGAACTCTTGGACCTTCGACATTCTATTCCGACTACAAGACGGAAGACATCTCCCTTGTGGTCAAGGAGTGACCACCCTGTGCAATCAGGCACCACCAGCAACTTGCTAGTCTGCTTTGTCGATGCTCCCGCCGGAACCCGAAGACTCAGTGACACAGGAACTGAACTCTTAGACTTCGCTAACTCTGACCCACATCCACAGCAAAGCTGAGACCCGTGGCTGACACAAGAGACGTGGGACTGGACACCCTGGACATCCTGCATCCTGCTAACTGCTTGACTACTGAGCCACCCTTATAGTTGTGCATTGGAGTACAAGAAGCCCCAGACCCGAGAACCATTTGCACTGAAGCTCAGCCCTCCACACACCACGAGTGACACATGGGGCCCGCTCTTGCATTTGAGCTTGACGCGTCTTTCCGGTTCCTTGCCCATTGGCTAGTGAGCCCCCTGAAGACTTTTCTTTTGAACTAAACTGTTTCCTTGTTGCTCCAGGCTTCCTCCAGCTTTCCTTCAAAGGAGAAACACCACAGACCTTGCTGGTCTGCAACAGAGCCAATCTTGACATCCTGCATGGGTTGCGGTTGCCAAGGCTTGTTGGGTCCAATCCGGATACCGACACAGCAGTCAACTAGATCCTTTGTGGGACAAATCGAATCCAGTGCCTGGTCTTCGTCAATGCTTCCTGGACCTTGTGGCTGAAGAGACAAGCTCACCTTCTTCACCTTCAAGCATGCAACATCGCCTGGTTTCTTCCTGGTCACTGGCTAGTGACCCAGACTCCTTCCCCTCTGCTTTCAGGTTCTTCCCATCATTGATCCACCCTTGGATCCACCCGGACTCTTTTCCTCTGGTCACCTGCAGCACTTCTTTGCAGATATTCATAGAAAACGACCACGAAACCCGACACCAAAAGGCACCTATGCACCTAACTTCCCTGGGTGAGGTAACACGAGTACTCCGGTGTGCCCGTGGGTCTTTACTCTAAGTGTCCTAGTCTAAAGGGGTTTTATCGTAGTCCATCCGGAATTGTCTTAAAACAGTAACTTTGTAACTTCTTTGTTTCCCATTAGAAGTCAACTAGCAGCCCGTACCGACGTTCTCCGGGTATGAATTGCTGCCGGCCAGTAGTATACTGTTTTGTAGGATTTTGTTTTGATTGCATTTCTTATCTGTGACAGGCCTGTGAAACGCTCCGATTCACAGTGCACTGCTGATGCACTTAAGAGTGTGCGTTCAGTAGTGTGTGAACTCGAGTTTCCCTACTTTATTTTTCCTTGCAATATTATATAGCGCGAACTCGACAATATGGCATGAGCACAATTTACATTACAGAAGAACACATTCATTTGTGGTAGGCACGGGGAGACAAAGCAATTTGCCTGGAATCACAGGATGTTGAGCTGATGCCGAGATTCGAACGTAGCTCCCCAGCTCTAAAGTTCGCAATTCTTGAACTTGTGGAGGGAGGTGTTTCTAAAAGTGTATGTCGGTGCTGGCCATCAATGAGAGAGACCTGTGCATTTTTCAAATGGGTGGTGAAAAAATATGAGTATGTTGCTGGAGATGTGGGCCACCGTGCCACCAATGTATTTTCAGAGGGAGGGTAAACACTAACCCTGGGCGAAGAACTACGCTCCGTTCGTGGAGTTTGCGGAGTTTCGGCAACTCCGCGCTCCGCGGAGAACGCGAAGTTGTCGAATACACCGCAAACTGCTGCGTAGCGTAGTTCTCGCGCGCTCAATAGCATTTTCGCGTGCGCGAGGATGCTTGTCGGTAAGATCGAGTTGCCGAACACGCAGAAACTGTAATCTGGCACAGAATAACTCGCGAACACGTTAGTAGTGACCGGAAATAAGGGGACGCGAGCGGGTGGGACAGACCTCATGGGTAACTTCGCGCGCTACACATCCCGAGCATGCAGGCAATCAATCAATCAATCAGGATATTTGTATAGCGCGCTACTCACCCAGAGGGTCTCAAGGTGCTTGGGAGAGGGGGGTCCGCTACTGCTCGAACAGCCATGTCTTGAGTTGCTTCCTGAAGCAGAGGTGGTCTTGGGTCAGGCGGAGGTGGATGGGGAGGGAGTTCCAAGTCTTGGCTGCCAGGTAGGAGAAGGATCTTCCTCCCATGGTGGATCTTCGGATGCGTGGCACGGCGGCGAGGGCGTGGCTGGTCGATCGTAGCTGGCGGGTGGGAGTGTAGAAGGTCAGGCGGTTGTTGAGGTACCTGGGGCCCAGGTCGTGGAGGGCCTTGTGTGCGTGGGTGAGGAGTTGTAACGGGATTCTCTTGCTGACGGGGAGCCAGTGAAGGTCTCTCAGGTGTCCGGAGATGTGGCTGTGTCGGGGGATGTCCAAGTTGAGTCGTGCGGAGGCGTTCTGGATGTGTTAGAGTCTTTTCTGGAGTTTGGCTGTGGTTCCGGTATAGAGGGTGTTTCCGTAGTCCAGTCGGCTGGTGACGAGTGCCTGTGTGACCGTCTTCCTGGTTTCGGTGGCGAGCCATCGGAAGATCTTTTGGAGCATGCGTAGGATGTTGAAGCATGATGATGAGACGGCGTTGACTTGTCTGGTCATCGAGAGGGAGGAGTCCAGGATGAAGCCCAGGTTGCGTGCGTGGTCCGTTGGTTTGGGTGCGCTGCCCAGGGCAGTGGGCCACCAGGAGTCGTCCCAGGCGGACGGTGATGATCCAAGGATGAGGACTTCCGTCTTGTCTGAGTTCAGTTTCAGGCGGCTGTTCCTCATCCACTCGACTACGTCTTTCATCCCTTCATGTAGGTTGGTTCTGGCGGTTCCTGGGTTGTTGGTGAGGGAGAGGATCAGCTGGGTGTCGTCAGAGATGAAGTTGAGGTTGTGTTGGCGTACGATGGCTGCGAGGGGGCTCATGTAGACGTTGAAGAGGGTGGGGCTGAGTGATGATCCTTGTGGTACGCCGCATATGACTTCGGTTCGGTGGCCTTGGATCTGTACGGGGGGAGGCGGACTCTCTGGGTTCTTCCGGTGAGGAACGAGATGATCCACTCCAGTGCCTTCTCTTGGATTCCGATGTTGCTGAGGCGCTGCACTAGGGTGCGGTGGCAGACCGTATAGAATGCTGTGGATAGGTCCAGGAGGATGAGGGCCGCTGTTTCCCAGTTGTCGAGCAGGGCTCGGATGTCGTCAGTGGCTGCGATGAGGGCGGTCTCGGTGCTGTGGTTGGCGCGGAAGCCGGACTGCGAGTGGTCGAGGCTGGTTGGGCGAGCGCAATTCCACTGTGTGAGGTTGTTGGCTGCTGGGTTGGGGTCCGTTGAGCTGGCGGGAGGGTTCTGGCTCAGTGAAGTGGTGAGCTGGTCGGTGGTGATCTTGTTCCAGTTCCTGCGGGGAACCTGTTGCGGGTGGTGGTGAGTCGTGGTCTTTCTGAAGCTGAAGTGGACGCAGCTGTGGTCTGTCCAGTGGAGTCCGGTGGAGTGGCTGAAGGAGATGTACTTGCTGGAGGCGAAGACTGGGTCAAGCGTGTGTCTGGCGTAGTGGGTGGGGGTGTTCACCAGTTGCATGAGTCCGAGGTTGGCGAGGTTGTCCAGCAGGGTGGTGGTGGTGTTGTCGTTGTTGTTCTCCAGGTGGAAGTTGAGGTCCCCTAGGAGGATGTAGTCAGCGGAGGCGAGGGCGTGCGGGCTGATGAAGTCTGCGATGTCTTCGCTGAATTGTGTGCGAGGTCCTGGGGGTCTGTAGATGAGGGTGCCTCTGAGTGTGGTCTTTGGGTCGGTGTGTATCTGGAAGTGAAGATGTTAAGTGGCTGTGAGGGTGTCGTCTGAGTTGGTCGTGATGCGGATGGTGTTCTTGTGGACGATGGCGATGCCTCCTCCTGTCTCGTTGACGCGGTCTCTCCGGGTGATCTTGTATCTGTCCGGGATGGCGACGGCGATGTCAGGCACTGAGGAGGCGTTCATCCATGTTTCCGTGAGGAAGGCGACGTCTGGAGATGTGGTGTCGAGCAGGTTCCAGAGTTCCACGGCGCTCCCGAAGACGAAAAATGGCTCGCGAACGGGTCAAGCAAGCTACTACGCATGCTCGCGGAGCTATGCGTAGTTCGCGGAGTGCAAGTGCATCTTCGCGTAGCTCCGCGGAGTGCGGCTACGCGAACTACGCCCAGGCTTAGTAAACACATTCATTTGTGGTAGGCACGGGGAGACAAAGCAATTTGCCTGGAATCACAGGATGTTGAGCTGATGCCGAGATTCGAACGTAGCTCCCCAGCTCTAAAGTTCGCAATTCTTGAACTTGTGGAGGGAGGTGTTTCTAAAAGTGTATGTCGGTGCTGGCCATCAATGAGAGAGACCTGTGCATTTTTCAAATGGGTGGTGAAAAAATATGAGTATGTTGCTGGAGATGTGGGCCACCGTGCCACCAATGTATTTTCAGAGGGAGGGTAAACACTAACCCTGGGCGAAGAACTACGCTCCGTTCGTGGAGTTTGCGGAGTTTCGGCAACTCCGCGCTCCGCGGAGAACGCGAAGTTGTCGAATACACCGCAAACTGCTGCGTAGCGTAGTTCTCGCGCGCTCAATAGCATTTTCGCGTGCGCGAGGATGCTTGTCGGTAAGATCGAGTTGCCGAACACGCAGAAACTGTAATCTGGCACAGAATAACTCGCGAACACGTTAGTAGTGACCGGAAATAAGGGGACGCGAGCGGGTGGGACAGACCTCATGGGTAACTTCGCGCGCTACACATCCCGAGCATGCAGGCAATCAATCAATCAATCAGGATATTTGTATAGCGCGCTACTCACCCAGAGGGTCTCAAGGTGCTTGGGAGAGGGGGGTCCGCTACTGCTCGAACAGCCATGTCTTGAGTTGCTTCCTGAAGCAGAGGTGGTCTTGGGTCAGGCGGAGGTGGATGGGGAGGGAGTTCCAAGTCTTGGCTGCCAGGTAGGAGAAGGATCTTCCTCCCATGGTGGATCTTCGGATGCGTGGCACGGCGGCGAGGGCGTGGCTGGTCGATCGTAGCTGGCGGGTGGGAGTGTAGAAGGTCAGGCGGTTGTTGAGGTACCTGGGGCCCAGGTCGTGGAGGGCCTTGTGTGCGTGGGTGAGGAGTTGTAACGGGATTCTCTTGCTGACGGGGAGCCAGTGAAGGTCTCTCAGGTGTCCGGAGATGTGGCTGTGTCGGGGGATGTCCAAGTTGAGTCGTGCGGAGGCGTTCTGGATGTGTTAGAGTCTTTTCTGGAGTTTGGCTGTGGTTCCGGTATAGAGGGTGTTTCCGTAGTCCAGTCGGCTGGTGACGAGTGCCTGTGTGACCGTCTTCCTGGTTTCGGTGGCGAGCCATCGGAAGATCTTTTGGAGCATGCGTAGGATGTTGAAGCATGATGATGAGACGGCGTTGACTTGTCTGGTCATCGAGAGGGAGGAGTCCAGGATGAAGCCCAGGTTGCGTGCGTGGTCCGTTGGTTTGGGTGCGCTGCCCAGGGCAGTGGGCCACCAGGAGTCGTCCCAGGCGGACGGTGATGATCCAAGGATGAGGACTTCCGTCTTGTCTGAGTTCAGTTTCAGGCGGCTGTTCCTCATCCACTCGACTACGTCTTTCATCCCTTCATGTAGGTTGGTTCTGGCGGTTCCTGGGTTGTTGGTGAGGGAGAGGATCAGCTGGGTGTCGTCAGAGATGAAGTTGAGGTTGTGTTGGCGTACGATGGCTGCGAGGGGGCTCATGTAGACGTTGAAGAGGGTGGGGCTGAGTGATGATCCTTGTGGTACGCCGCATATGACTTCGGTTCGGTGGCCTTGGATCTGTACGGGGGGAGGCGGACTCTCTGGGTTCTTCCGGTGAGGAACGAGATGATCCACTCCAGTGCCTTCTCTTGGATTCCGATGTTGCTGAGGCGCTGCACTAGGGTGCGGTGGCAGACCGTATAGAATGCTGTGGATAGGTCCAGGAGGATGAGGGCCGCTGTTTCCCAGTTGTCGAGCAGGGCTCGGATGTCGTCAGTGGCTGCGATGAGGGCGGTCTCGGTGCTGTGGTTGGCGCGGAAGCCGGACTGCGAGTGGTCGAGGCTGGTTGGGCGAGCGCAATTCCACTGTGTGAGGTTGTTGGCTGCTGGGTTGGGGTCCGTTGAGCTGGCGGGAGGGTTCTGGCTCAGTGAAGTGGTGAGCTGGTCGGTGGTGATCTTGTTCCAGTTCCTGCGGGGAACCTGTTGCGGGTGGTGGTGAGTCGTGGTCTTTCTGAAGCTGAAGTGGACGCAGCTGTGGTCTGTCCAGTGGAGTCCGGTGGAGTGGCTGAAGGAGATGTACTTGCTGGAGGCGAAGACTGGGTCAAGCGTGTGTCTGGCGTAGTGGGTGGGGGTGTTCACCAGTTGCATGAGTCCGAGGTTGGCGAGGTTGTCCAGCAGGGTGGTGGTGGTGTTGTCGTTGTTGTTCTCCAGGTGGAAGTTGAGGTCCCCTAGGAGGATGTAGTCAGCGGAGGCGAGGGCGTGCGGGCTGATGAAGTCTGCGATGTCTTCGCTGAATTGTGTGCGAGGTCCTGGGGGTCTGTAGATGAGGGTGCCTCTGAGTGTGGTCTTTGGGTCGGTGTGTATCTGGAAGTGAAGATGTTAAGTGGCTGTGAGGGTGTCGTCTGAGTTGGTCGTGATGCGGATGGTGTTCTTGTGGACGATGGCGATGCCTCCTCCTGTCTCGTTGACGCGGTCTCTCCGGGTGATCTTGTATCTGTCCGGGATGGCGACGGCGATGTCAGGCACTGAGGAGGCGTTCATCCATGTTTCCGTGAGGAAGGCGACGTCTGGAGATGTGGTGTCGAGCAGGTTCCAGAGTTCCACGGCGCTCCCGAAGACGAAAAATGGCTCGCGAACGGGTCAAGCAAGCTACTACGCATGCTCGCGGAGCTATGCGTAGTTCGCGGAGTGCAAGTGCATCTTCGCGTAGCTCCGCGGAGTGCGGCTACGCGAACTACGCCCAGGCTTAGTAAACACCCATTATTCCGCAACTTTCTTTCCACATACCATCACTCCGCATACTTTCATTACGAAAGTATCATGACTCCGCAATGACATTTTAACGCATGGCATTACATTCTATTTGCTTATACCACACATACATTTACAACGAAATGCGATGTAAATGCATGAATGGTAAAAGCATGTTTTTTTTTAATGTTTGGATAAGGTAAGTATGGGTATTGGGGTATATGTTTTGGGGTACTGAGGTATATGTTTTGGGTTTTTTGGGTATTTTAAGGGTTCAGATATAGTTTTGGGTTATTGGGTACAGGGGTTGTTTTAGGGTTTAGGGATAGGTATGGGTTTTGGGGTACAGGGGTATTTTTAGGGTTCAGGGCTAGGTTTGGGTTTTGGGGTATAGGGGTATTTTTAGGGTTCTGGGGTAGGTTTGGGTTTTGGGGTACAGGGGTATTTTAAGGGTTCAGGGCTAGGTTTGGGTTTTGGGGTACAAGGGTATTTTTAGGATTCAGGGCTAGGTTTGGGTTTTGGGGTACAGGGGTATTTTAGCGTTCAGGGGTAGGTTTGGGTTTTGGGGTACAGGGTTATTTTTAGGGTTCTGGGCTAGGTTTGGGTTTTGGGGTACAGGGGTATTTTTAGGGTTCAGGGGTAGGTTTTGGGGTTTGGGGTACAGGGGTATTTTAAGGGTTCAGGGCTAGGTTTGGGTTTTGGGGTACAGGGGTATTTTTAGGATTTAGGGATAGGTTTGGGTTTTGGGGTACAGGGTATATTTATAGGGTTAAGATGGGTTAGTGTTTAAGGGTGTTGGGGTATTTTAAGGAGTAAGGGTGGGTTACGATTATGGGGTGCAGGGGTATTTAAAGGGAGCAGGGTGGGATTAGCACATGATATGAGACATGGCATGAAGGGCGGAACGTACCACGCGCCCCCAGCGTTTGTCACGCCCCCAGCACACGCCGACAGCACAACACAGACACGCCCACAAGGGACTACTTTGCTGCCACGGTTCTTTTACCTTTTAAATGTATATGGTGGGCGTCTGCATAGCCTATGTCCTTCTGCTGCAACTGCCCTTTCCAACGCTGTATTGGGTGTTGTGATTGGTGCTGTGGTTCCTGAGATTACCTGCCTCAAAGGTTTGGGCTCTCTCTTTATTATATTAGTATGGATGGTAACAAACAACTGTGTTTAGACACAGCACGAGTCTCCCGTGGGCCTCCTACTTCCTTACCTTTGGTTGTTTAGTGTAGTCCCAGAGATTCTACAGGCCCTAGGCCTGCTGTCTAACTCTCACGTGGTTCTTATCCCACTTCCTTAGTATATGGTTTGTGAGGCCCCTATGGCATAACTGTATTTGTGCAACTTATTGTATGCTAATTGAGTAACTTGTGATGTACTTTTACCTCTGACCTCATAAAGAGTGCAGAGGGGTTGTGTTTAGAATAAATACATATATATTTGATATATACCTTGTGTGGTGTCCTTTCATTTGGTATTCAAGGGATTATAATTGGTAAAACAGCTTGCTCCACATGCTCTCTGAAGTCTTAGCCTATGACTGCTGGTCCATGCTACCACTAGGATAGCTTGTCTATAAGGTTGACTTTACAACCACCATCAATAAGGGTCTATTAGACTGGTGCAAGGTGCCCACTAGAATAGTGGACATCATATGCCAGGCTAACTTCTCAGAGGGGGGGGTCCCAAAACGTGTTTTCTCCATGTTACATTCCATAGGAAACTTTACACATGCCTAGAGCCCGAACTGCTGAACAGAATACACTAAATTTGTCGAAAAAATTACTCTTGGTTCAGAAAGCACTCTTTTTGTTAAATGATGTAAATTAGTTGAGTAGTTCCTGAGAAATTTAAACATTTCTCAGATATCCATACATATCTCAAGCCTGCGATCTGATTGGCTGCCAACACTTCAAAACAGGAAAAGTTGGCAGCCATCTTGTGACTCAGTTGAACCGAGTCAAAAGAAAAAAGGTACAAAAATGAAAAGAATACTAAGAAAAGGGGGCAGGGTAGAAACACCCTGACCTAGGCCTGCTCAGAGGGTCCCACAGGAACCCCCCAGGGTAAAAAACAGCATCTTTGTTTTTCAGCGGGAGTCGTGTAGGGTGCGTGAATCCAGCCACATCTCTTTTTATAAAACGAAGCACGGTCTACCGCACTTCATTTATTTTAAACCCAGGGTCGGCCAAGTCCCTGGGGCAATTGTAATTAGATATGCGGGGGCCACCTCAGCTCCGGGGACCGCCACCTCGCTTGGGCTATGTTTATTAAGTGCAGTGAACCATGCGGCCCCCGCAGCACAGGGGGCCACCACCTCCCCGGGGCTTTTAAAAAAATGAATAGGGGGGGCTCCTACCATCCCCATGCAACCCCGGGAACCACCACCTCTCCGAGGCTATTTTTGTTAAATGTGGGGAGTCACGCGGTGCCCCCTGCAGCCATCTATCCGGGCTATTTCTTCAGTCCTTCACACATTTATCACCCTAACTTCCTGGCCATGGTCATGGCTAAGAAGATGTGCTTTCTCCTCAATTCAACCATACACATTTATGACCATACACAATATCGCAGTGAAGACACTACAAAGGGACACCACACAAGTAGCTATAGAAAAATAAGCATCTTTATATAAACCTAACATAAGGCTCAATAGCGATCAAGAAACCACAATGCACATAATTACAGATTAATTTCAAAAGCAACAGCGGAGTCAAAACCGCGTGGAACGAACTTAGTTCGAGGCCGGGGTCCATGTGACCCTGTGCTACACAATGTACCTGAGATTTAAAGGGTCACTGCATGCAGCCCCACAAGGAAGCCACGGTGATGACAGGTGGACTTGCAACGGCCACAGCTCCCAGCTGTAGCGGTTCGTGGCGTGCACTCACGATAATCCTGGGACGGGACTGAAAGGCGGGCATCCAGCAGCACACGCAGGTGATAACAAGATCCTCGACATGGGGACTAGTGCGGGCACTCAGCGGCCCAGCTCCTCAGCTACAGAGGCCCACAATAGCGATAGCAATGATTCTCGTAGCACAGCAAAAGTGGGCACTCAGCAGCACAGCTCCTCAGCTGCAGCGGCCCACAATAGCGATAGCGATGACTCACGTAGCACAGCAAATGCAGGCACTCAGTGGCACAGCTCCTCAGCTGCAGTGGCCCACAATGGTGATAGCGATGATTCACGTAGAACAGCAAATGCGGGCACTCAGTGGCACAGCTTCTCAGCTGCAGCGGCCCACAATAGCAATAGCAATGATTCTTGTAGCACAGCAAGTGCGGGCCCTCAGCGGCACAGCTCCTCAGCTGCAGCGGCCGACACGAGTGATAGCAATGATCTTTGTTGCACAGCAAGTGCAGGACCTCAGCAGCACAGCTCCTCATCTGCAGCGGCCCACAAAAGCGATAGCGATGATTGTCAGTCCGCATTCCCCACAGAAGAACCAGAGGCTCTGGAATTCTCAACAGAGGCCTCACCTGCGAGTAGAATCCCCCTCAGATAGGAATCCAGACGGCTGATAGTTGAAGTCTAATGTCTCTGAGACTTCAGCAGAAGGCAAGCTCAAATCTGGCCCTTGGGTTGTTGCTTCAGCAAGATGGATGAAAGTTTCAAAGTCCTTTCCCTCTAGTTACATGGACAGAGGTTCGTCTTGACATCCAGAAGTAACACACCGTGCTGAGGTTTCAGCACAGATCTTTATACCCCAAAAGTATTTGTTCTCAGAAAAGTCACAAATCACTGAACCCAGCCCGAACCCGTTTGGCGTTGTCCTGGAGCACTTTCTTTATGATGCTCATCCCGCCTTTCAGGGAGAGGGGATCAGCCGTCAGACGCACAGTGGGAGGTGGAGAAATCATTCACCTTGCCTGGCACGGCGCTGCTCAGATCAAAGGCTCACCCCTCCCCATACTCCAATTTTAGATCTCTCCACTTAATCCAGGTCGGTCTCAGCCTTCCGTGACCCTCCAAAACCAGACATCCAATCCACATAACAGCAGAGCACACGGGGAGACTTAGGCCACAAAATACCTACTTCCCAAAAGTGGTAGTCTTAAACATGGAAGATACAAATAATCGTCACTAAGAGATGCACATTCATATTTGGAGCTCAGGCATACTAAATTTGACCTTCCTATCATGTTCGTTGGGTCAATTAGGATTATACCAGTTCATACAGTTAATTTAAAATAGGGAGCATTCGTGCAGGGGCACTGAATGGCAGTGTCACAGCGCCCAGAGCATCTAACACCAGCAAACACAGAGGAGACAAAAGTGAAAAATGGAAGGGAGACCCACGGCAATGGTGCCAGGTCTAACAATGCTTGTGTATCAAATAATAATTTTCAACATGAAGCACTTACAGATATGAGGAAAGCAGGTGCACAAGTGGATGCTCCACTTCTTTAACACATTTACAAGCTTAACTTCATGGGCATAGTCATGGCTAAGAAGGTGTGTTTTCTCCTCATTTGTACAGTGAAAAGATTGTAACAGATAATGTTTCTTGGATATGACATGCTTTCTCAGTGATCACTTTTTCCCTGCACATACTGGGTTATGGTGGGGGCTCTCAACCGATATCCAGTATTAGCAGCATTGAAAAGCTTCAAAAGATGCTAAATATACAGGTGCTGTTGTTTAATTATTTTGTCCACCATAAGCGTGGAAGGGTATACTCAGACGTGAGTCCCTTGCTCATTGCACCATCAGGATTCAAGCAAGCCGGGCCGAAGACGGCTGAAATGCCAGAAACCGGTCCCCGGTAGCTTGTTTCCTTCCCAGTGAAAGAATTGGCTTGGTAGTTTGGTTTGCCCTGTTCCCATGATACACTGGGCCAGGGACAGACTAATTTGCATATAGCCAGGTTCTGAGCTGGGATGGTGCAGTGAGCTAAAAAATGGTGTTGGATTAAGCCCTGATCTCTTGACTGGGTGAGAGTATTCTGCTTAATTCAGAAACTCTGTCCATCACCACCCCCTGTTGTTTAATTATTTTGTCCACCATAAGCGTGGAAGGGTATACTCAGACATGAGTTCCTTGCTCATTGCACCATCAGGATTCAAGCAAGCCAGGCCGAAGACGGCTGAAATGCCAGAAACCGGTCCCCGGTAGCTTGTTTCCTTCCCAGTGAAAGAATTGGCTTGGTAGTTTGGTTTGCCCTGTTCCCATGATGCACTGGGCCAGGGACAGACTAATTTGCATATAGCCAGGTTCTGAACTGGGATGGTGCAGTGAGCTAAAAAACGGTGTTGGATTAAGCCCTGATCTCTTGACTGGGTGAGAGTATTCTGCTTAATTCAGAAACTCTGTCCATCACCACCCCCTGTTGTTTAATTATTTTGTCCACCATAAGCGTGGAAGGGTATACACAGACGTGCGTCCCTTGCTCATTGCACCATCAGGATTCAAGCAAGCAGGGCCGAAGACGGCTGAAATGCCAGAAACCAGTCCCCGGTAGCTTGTTTCCTTCCCAGTGAAAGAATTGGCTTGGTAGTTTGGTTTGCCCTGTTCCCATGATACACTGGGCCAGGGACAGACTAATTTGCATATAGCCAGGTTCTGAGCTGGGATGGTGCAGTGAGCTAAAAAACGGTGTTGGATTAAGCCCTGATCTCTTGACTGGGTGAGAGTATTCTGCTTAATTCAGAAACTCTGTCCATTACCACCCCCTGTTGTTTAATTATTTTGTCCACCATAAGCGTGGAAGGGTATACTCAGACATGAGTCCCTTGCTCATTGCACCATCAGGATTCAAGCAAGCCGGGCCGAAGACGGCTGAAATGCCAGAAACCGGTCCCCGGTAGCTTGTTTCCTTCCCAGTGAAAGAATTGGCTTGGTAGTTTGGTTTACCCTGTTCCCATGATACACTGGGCCAGGGACAGACTAATTTGCATATAGCCAGGTTCTGAGCTGGGATGGTGCAGTGAGCTAAAAAACGGTGTTAGATTAAGCCCTGATCTCTTGACTGGATGAGAGTATTCTGCCTAATTCAGAAACTCTGTCCATCACCACCCCCTGTTGTTTAAATATACAGGTGCGGCAGTGAGTGATCAACACCAGGCCTCATGAACAGCAGATAGATTACATATTATATTGCTATAGTTGAGCCATGCAACAGGTAGAGCATCCCCCTTACTTCTTTTAAATTCCCCCGTTAAAGTTTATTTGAACGGTGTTCATCCCTCACTTGTTTATTTGATGTTGGTCAGTAGGTGTTGGCCAAAGCTTTGTGTGGTAACCCTCGGAGGGGTTAAGCATGTTGATGTACTGTAAGGCTCTTGGCATGAACTGTATTATGGGTAATAATACAGTCCAGAATGATCCATGATCTGAATGAGACCAATAGCTAACATGTGCGTGATGACAATGAATTAAAGAGTATACTCATTGATGGTCATGGAATAAGCTAAGGCCATTCAATCCCTTTCTTTATGAAACAATTAATTTAACATATGTATTCTGACCGATGCAGTTAATTGGGCAGGTATGCAGGAATCAGGATTCCATTCAGTATATAACACAGTTTGGTATAATGGAATCTCACATGACACAATGAGGATATCATCTGAATTTCCCATAAATTATGTAATTTGTTCCATTGAGTCTTCTACGGCTGTAGTAGTCGACTAGGTGTGGATGCCTACTATCATGTTGATTTTTTCTAAATATTGTTTTACAATTTGGAATGTAATTTTACTTTATTTTTTGTGATATTCACACTTGTGTCTAAATTGGTAATATAAATACAATTGTTAATATAAATTGTCAATATAAATACAATGGCAATTGTAAGAGGATGCTCTGAATAATCGTAGTCTAAATTATTGATATACTTACAATGGCAATGTAAAGAGAATGCTTTGCATAACCTGAGTCTTTCTACAATGTCCATGCAAAGCAGCCAACCCGTTGTCTGTCTTCTATGTTTGTATCATGCTTTAAATGGTGGTTGTATTATTGTGCACGTTGGCTTTGGAAGAAGACCTCTGTGGTCGAAACACGTTGCAGTTTAAACCATTACAAATTAATTTTTGAATTCAAATCCTGGAGTGGTAGTCTCTTGTCATCTAATCACGGATACGAGGATTTCTTTTGATAGACATACGGGTCCTGGCACTAGCATCTCACAGTGACCCTGTACAGGTGAACATTTTTTTGGGGCAATAACTTCGGCGTCTTCTCAAAATTTTCAAAACTTTTGCTTTATTCGGTTCAGCTGCTGTGTTGAAAGTTTCCCCATGCCATGCATTTTCCCTTTAGGGATTTGTAACACAACTGCAGTCCACAGCAAAATTGGAAAAAAAGGCACCTGGACTCCCACACGTCTTTTATAGGAATCCCCCGGGTGGGTCAAATCCCGGGGGCAATGCATTTTAATATTGCAGAGGGTCCTTGGAGGCCATGAAGCCCTCCTGTTAACTCCAGTAAGTCCTAAGCAGCGGGATTGCAGAGAGGTCATGGGAGGACTCACCACCTTTCTCCACCAGTCTGCTAACATGCCTCCTGGTGCACTAATGGTTGGGGGATTAAGTCTCCTTGGCAGCTGAAGGTCCGAGGGGGCCAACAAGCCCTCCTCTTCCCGCCAGGATATTCCATGCTGAAAGGTCTTCAGAGGACACTCCCCCTTTCTCCACCAATCTGCTAACACGCCTCCTGACGCACTGCTGGTTGGAAGCTTAGGGTCCTTAGGGGCCAAGAAGCCCTCCCATTACCTCTAGTAAGTGTGACACAGTGGGATTTGTGAGGCTGGTCAGAGGCCCCATCCCCTTTCTCCACCATTCTATAAACGTGACTACTAGTTAAAAAACATAGAAATTCACTGAAAAAACAAAGCTTACATGGACATTATAGTTGGGCTGACATTTGACTCATACAAAACCATAGAAATTCATCAGTTATATTTAGCTGACCTAACAATAATTTACACCCCTGCAATGCACTCCTTATAAACTCATATATTACATCACTCATGACATGGTCAGTGACATCACTCATGACATCTCAAATGACATCACTGAGGACATAATCCACACTCAAACACCTACTCCCTGGTTCATAGAGCTGCTCACACATCAACTCACCTATACAGCCACTAATGCAACCGTCACATCACATATACAGCCACTCATGCATCTACTCACTGACCAATACAGCCACTGACACATCTAGTCATACAGATATACAGACACTTACACACCCACTCATACATCCATACAGCCATTTTTATACTCAATCAGTCATCTATACAAATACTCACTTACCTACTCACTCACCCATACAGTCATTCACACATCCACTCACTCACCCATAGTTACTCACACATACACTCACTTACTCATAGATATACTAACACATCTACTCACTCAACTATACAGTCACTGAGACAAGTACATACTCCCCCATACAACCTCTCCCACACTCACTAATTCACTGATACAGACACTTACACACCAATTTACTCACACATACACCTAATCACACACCCAGTCACTCACCCATACACCCATTTACATACCATTCATGCACCCATACAGTCACGTATGTGCCCTGTCACTCACCCATACAGACATTTATGTATCTGCTCAGTCACCCATTCAGCCACTCATGCACTCTCTCATTCACCATTTACTGGCACACCCACACCCTCACCCATACAGCCATTCATTCATCCTCTCATCCCCTATTACAGCCACTTACACACCAACTCACTCACCCAAACACATACTCATGCAGTCACTCACTTACTCAAACACCCACTGGCACACCCACTCACTCACCAACACAAAGACCTGTTGACTCATATGTACAGTGTCTCACATACCCACTCACTCTTGTCTACACAACTTACACACTCACTCACTCAACCTTACAGGAACTCCCACAGCCACTTACCTTAGTATATATGTTTTAACACTCAGTAACTTTTATAAAACACTCACAATTATATAATTATACAACTATAACATCCCCGTAAACTATGGGATGTAAATTAATTTTTATGGTATTTTAAATTTTATTTCCTTACTTTAATGACCTTGTAAACTTAGTTTTTTCGTGTAATTCTCAAAGGTTATTTAAATTCAATATTCAAACTGTCACACCCCTGTAATCTTTGCTTTTTTTCATATACATACCTGTGTGTGTTTTCAAAGATACTTAATATTATTAGCAGTTGCACGAGTCTGCAAATCCATGGACTAAATCCGGGAACTCGCTCGATGATCTTCCCAAAGTTTATCTGCTGATTGGATACATTAGGACCCCACCCATATCGAAAGAAAACCTCACCCAGAATCAGTTCTTTCCCTTTCAGCTCTGTACAAAGAGGATAGAGAAGAACTGGTGATGTGTTTTTGTTTCTTTTTTTAATAAAAAGAACATGTGAGTGCTGCAGCTGGGTCTTCCACAATGCTAGATGATCCTATACCTGTTGTTGAAAAGGAGAAAGAGATGCGATCTGCTAAAATGGAAAGTGATGTGTGGAAACACTTCATCATACCTTCTGTGGAGAAGAAAGTTAGTGCAAGGTATATGCAGTGCAAAATCAACTATCCAGAAGCACTGCAAAAAAATATTGCCATGGCTCGACTTGCATGCGGAAGCACCTAAAGACCATCCACTAATGCACATACAACAGAATGATGTGGGAGAAGGCAGGTGATGCAGGACCTTCAACACATTCAGGAGCATTGTCACAACCATCAGCAGCTGAAATAATCACCATGCTAGCTGTCTGTCAAAACTTACTGACTTTTCGCTGTGACAAATGCTACATGCCTGTGAGTTTGAAGATGACGTCGGTGGCTGCATACCTCAATGCAGTGATAACTTACCGGCATTAATTGTTTTGTTTTTTTTGCTCTCAGTTAAAGCTTCATGTTTTTCAGAGACTCAAACTAGCTGCGTCTTCCCAATTCCCTTCCCCTTTTTTACTACCATGAACAACTAGAACCAGTAGGGCGCTTTTTGCGGACAATTTTGTGAAGGTTCGTCAAATGGCACCAAAGTTATAAGCAAGTCAAAAAACACTTTTCCTATGGAAAATAGGTCCTAACTATAACTACCTACTCGCGACCTCAGTAGAGGCTTGTGCCTTAGGGTGCCAGGGCACTGCCCTTCTGAAGTGCAAGCTCATGTTTTTTTAATGTATTATTCATCTTTTTTTAAGCTATCACTTTTGAAGTGCATCACTACCTGGCTGGCTGATGAAACAGCCAGGCACTGGCAGGCCAATCATGTGCATTTGCATCAAATTTCGATGGACAGGTGTCATCAAGACACAGCGCTTGGCTCTTTACAGCCCATGTTTCCCATGAGGAGAACTGGATCCTTTGTATTGCTTAGCGCAGAATAAACGTACGCCTGATCGGGTGCTGCAATCCAAAGCCCTGCGTGCTATAAACCATGTCACGCAAGGGCAGTCACTCCACTTGTTAGGCTAGAATGTCACTGCCCCCACCCTTTAGAGCAGGCATCTTTGTTGCAGTCTGTCTACACTTTGATGTAATAAAACAGACTGCCTGCCACTGTGATTGCTTTTTGCTGCTCTGCAAGGGATCGGTAATGACTAAAGGAAGGCCTAATAAAGAGATCAACAGAGCCTGATGCAGCAGTGGCTTGTGCCTTAGGGCACTGGAGAGCCGCCCCTTTGAAGTTCAAGATTAGTTTCTAAAATGTATTATTATTCTTTTTTAAGCTATTACTTATGAAGTGTGTCACTACCTGACTGGCTGGCCCGAGTTTATGCATCAAACCTCGATGACCGGGTGACGTCATGATGTAGGGATTACCTCTTTACAGCCTGTGTTTCCCATGAGGAGAACTGGATCCTTTGTTTTGCTCAGGATGAAACATAAGCCTGGTTGGGCACTGCAATCTGAAGCCCTGCATGCTATGAACCAAGTCACACATGGTCAGTCAGTCACTCACTCCACTTGTTAGACTAGAATGTCACATTGCCCCTACCCATTACAGCAGCCTTTCTTTATGGCAGCCTGTCTACACTTTTTTGTAATAATGCAGACTGCCTGCCACTGTGATATTTTTTTGTCATTGGTAATGACTAAAGGAAGGTCCAATATAGAGATCAACAGAGCCTGATGCATGTGACTGTGAACTTAATAGTGCAACTTGGGACAAAGCTACTTCAGTGACAGTGGGCACTCCAACATAGCTGTACCACGTACGACTTTCGGCAGAAGGATGTAACGTATTCAAGTCAGCCAGGGAGGGAAGTCAGTCTAGTTTACAAAGAGTCAAGGCCACTGTTATTAAATAGTGCTTTTTGCACCCGTGGCGCTTGATACTGTCACACGGGAAACATCCTTTACAACGCAACTTTTACCATGCAGTGCTTACATCGCAACTTTTACAACGCAAACCATTACAACGCATTGCGCTGGGGGCGCTCTAGGATAGGGAATAGATTTCATTTACTATCCAACACCTTCCCTACTATCTACGGGGACTGGAGTTGGAATAGTAAATTAAACTATTCACTATCCAGCACCCCTCAACACTATGCATTGTAAAGGCATGTGTTGTAAAAGTTGTGATGTAAAAGCATGCGTGGTAAAAGCATGTGTTGTGATGTCATACATCCCTGTCACACTATGTAGCTCCAACATTGTGTGCCTTTAAATAATAGCAGCTGTGCTACATTTTTTATTCACTCAAAAGTTCACTTGCATACAGGGGGTCTCATTTATGAAAAGTGTTGCATCGTTGCGTGAAAACAGCGATGCGTCACTTTTCACTGAGCCCTCCTTGCGAGACCAATGATGCGTCATATTTACAGTATGAGGCATCATGGCGCAAGGAGTTACAGATACGTCAGTATTTCTGACGTATCTGTATGGCGCAAAAGTGACGCATTGTTGGAGTGTGTCACAAAAGTGACGCAACTCTAGCAATGTGTCCTTTCACATGGGGCAAGCCCCATGTGAAAGGGCCTGCGTCAGTCTTACGCCTGCTGTGAGGCAGGCATAAGAAATTGATGCATTTTGTCCTGGAAGTGGTGCAGTGAAATCTTATAGATTTCACTGCATCACTTCTATGACCCTGTCTTGCATCAGAACGCCCCCCTGCATTCATTATACCTGGCGTAGGTATAATGTAGTGCAGGGGTTTACAAAGTGACGCATCTACCTAGATGCGTCACTTTTTAAATATGGTGCAACAAGGCACATTTTTTACGCTGCTGGTGCGTCACAAAAAGTGATGCACCGGCGGCGTAAAATTGATGCACAGCCTTATAACCCAAGGTTTTACTGTCATCACTGTCTCCCCTCGAATCTAAAAGCCTTATATATTAACTTTGTTAAAGAAACTTTCTGTGGCCTGCGTGGTGTCTCTCTCTCTTCTTCAAGCAATAAACCTAATGGCCTTGGTGACTTGCGCTCAGATGAAATATTGTACTTGTTGACAGTGGCCTTAATAGACAGCAGTTGTTGGGTTCACTGTATTGTGGCTGTATATGTGGATCCACATAATCTCTGATGCACCTTATTACACTCCAATGTAACCTATCATACACCCACTCCAAATTTCAGACTACCAGTCTTGAAAGCATTGACACACAAATACCAGTACGTACATACCCACTCATTTATTGATAGGTCTACATTCACATCTACTCACTCACCCATACAGATACTCATAGAGCCAGTCACTCAACCACTACACCTGCTGAGATATGCACTCATACACCCTTACAGCCACTCATACACTGTCAGTCACCCATAGAGCTACTCACACACCTACTCATTCACCCAAACACTCAATCACACAGCCACTTACTCACTCATGCAGAAACACACACACACACACACTACTCATACAGATACTGACAAATACTTACTCTCCATTCAGTGTCTGACACAGGCATACACTTACCCATACAGCCACTCTCACAATCAGTCACTCACAGATACAGTTGCTTATATACTCCAAAACTCACATATACTGCTTGTCAAATATGCAGTTACTCACCCATTTACCACTGAGACATCCATTCGCTCACCAAAATAGCCATATGCACACTCACTCGCCCATATATGCCCTCACAGACTCATCCATGAACTCGAACACTCAGGGATTCATCCACTCATACATCCATATAAGGAGTCACACAAACACCTTCAACCTCCCACACAGGCACTCAGGCACCCGTACAGGTACTCAGATAACTAATCAATAACCCATATAGACACTCATGTATCTACTCACCAACCTATGCAGCCACTTACACAGCAACTGACAGACTGATACACACATTCACACAGATTAGTCATCCATATATTCACTAAGACACATTTAATCACTCACTTATACAGACAGTCATGTACGCATTGAATCATCCATGCAGACACTCATACACCCACTCCTTCTTCAATACACCTTGATATGTATATATATATATATATATATGTATCCACACATCCCAATCCCGAAAGAACAGGTGGAGGCCACTTCAGGGGAAACGTTGGGAATTCTTTAATTCTTGTAATTAAGTCAGCTTTGCATAATGCATTTCGGCCTGCCGGCCTTCTTCAGATGCTGCTGGGTTGCAGGAAGTACTTTTTACCCCACCTTTAATTGAGCGAGTGTCTCTCCCATAGGCGGTAGTCTGCCGGCCATAGTCACATGATGACAACTCTACTGCAGTCTGCGCCCAAACTACAGCTCCCAGAGTGCTGTATTTCCGGGTAAGTGTTGCTGGAAAAGTCTGTTGGATAGACACAGTGGTTGTCGAAATCCTGCTGGCAAAGGCACGGGGTGTAAATTAAAAGTCCTTGTTGAGAACAGAAGATTTCCCTCGGGTCCCCTTTTGAACGTTCTAACCCAGAAGTGCGAGTGCCTGCCGAGCTGTGAGACAGAGGAGGTTGCCTCTGCCTCGTCGTTAATAACGAGCTGAGTCAACAGCAGTCCGTGGCGTGGCATGCAATCCCAGGTGGACCGGAGCCAAATCGATACCTCGATGCAAACAAAACTGCAGAAAGCAGCAGATGCCAGTGATGCTTCAGTCTCTTGGCAGAACGGGACCTCCCACGCGCCTCTGGCCAGCACGAAAATATCCACACATCCCAATCCCGAAAGAACAGGCGAAGACCACTTCAAGGTAAACGTTGGGAATTCTTTAATTCTTGTAATTAAGTCAGCTTTGCATAATGCATTTCGGCCTGCCGGCCTTCTTCAGATGCTGCTGGGTTGCAGGAAGTACTTTTCACCCCACCTTTAATTGAGCCAGTGTCTCTCCCATAAGCGGTAGTCCGCCGGCCGTAGTCACATGATGACAACTCTACTGCAGTCTGCGCCCAAACTAAGCTCCCAAAGTGCTGTATTTCCGGGTAAGTGTTGCTGGAAAGGTCTGTTGGATAGACACAGTGGGTGTCGAAATCCTGCTGGCAAAGGCACGGGGTGTAAATTAAAAGTCCTTGTTGAGAACAGTAGATTTCCCTCGGGTCCCCTTTTGAACGTTCTAACCCAGAAGTGCGAGTGCCTGCCGAGCTGTGAGACAGAGGAGGTTGCCTCTGCCTCCTCGTTAATAACGAGCTGAGTCAACAGCAGTCTGTGGCGTATATATATTACCTACTGGCGGTCGCCAGTAGGTAGTTATAGTTAGGAATATTTTCAATAGGGAAATCGCAACATTCTATTGTGAATAACTTTGGCGCCGGTTGAGGAATCTGCCTGAAAATGTTCTCAAATTTGCCCTGCAGCGCTCCGTTCCTTCCCTGAAAGTGTGGGGGGGATTTGTCAAGCAGGGGCTGAGAAAAAAGGGGGGTCCCAAAACGTGTTTTCCCCATGTTAATTTCCATAGGGCGGCCGACCTCACTTTTAGCCCGAACGGCTGAATGGATTTCCACGAAACTTGGCAAAATTGTAGGGACTGTTAGCCCGATGTGCCTTTGCTATGTCTCAAGATATGTGCTCCAGTGGATTTTGAGTAATTTAGGTTCAAAAATATATATATATCTATAAGCGCGCCCCGGTACGCGCACCGGGGCACTAATCAGCGCGCTACGCGAGTTCGTGCGCGGAAAGCTGATTGGCTCTCGGGTGTCTTTCAACATTCCAAACAGTCCGGAGCGGCTGCCATCTTGTGTCTCGGTAGGATCGAGACACAAGAGGTGGCAAAAACAAAGGGGGAAATCACCATAAGGGGCCAGAGTAGACCCCCCCTGACCCCCTAGGTTTGATGTGGGGGCTATAAAAGGGCCCCGCGGGTCAAAAAGAAATGTTTTCGATTTGCACGGGGGGGAGCGCCCGGTACGCGCACCGGGGAGCGGACCGGGGAGCGTACCTTGGGGAAAAAAGAATGACAGAGTTTTTAAAAAATGTAGCCTTTTTTTATAAATTAGAGGTAGTTCTAAAAAGAACTGTTTTTTTTCTTCTTTTTGTTGTTTTATATTTTATTTATGTTTTTTTGAACATTTTGTACTTTTTTGGCTTTTATGAACTATTTTATATATTTTTTTGTTATTTTTATGGGGAGAAACATAAAACAGGGAATTGAAAACAGCTCAACTGGAGCAAAAAAAAATAAGGACACAATTATTGTTTTTTGGGGCAGCAATCTTCCCTAACCCTATGGACACCGATTGGGAGTGCGCCTTGCTCTTGTGGGGCAACTTGTGGACCTTATATATAAGTTATCAAGCAAAGATGGCGAGAAGAGTGTCATCCAAACAGAACTCATGTCACAGTGAAATAGGGAACTAAAACGTAAATGTTATTTCTTGGATGGAGCTTGCTTGCCCAACTCGTTCCTCTAAATAGGCTTTGTGGGAGCTTGTTATGGTACAGACATTAAGAAAGCATTTTCTTTTTGATCTGACACAATCCCTCATTTTCTCCTGAACATAATGTGCAATAACAAGGTGCAAAGCACGAGCATAAAAAAGCCATTCAGATTTTTGCAGCTTCTAGTTTAGGCCCTAATGATCTCATATTAAAAACTTTCATCAAAGGCCACTAGATGGCACCCTTGTCTAAACATTCATGTTTGTGAGCTGCTTTACACATTTCACCTCATATATTGTTATGTTATGTTTTGTTAAAGGCTTTTATAATTTCTTCAGTACAAGCTCCTTGGTCCATTGCCCATAAATAATATACTGCAAGGTCTGATTTACAGTTGGAAGGTAATAGAACATTGTCTAATGCAAATTCAAATTACTTTTCTTCCATGTACTGTACCTATGGAGGAAAGGCATGCCACTGGTGGCTCTTGCTTGCAATGCATTTACTCCAGTTTCATGTCGACATGGTAGCCGGTTGTTATGTCAGTACTGATACTGAGATATAAATTAGCCAATTTCCACTCTATTTCTTTGCTATCTTCACAATAGGCAGTCTACCTCTAAACTTGTGTGGACACATGCAAGGTATGCCCAACTTTCGTTTCATTACTATTTTTTTTAAACCTGTGTTGTCATGTTGCTGACTGACCTCCGAAACCAGGTAAGTAAAAAGTAAAAAAATCAATTAAAAAAATCACGCAATGCCTTGTTTACGGTTGTCTAACCCCACAGGGGATACATAAAGATGGATTTGGATAGGATTCCCTCAAATGTATGTGGTTGGCTCCCACAGTCCTGGTTATACCACACATATTGATGGTTTATATAGAAGTCAATGGTGGGAGCTTTTTCAGAGACGTGATGTAATGTTCCGGGGGCCTCATTTATGAAAAGTGACGCATTGCTGCGTGAAAACAGTGATGCGCCACTTTTCACTACGCTCTCCCTGCGACACTAACGATGCGTCATATTTACAGTATGACGCATCATGTTGCAAGGTGTTACAGATACGTCAGTATTTCTGACGTATCTGTAGGCACAAAAGTGACGCAGTGCTGGAGTGTGTCACAAAAGTGACGCAACTCCAGCAATGTGTACTTTCACATGGGCAAGTCCCATGTTGTTAGTGCCTGCGTCAGCCTTACGCCTGCCATGAGGCAGGTGTAAGATTTTGACGCATTAGAGGCCATGAAATGGCGCAGTGAAATCTTATAGATTTCACTGCGTCACTTCTATGACTCTTTCTTGCGTCACAACACCCCCCTTGCATACATTATACCTGGCGCAGGTATAAAGTGGCGCAGGGTTTTACAAAGTAACGCATCTACCTAGATGCGTCACTTTGTAAATATGGGGCAACAAGGCGCATTTTTTACGCCACTGGTGCGTCACAAAAAGTGACGCACCAGCGGCGTAAAAGTGAAGCACAGCCTCATAAATGAAGCCCCGTGTTTTTTGGGTAGCACAGTATTCGACAATTCATTAGTCTCCTGACATTTTATGATCTGGCAAGCAGAATTATATCTGCGATTTCAGGTTAGCTGACAAAGGGTCTCAAGGGCATCAAACCCTCCATTAGTCTGTGTGGTTGATGGTTGCTTGTAAGATCAGGCTTCTCTCTGTGGTGCAGTGTTTGTGACCTTCAGTTTTTCAGTTGGGTGCAGCTTGGTTCCAGTGGTAAAGTGAGCATGGGTCCTATGTCTGGGCAAACCTGTGGCATTGCACTTAAGTGACCAAAAAAGTGATGGGTGAAATGCTTGAATTAATCTCAAACACTGCTCATTACACAGGCCAACAATGCCACCACCGATTATTGTCAGCACTATATATAAATCAGCATTGATCCTGCTCCACTTAGAAATGTCCATTCCAAACTGCCAGGTAAACCAGGGATTCACCACACACCAGCATATGGCTGCCATGTAAGGAAGACAGGATCCCCCAAACACTATGGTGGAGAGTTCCATACAGCATTATGAGTATTTATTTATACTATATGGTTGATTAAAAAGGTATTATTGGTAAGTGATCATACTCATAGATTTCACAAGTGTAGCAGAAAAAAAAGTGAATTCTTTTTCGGTGCTATCCACTGACGCAATTGCTCCATGATGGATGTTCCCTTAACTATGTAAACCCTTTTCTTGTAACACACATTACGCCAAATGTTCTTTCCATTCATGGACTTACAGTTTCAATTTTATATCCGTAAGCCTAAAGACTTATGGTTCATCGAGTGTTTGGTAAAAATCAAGGCCTGGCGAATATGTCACATAATTCTCAATAAACTTCAAACAGTTTAGAACACGGCTTCGAAGCTCCTCTAAGCCATCTTTAAATTTCAATCTATCTGCTAGTAAATACTGAAACTTCACTGGCTGCCTGTAAGGAGGTGTATTACATTTGAGGCCCTTTACATGGCTTAGAAGGCTCTTCATAACACCGGCCCCCAGTTCTTGAGACATCTTTTTGAATGGTATACTCCCAGCAGACTAGTGCGCTCTGCAGGGGCAAAAAAGAATCACGGTACTCATTGTCCGAAAGGACAATGGGGGTGGCAAAAGTTTCATCACAGGATCCACCAAGCTCTGGGATTGTCTTCCACATCTCATCAAAGCCATGCCCACCTTGTTCTCCCTTAGGAAGGAGCTCAAAACATGGCTCTTTAATTATTAAATTTGCCACGTGTGTTCAGGAGAAGTCAGCGCCAAGACATCTTAGGATATACGCGCGCTTAATACATTTTTATAACATAAGATACGATATGAGGCTATGTGATGCTTGAGTGCATGTTATGTATCTTAAATGTACAATCTTCACCAGGGTCTCAATGGTATTGTCTAGTTCCTAAAATATTGATAACAATTTTACTGTTAAAATGCCTTTAAAATGGCTGAAGTCTGAGCCTGCAAGATCTTTGTAATATGAGGCACAGCTCTGCTGTCTCAAGGCCTTGCCTACAAGATGTGTCTGAAATTAGTACTTAATCTGTGATATAGTGCTTGAACGTTCATGGTATCTGTAATCTAACAGAGAGCCACGTTGCTCAAAACCTTAGCCTTTGATATTCATGCGAACTCAGGTTTTGCTCTGGTATCTGAGCCTTACGGCTGTAAGATCTGCCTAAATCAAGGGATAACCGTGCAGTCTGAGACTGTAAGCTATATTTAACTGTGTGGGTAATTCTCCAGTCTGAAGCATGATCCTATCAAATCTGCCTAAGTAGAATGAGGACTGCTGAATGAGAAGCGCACACATCATAGGACAAAATTGCCTGGAGTGTTTTTGAACCATTTCCCTATTCAATTCAACTCACTGTAGGGCACTACTTTGCTGTGCCTTTTAAGGTGAATCATTCACTTAAACCTAATCTCAGAGATACCACTTACCTGAGCCTTCCTGACAAGTGCAGACTTTTTTGGCAGCCTCCACTCAGCGAGGGACGCCAAGGGATACTCCCCACATGCTGGACTGTCTCTAGTCATGAAGAAGACCCGCTATGACATCACACTAACGCGTTATTAGGGTCGAAACGTCGACGATATACCATGGCTCAGTCTTAACAAATCTCTTGCTGGATACTATTGAGCAGCCCTGCCACAACCAGAGACATTGTCTTTGCTTTTGTTCTGACCATTCTGCAACGTGTGCATATTTGTATATAGCTTCACTCTTGTATATACCCACTGCACTACCGGCATTGAGCACTCACTGTCACTTTGAAACACTGGTCACTATATAAATGTGCCTCACCTTGACAGCATGTAAAAAAAATATTTTTAGAAATGTTTTGAAAAATCAAATTGACAAATAATAATTTTTTTGCAAGCATTTTGGAGTCTCTTGTTGTACTATTGTGTTCCAATACCAATAGTCTTGTGTTGTGTGCTGCGATTTAGCCCACTTTTTACTTTCCAGTATATTGGTTAAGCTGTGAGTCATAAAAAGTCATGTTCATAACAGGATTCGCCTCTGTTGACAATGTAATTGCTGTCTCCCCGACAGAACCACTTTAGCTCTACTTAAGGAGAATGATACACTTGCTGTCGAAAGTATGAGCCTTCAATATCTAAGTAACAACAGCTTTGATTTTTGAACCTTGAACTTTTTAGATTTGATACTTTTGAGAGTAGTTCTAGTGCCTGAGACTTAAGCCTACGTTTAAACTTGGGGAGAGCTCAATTACATTTTCTTAGGCCATAGGCCTAACGTTTGTGTAACCTGAGGACTGAAGGGCATATTTTGAGTTTTGTTAACAGGGTTCTCTACCACAAATATGAGAGAGTTTGCCTGACTCCTAAGCTGGTGGACTCTCACGAAAAGTGAACCAATTTCAGCTTAAAGGTCTCACAAATAAAGCCCTCGTGTTTCTTCCAGCAGACCTCCCACTGACTCCACCGTCAAAAACCTTATATCTGTGGCCTGATGGACATTGGGCCTTTGGTGTAAGCACCTTAGACCATCCAGTCTAATTTAAGAAAATAGAGTACTTTTTTCTTGTTGACAACAAGAAAGAACAGCATGACGGTCCTGAACAGAAATAAAATTACCCCACACCCTAGCAAGAAAAATTCAAGGGGTCAAAGTCATTCTTTTTGTGTTTTTGAACAACAAACTTCCAAAGCAGCTGCAGCAAAATGTTTGCTGAACATCATGAAACATGGCTTCCACTAAACAAACATCCAGTGCCATCAAAGGAGCCACCTTGGCAGCTGCTCCTCTCAAGACTTAAGGGGTGTAAGATCTCTTATTATAGAGGGCTGTTGGACCCCAGGGCAGGCAGCCGAACTCAAAATAACCGTCATGGTCTGAGGACCAAAGCTCAGCTCGTTTCATCTGCTTAATCTAAAGTGTAGTTCTCTTGGGCTTTGGAGTCTGCACCCGGCGATTGAAGGTATACAAGAGCACAATATTGTTGTACGTTACCGTGAAAGGCTGCAGTTTGGCATTCATAACTGCTGTTGTACTTCCTCGTATGATGGCTGCATTGTGGATGTGGTGGCTGCATTCATTGCGTGTCTTGTCTGCGTCCCTAGCATATAATGGTGGCTTATCCATGATGCCATGGGTGTTAATTAAAATGCATTTTCATATCCTTGGTAACTTTTTTTTCATTTTATTAATTCTGCACATATTGTCGTTTTCACACTTTAATGAAGTCCCTTCTTGTGATGACAGCAAGGTCAAAGGCATGTGGCATCTTACATTTTCTGCAATTTCATTTAGCGTGAAAAGGCACAAAGGCATCAGAGCTCTTTATATGGGACCCAGGTTACATTACACATTTTTAAGTAAAGGGAGATTCATTAATTTGCCCATAATTACAGGATGTTGAGCTGGGACAAGTGCTTAGTTACAAAGGTACAAGGTCACAGTTCTGGCCGTTAGGCTACACATCCTGTTGTTACTATCTTTGATATCATGAGAGAATAGGGCACATAATATCACTTGCTGTGATCGCATCTGGTGCGTAAAGGGTATATGATGTCACTTCCGCTACCCCAGTCAATTTGGTTGACCGCAGTGCATGATTCATGGCCTTGTTTTCACCTGACTGCACCGCTTCATGGGACTCATTTATGAGGCCTTGCGTCACTTTTACGCCGCCGGTGTGTCACTTTTTGTGACTCACCAGCAGCGTAAAAAATGTGCCTTGTTGCACCATATTTACAAAGTGACGCATCTAGGTAGGTGCGTCACTTTGTAAACTCCTGCGCCACATTATACCTGCGCCAGGTATAATGTATGCAAGGAGGGCGTTTTGACGCAAAAAAGAGTCATAGAAGTGCCACAGTGAAATCTATAAGATTTCACTGCGTCCTTTCTTGGATGCTAATGCATCAAAATCTTGGCAGACGTAAGACTGACGCAGGCACTAACAACATGGGACTTGCCTATGTGAAAGTACACATTGCTGGAGTTGCGTCACTTTTCTGACACACTCCAGCAATGCGTTACTTTTGCGCCTACAGATACATCATAAATACGGATGTATCTGTAACTCCTTGCGACGTGATGCTCCTTACTGTAAATATGACGCATCGTTAGTGTCGCAGGGAGAGCGTAGTGAAAAGTGGCGCATCGCTGTTTTTACGCAGCAATGCGTCACTTTTCATAAATGACGCCCCCTGAACATTACATCACGTCTCTGAAAAAGCTCCCACCATTGACTTCTATATAAACCATCAATATGTGTGGTATAATCGGGACTGTGGGAGCCAACCACATACATTTGAGGGAATCCTATCCAACTCCATCTTTATGTATCCCCTGTGGGGTTAGACAGCCGTGAACAAGGCATTGCGTGATTATTTGTATTGATTTTTTTAGTTTTTACTTACCTGGTTTCGGAGGTCAGTCAGAAACATGACAACACATACTTTAAATATGACTCATCTTTAGTGTCGCAGCGAGAGCCCAGTGAAAAGTGACGCATTGCTGTTTTCACGCAGCGATGCGTAACATTCCATAAATGAGGCCCCATATGTTTTACAGAAATTATTTTGCTCTAGAAGGTTGAAAGGAAAAAGTGGATGAAATGCTGTTCCTGTATTTCCGTGTAAGACAGTATCAATGTGTGTTAGTGAGCACTCAAACATACGTCTTTGCATCAATGTGTATTGCCATGACAACATATTTCGATAACAATACCACAGCGCATGCTATCTAATTTACCTTTTTTTGCATAATAAATTATATAATTTGCCTTTTTTGTCACATGATTTGTAGGGGTGAAACTGGGTAATTTTTTCATTGCGAAAATCTCAAAGATTACATTTACATTTTGTGAAGTGCACTTTAGGATATCAATGAATGGAAATTGAACATGAGGATGTGTGTCATGTTAAAAAATAGTTTGAGATTCCGGCAAGGGTTCTGTCTCGAAGAGAAAATGCCTTTTGTGAGACATTATCTGCTGAATTGTCTCAAGGAGGAAATGTCTTCTGCTAGACATTATCTGCTAAACTGTCTCGAGAAAAAAATGTCTTCCGATAGACATTATCTATTGAAACCAGTCGAGTGAGGCATGTTTTGCTTGAAACAGCCTCCAGCAATAAAAATGTGAGTTTTTTAAATGTGATTTGCATAAAGTGAAATTTGGAGATTTACCTAATTTTTAAAAGCGTGTAAGAAATGTTGCATAAACGTATGATTTGTTTTTTCTTTGTGCCAATATTTATTCAACCCTGCTGCATAACTTGTTCCCTGCTTTCGAAACCCAGGGGCTTATTTATGAGAGGATTGCACCGCTGAAGCGTCACTTTTTCTAACATTCTGGCAGCGCAAACATCTCAACCATATCTATGAGGTCACATGAAAGCACTTTGCGTAGCTCTGCATGACCTCATAGATATGGAGTAAGGCAAGGAAGCGCAAGTCACTGGGTGTGGATTTGGGTTTTCCCATGTAACACCAATGGATTTTGATTACTTATTCATGTGAACTGAAGTAGCGAAGAAACCTTATGGCGCCCAAGAGCGAGCGTAACGAGGAGCAATATTTTTACTTCTCCTCATGTTTTCCTCTTTCTATATGTGCTGTATTCTGAATAGAAACTGGAAAACGCCCCTTCCTGCACAAAAGCAATCCTGCATGGAAAACAGGCAAGGGAGACTGCATTCGTGCAAGGCAGCAAATTGTGCAACAGAGCAGGAGTAATATACCATGGGGCAGATTTACAAGCCCCTTGCGCCTCTCTTGAACCGCTGTTGCATCACTTTTGTGACGCAGCGGTGGCGCAAAAGATGCGCCATGGTGCGGGCTATTTACAACCTGACGCATCTGGGAGATGCGTAACGTTGTAAAGCCCTGCGCGTTAAGGAGGCGTTCTGGTGCAGGGGGGGGGGGGGGGGGGCGTTCCGGCGCAGGAACGCCTCCTAAAAGTGGCTGAGTAAAATCTACAAGATTTCACTCAGTCACTTTTAGGCCAATGCTACGTCAAAACCCTGCGCCTGCTTGAAGCAGGCGTAAGGCTTGAGGCAGCATTAGTAGAATGGGCCCCCCAGAGCATTGCTAGAGCTGCGTCGCGCATGCGACGCAACTCCAGCAATGCGATACCTTTACGGCACAGATGCGTGACGCATCTGTGCCGTTTTTGCCCCATGGTGCGCCGCATTTCATGGGTGGCGGAGGCATGGCGCACAATTACTGGCGCATCCCTGCTAATTTGCAGGGATGCGTCAGTAATTGTAAATATGCCCCCATATTTCGTAAATGTGGTGCATTCCTGCCCTTTTACATTGGCGTGGGGCAGCTCAGCAAGAATACTTTCGGTGCTGTCCTGTATCAATGCCCCATAAATGAGGCCCCCAGTGTCCTTCACAATAGGATGCCATTCATGAATTCAGTGCTGGTCGAAATGATATTAACCGACGGCCGAAGCAAAATGTATCCCTACCAGTCCTTAAACTTCCCTGAGGTAAAGTGGAAAGGAGGGTCTGCGTTGACCGTTTACCATCTTTATAAAAGAAGAAACGTCCGTTTGCTAACTTTATTTAAGAACTAACATGGTCCCAGCACCAGCGGTGGAGTGGGGCAAGGAGGAAGTCAACAGACAACGGAATAGGGTAAATTAAATAAATAAATACCTCCTATTCCATCATCTGTCGGAATCCCCCCTCCTACAGCACCCCGTCCCACTGCGCTTACCTGCACCGACCGCTAGTGCTGATGGTCCTGGGGTTCTTAATTCATGTTATATTATCATGTTTTGGTTCTTTTTTTAAATATCTGCCACAGCGTAGAAGAAACTACTGAATATTGTACTGCTCGGAGCCATTCTTCTTTCCAGCTGAGGCGCGTTGATTTTGGCAACAAAAATAGCACGTACTGTATTTCTCCATTCCAGGCAATGTTTGTAATTCATATTAATATTCTAACCACCGCGGGTCATCAAGCTGGGATTTTCGAAATCCCTTTCCTAATCCCTCGATATCCTGGTCTTTTTCTTTTGTCCCTCCAAATAATGATTGCCTGTTCACCAACAGACCCACCTGACAGATGTTGCTTTTTACCACTATCAGCAGGCCCACGAGCCGCCATTTTCCCAGTTCCCTCTGAAATCATGGGGGGTTTTCTGTCTTTCCTGAAAACAAATACATACAAGTTGCGCGCGCCTTTATTATATGCCCCCCTCCTTCACTAGGGAATTCGGAAGCAGCAGCAAAGAATAAAATATGGCTTACATAAATATAATTTCTCCCAGGTCTCCTCTTAGCCAGACAACATCCAGCCAGCAGAGAGGAAGCATAGCTGCTTCTTCACAGAGTGATGCAGAAAATTGAAATGGAAAGCATCTCGTTGCTTTTGGACATTTTAATGTTGCCCGTGGACTTCTGGCAAACCTATGTGTGGCACAGGGTATAAGATTCTTTTCGGCTCTGCTAACACAATTGGCATAGGATACTAGTCCGGAGACATTCATTATTGTTCAATCCTCTATATTTTTCACACCCTGCAGCAGTAATTTGAGCACTCCCGTGTTCCCTTCTACCTGACTTGTTACATTTCTTTGCACCTCTCTTCCCTGAACTGTGACATACCAAGTTGCCCAATGTTATGCGTGACACCTTCATCGAAGCCAACAATGCCTTGCAATCTGGGATTTTTAGCTGCCCTTTTTCTCATTAAAGTGTAGGCTAAAAAATCCCAGCGTTTGTGTTGGTAACGTTTTTCAATAGACTCTCATTACACTTCAGTGATCTTGTAGTTTTAGACTTCCGTGGACATAAATAAAAGTTAAAAAAAAAAATCACAGTGTTTGGCTGATAAGATTTGGCATTGGAATATTTATTTTCCAGGGACACGCGTGCTATTTCATGAGTTGGCCTTCTCCAATGAAACTATACCTTGAAAGATCCTGAATACAATTTGTCTCTTTTCTCTTTACTCATGGTTCATATTTCAAGATTGTATTAGCAATTGGCTAAAACAGGTATTTTCTGTGCATACATTAGTATTTAAAAGGCAAAGAACGCATACATTAGGTTCTGGCACGGAAAATGATTACATTCCCAAAAAATTAAACAAGTCCATTAGAAATTTGTTTTATAATTGTTCCAATTACGAATCAATTGGAGTCATAATGTACAATCTCTTATCCTTACAGCAAATGAGGCTATGTGAAGAAAGGCTTGAGTCACCTGATTTGGGTTTAGGTTATAGGGCAGTCTGTGGTGGCCTAAAACTTTCTTGCAGTAGATTCTTGGACCACATTTATGAGGTTTTACCATAGGGCAGTGCCGCAAGTCACCCTGCAGCGCTGCCTTATGGCAAAAGAAAAGGGCAGGAATGCGCCGTATCTATGAGATACAGCGCATTCCTGTCCTTTTTCCCTGTGCTGGCGTACAATGGGCTGCCGTGCGCCGGCGCAAAATGGGCTGCCATGCGGCAATGCAGGCACCTTTGCAACATGCAGAGGTTAATGGAGGACATGGTGCGGATGGTGGCAGAAAGGATGGCAGCCACCGCTGCACATCAGCTGAATGTAGCTGGGATGTACCATGCCCTGCAGATCCTCATCATGGCATGGCATTGCTGCCACAAGGCGAGCAATGATGAATGCTGCTGCCCTCACACCATCCACATCTCTGCCCCCTGATGTGTCTTTGCCACCCAGTGTGGCAGGCCTAACCACTCCGGCACCTGATGTGTCAGTGGGACACAGTGTGGCTGACAATCTGCCTACGGCTCATGATGTGTCAGTGGCACACAGTGCCACAGTCGGTACAGCAACACCCACAGGTGGAGCAGAGCACTCATCCGGGGATGAGGACGTGGATATGCCTGTGATCTGAAGGGCTCAGTAGCATTCATTTCCGCCACCTGGCCTGTTTCTGCTTGGTCCTTCCTCTGATCCCTGATTCACTCAGATGCACTCACCTTGGACAATGACACGGACTGCTACATCCTGTTTGATGACCAATGACACGGCGACCAGACTGCGGACTGTACCCTTCCTCTCCCGCAGCACTTGTCATCCGTGGATTGACTTTGGCTGGCCCTCCACAGGCCCATATTGTGTAGTGTGCTCGTCATTGCCCTATACCACTCCAGCTGCAGAACAGCACTGGATGTGCAATAAACATCAAATGATTCACTGCTGTGTCATGTCTTTCATCATTCATGTATGTATGTGTGGATGAATGTCGGGGCAGTGATTTCCCTTGAATCAATGATGCTCATCCTGTGGGATGCCAGTCAGAGGGTGCTATTTAGCAATTTGTGTTACGAGTCCCAAGGACACCACAACAGGGACACACACATCAGCCACTTCCTTGCCCGGGTATGGACTAAACCACGCCCAATGCCCACAAGTAATTTTTTTAAGCCCTGCGCTGTACTGGCGTACCGCAGGCGACTCCGCTAACGCTCCGAGGGGGGGGGGGGCTCATTGCTACCCATCCCCATCGCAGGATTACTCGCTGGTGTTGTGCAGGTCACTGGTCTAGTTGTCAGCATGTTACAGCCACTCCCTGAGGGCAGGTTTCCACGCACATCACACCCATATGGCACAGGCCTCACTGGCCATGTGACCCCGCAAATGTAAGGTTCCGACGACGTCATATACCCCTCTGCTGGTGGTGACTGGATGATGGACCCGTGGCCTTGAGACTGGCACGGGCCTACCACCATGTGACACTGACTTAGGTTGAACAGAGTTTGTGGCACACGGTGCATTTTGGCTGGCACAGGCACCGCAACACAGGACGCTTACAGGGGTTGAACAGGGTTTGTGGCACACCGTGCACTGCGGCCGGCACAGGCACCCCACCACGGGACAGTGACTTTGGGTGCACTGAGTCACTGGCACCTTATGCTGCTGAGCGGTTGTGCAGCCTGGGATGATGCCCCGTCCCGGCAGTCCGGACTGCTCAGGATTTGTGTGCCTTGCTGGACCGCTGTGTAGGCTGAGAGTGGGCAGCGCGGGCTTACCGCCACGCGGCCTCGCTTCCGGGATCACAGAGTTAGTAGCACCCATTAGGCTGAGTGGATGTGCAGGCTGGGATGGTGCCAAGTGCCCTGGTATGTCTTATGGCCTGAAGTAATCAAGACCCAGCACCAGACGTGAGCCCAGGTGGCCTGCGCAGCGTGGCTGCATGGTGTAGAGGTTACATGTCTGCGGGCCCGGGCTTGTGACTTGCAGCGGCATGTGATGCGACCTCCTGTCTACATGCTTGTGGTGAAAGGTGAGCAGTGAGGCCCGGGTGGCATGCTCCGATGGGCGGCGGGAGGGGCTGGAATGCCTCCGCCAGGGTGTGCATGGGCAGGTGGGCGATGTTGTCTTGTACAAGTATGTGTACTGTGCCAGTCATGTATCTGGACTCTGTTTCAGATGGCGGCTCTGACTCTGATATGTGACCTGGTGTACTGCTGTACATACGGGCAATTGGTAGGAGACACACCAGTGGCAGCAGGTGATCAGCGTGGCCTGGGTGCACAGGGGAGGCACTCTCTCTCTCTCTCTCTCCCCCTTTCTTCTTCTCTCTCTCTTGCACTCTCTCTCTCTATCTCTCTCTCTCTCCCCCTCTCTTCTTCTCGCTCTCTGTCTCTCTCCCCCTCTCTTCTTCTCTCTCTATCTTCTCTCTCCTCTCTCTCTCCTTTGCTCTCTCTCTGTCCTTTGATGTGTGCAGGACATACCTTCTCATCATGTTTTTTGTCTTGCAGGCTGTGGCCTATGGATTGGCTGCTTCGAAAGGGAATGTGTGATGCTCATTTCTGCATGTCACCAGTTGTGATTGTGCGACATCAGGCGGATTATTTTGTACATGTTCAGGTGTAACTGATGTGGCATGTCTTTGGTCGGGGGTGCCAGGGAGGGGTGGTCCTGGGTGTGATGTTGGTGGGTGTTGTGGCCCTCTTGCTCCATGGCATCTGTTTGTCTTCACATCTGGGCTGTGCTCCCTTTTGTGGTGCAGGCTGTGGTCCGACTTAACACCAGGTGAGAGCAGGTTTTTATTTCCTGCTGCTAACACTCCTTATTGCGTGTTTTGTGTTCCTATCGCCGAGCTGGTTGGTCGTTGTGAATGTTGAGGTGTCGTGTTGTCATGGATTTTTGCATGGCAATGCCTTCTCTGCATCTCATTAGCAATAGTTGCTGGGATCCTCTGTGGCGATGTTTTTTGCGGCTGCAATCACGGGTAAACTGGTGCTGTGGGCTGTAATCACCAGCATGTGAATGGGGAGGTAAATTTATCACAACTTTGGCTGCGTTAAAGTACTGTTAATTCAGCAATAGCTCTTTGTGATTATGCCCCTCTATGTAAGAAGCATCTTTTAAAGGATGGGGTCTGGGTAAATTAGTCTCAGCTCCCATCTCCTTGTGGTGGCCCTCTCAGCAACCTGTGTTTAAAAAAGTAGGCAAGGCACTATAAACAGGAGGTTGCTCTACTCCATCAGGTGTTAATATTGTAACGAGAGAGGAATCAAAACACAGACCAGGCTTCCGTTAGAAAGACTCCTGCACATAAGCAAGTCAGAACTGGGTACCATACATCCGTCCTGACCAAAATGTTCAACCAGTCCCCCTCTCCAAGAGGCAGCAAAGAGAACGCGTCCATTAGGGCTTTTAGAGTTGGGTCACGGCAACCTGTCCAGCTCTGATAGCAGGCCCCTATCCTGCAGTCTACTTAGAAAAGAGTAGCTGATTGGCCAGCCTGTCCCTGTGTGCAAAGTGGCAAAGTTAGGATACATGCTATAGCTTAGCTTGGATTTAAAATGGGCCATTGGAGACCCTATATTAAAATTAGGAGAGAGCCAAACTTTGTTGGAAAAGGGTTGTTTACTTAGATTTCATCCTTTTGCACTTCCCTGACAACATCAGGATGATCACTCGGAAAAGGGGGAGGAATTGTTGGTAATATGGCTATGGTCAGTGTGAAATTGGTAAAATACAGTCCCACGCCCCCAACCAGATTGACCACTGATGATTTCTGGCTTCTCTTAACCTGCCATGAGGCCTACATTATGGGTGCTATTTTAGGCATCCCCCTCTAAGATGCCCTCACTAGGGTCAATCCCTCCAAACATTTCTCAACTGTTACCACCCCTTTTACTGGAATGAAACTCAACAATATCAAATAGCACTGTTAAACCTGGAATCATTTCCTCTGTATTTTTCTATTTTAGAAGGTCAATTTCCCTACAGGGATGGACATCACGGTGGAACACCGCCCTAGTACAGAACACTCCAATGCTGATGGTCTTTCCAGATTTTTCCGCCTTGATGAAGAGATGTCTCAAGAGGGTGGGTAGTTCTCCCCACCTTTCAGCTGGCGGGGACATGGGTTAGACCTGGCATCATTGGCGTGCATTTCCCTGAATTTTTGCCTTTGGGTCCTGTGTTTTTTCTGTGTGGTGGACTTTTTTTCCCGCTGGTGTAGATGCTATGGGCACTTCCCCACTGCTGTTCAGTGCCAAAGTGCAAGTGCTCCCTGTAAATTGTTGTTATGGATTGGTGATTCCATGATTGGTATATTTGATTTACTAGTTAGTCCCTAGTACAGTACACTGTGTGTGCCCAGGGCCTGTAAATCAAATACTGCTAATGGGCCGGCAGCACTGATTGTGCCACCCAGAGAAGCAGCCTGCAAATGTAACTCAGAAATGCCACTGCAGTGTCTGTGCGCACTTGTGACTGCCATATTGGCTTGGCAAGTTCACCCACTTGCCAGTCCCTAAACTTCCCTTTTCTCACAAATGAGTCACCCCTAAGTCAGGCCCAAGGTACTCCTGTGGGTGGGTTGCAGTGTATGTGAAAGCTAGGATATGCACTGATGTGTGTGACATGTTCTGATAGTGAAATACTGCCAATTTCATTTTTCACTATTGTAAGGCTATCTGTCCCATAGGATAGAATGGGGAATTGGTTTATAACATCCTATAAGCATAACTGCCCATGGGAACAAGAGAGGAAAATGGTGTTTAGTATGCTTTTCACATTCTGTGTTTGAAAATACCACTTTTAGAAAGTAGGTATTCTCTTGCCTAGCCATCCTGTGGGCCTCTGCTAGGTTTGTGTATTGACTGTCTGGCTTTTGAGTGACAGGGGCTGGGGATGTGAATTTTGTTTGGACAGCCACTTGGGGGGGGGGGGGGGTTAGGTGTGTCCTGCCTTTCCAAGGTGAGTCAGGGCTGGGCTGAATAGACCTGGGCTGTATTCAGAACAGGGGGAGGAGATTTCCTTCACAACTGAATGGGCCTGGTCTGCCTTGGACAATGCTGTCTCCACCGCCTGCCAGGAAGCTGCACCAGAGAGGACAGAACTGGTTCTGGCTAGGCAAAGACACTCTCTGCCTCCAGAGATCAAAGGATTTTGTGCTATACATAGTGGGGCCCAGACCACTGAACTTTAGATCATTTCTGGAACTCAAGAGGAACCTTTGCCAAGGAGAAGAGTTGCAGAAACGGAGGAGAAGTACTGCCCCTTTGATGTGGGCTGTCTGGAGTTGGCCTCCAGTGGCTGTTTCTGTCAAGGAAAGGACAGGAATGTTGCTGTGTGCTGTGTCCCCTACTTCAGGAAGGTTGCCAAGGGCTTGAAGTAAAGTGTGCCTCCTGTACTTGAAGTTTCAGGGATACAAAGACTACACCTCAGCTCACCTGAACTTCCTTGCAGGGAGTTCTGACCTGCCAGGAGGTGCCTGCTGCTGTTTTGGACCTCTGAAGCTGGAAAAGCAATGCAACTAAGAAAACGTGACGCGTCACTGAAGAAACTGATGCAGCGCCTGTTCACGGCTTGAGAAATAGCTGCACACGAAAGTGCACTGATTACGATGCACTTTCTGCTGTGAGAGTGCACGAACCATGGCATTGTCCCAAAATCTTCAAACACAGCACTGAGGCGCCAGATCTGTCGTATCACTGAGGGACGCAGTAAGAAACCAATGCATCACCTCCCCATACAGTAAGAAACCAACGCATCACCTCCTCTCCAGTAAGGAACCGACACATCACCTCACCTATGCCGCAGTAAGGAACCAACGCATCACCTCTCACAGAGCAAGGAACCAATGCTTCACCTTCTCTGTGTGTAAGGAACTGACACATCACTTTCCCTGCAACCCTTTTTGTTTGTGCGTGTGATGCATCGAAGATAGTTTGGGGCATATGTACAAGAACTTAACACTGCCGTAGCATCAATTTTTTGCTGTTACGGCAGCTTTTTGTTTATTGCTGTATGTACAAGTTGCCGCTAACTGTAGTTAGCAGCACTTTTCCTGCATAAACGTGAATTTTTAAGATCGCCAGGTCTGTTAGCAAGACTTAACAAAAATCAGATGCAATGTGGGCGTTCCTGTGCAAAAACTGCCACTATCCCCACTTCGCGATATTTACAATGAAATTCTCATACGGCGATAACGCCCCAAAACTGCTACTAAGTACAGTTAAAGGCAGATTTTTAAGATAAAAAAATAGCTGGTCTTAAAATTGGTGCAAACATTTAGGGCCTCATTTTAGATGTTTTGGTGGTGGACAGCGCTGCAACGAATGTGGCTGCACTGCCCTGCGACAAAACTAAAGGGCGGGAATGCACACTATCAATAAGATAGGGCACATTCTTGAGCTTCATTCATGAAAAGTGTTGCATCACTACGACAAAACAGCATTGCAACACTTTTCACTGCGCCCTCCTTACGACACCATGGATGCGCCGTATTGAATGTGTGGTGGCGCTCCTTGTCGCAATCAATGACAGATACATCTGGAATACTGACATATCTGGCAGCGCTAAAGTTAGGCATTGCTATTGTTGAGTTGCAAGCATGACGCAACTCCAGCAATGCATGTGGCCAGCCTATCCCTATGGCACTGGGTAACCCTGATACCTGCCATGAGGCAGGCATAAGCTTTTTGTGGTGACCTAGAATTGTTGCAGTGAAATTTGGGAAACTGCACTGTGCCAATCATACAAGGCTTTGTTGCGTGGGAACGCCCACCCGGCATACATCATACCTGATGCAGGTATAATGTGGCACATGGCTTCACAAGGTCACGCATATGCCTAGATGTGTTACTTTGTATATACGGCGTAACGTGGTGCAAGATTCATGCTGCAAGTACATCAAGAAAATGACATACCAGCTGCATTAAACTGCCGGAAGGGGCTCAGGATTAAGCCCCCCTGTCTTTTTCCCTTATGATGGTGAACAATGGCTGCCAAGTACCAACGCAGGCACCCTTATGGCATGGTGCACCGGGGATTGTGCTGCAGAGTCGATTGATATTGTGGCTTCATCTCCACTCAAGATTTCTGCAGGTGCGTCTGAACTAGTGGAGGGCGGGAGTGAACCAGCTGGCCTTCTTGGAGTGTTGCTGCCTTGTCTTTTCTTGAGGAGTGCCAGGGTGTCGGTGCAGTTGGAGATCAATCGGTGGAGGTTGCGCACTGCGGTGTTGGCCTCTGTAAGCATTGGCGGAGTGGTGGTGCGGAGGGAGTTGAAGAGAAGTTCTTCAGTGGCCTTGATCCAGCTGCAACGGGGGTAATGATGGTGGTGTTGTATGGTGGGCGTGATGTATACAATGACGGTTGGTCCAGGAGAGTTCTGTGGTGTGGCTGTAATTGAAGTTCCCACTGGCGGAGAAGACAGGCTCGACTGTGTGTCCGGCTATGTGGGTTGGTGCAGTGATTAGCTGCTTAAGTCTGATGTTGGCGAGGTTCCCCAGGAAGGGAATGGTGTTCTGGTCACTGAGGTTGTCCAGGTGGAACTTGAGTTCTTCGAGTAGGATGTAGTCAGTGGATGTAGAGCCTGGGGTGCAATGAGGTCTACAATGGCATTGGTGAATGGGGGTTCATGGCCCAGGGGGCCTGTAGATGAGAGTGCCGTGGAGGGTGGTTTTGGGGTTGGTTGTAATCTGGAAGTGAGGTGTTCCACGGTCGACGTTGGTTCATTAGAGTGCATGGTCAGTCGAATTTGGCTTTTGTAGACAATGGCAATGCCTCCTCCTGGACAGCTGGGGTGATCCTTGAGGGTTAATTTATAGCCATCCTGGATTGTGATGTCTTGTCCACAGTAGAGGTTTGGACAGGTTTACGTGAAGAAGGTATTGTCTGAAGAGGTAGCCTACATGAGGTCCCAGATTTCTGTGGCTTATATGTGGAGGGACCGCCCATTGAGAATGATGCAGTTGAGCCGGTCGGGTGCGCTGTTCTTCGGCTGGGTGGCAAGAGGCGCTGGTGTGCTGATGTGGCAGGAGGTGAATTTGCCGTTCCGGCAGGCACAGGGTGCAAGGGTATTCTTCAGTGATGCTAGATGGCAGGCGACATGGTGTTAAGGTTTGAGGGCAAGGAGGGTGCTGGTATCAAAGCGGTGGAGTATCTGAGAGGCAGGGTCCCTGGTGCTGTGCGAAGTACAGGGGCGGACGGATGCAGACGGGCCTGCCTTCAGCGCACCAGTGGCATGCCCGATGCGCATGGCCACACAGCGTCCACTATTAGGTAGTGCTGCAGGGTGGCTGAGCAGCTGGGAGGTGTGAAATGTGGGAAAGGAAATTGGAGGGGGTGGAAACATGGGGGATATCAGCACCAACGAGGGAGAGGATAGGGAAAAAGGAACTGCAAAAAAGCACAGGAAAAACAAAGCCAAACAATGCAAAGAAACAAAATGACAAAGGTAGAAAAGCAACGTAGAAGAGCAGAAAGATGAACAGGAACAGCTGAAAAGAGGAACAGGATGGCAGTCAAGCTGCAGATCAGTGATGTGCTACCACTGGACCACCAGGGATGAGGTGCAGGCAGGAGCCTGCCGGTGGAGGGGGGACTCGAACACCTGACCTCCAGGTCAGAGGAACCAGCAGCAGCAGATGGGGACAGCAGCAGCAGGATCCGGATAGCGCAGTGCTGTGAGAAGAGGAAGTCCACTAAGGGTTAGTCCCCCTTACATACAAAAGCAAACTAACAGGGGGCAAGGAAAGGCAGCATCACCCGGTTGCCTCTTCTGATCTAACAGTGGTTTTTTTTTTTTGTTTGTTTTTTTTTATTCCTCATATACCAATGATGGGTATTCTGGATAGGGTGACTCCTCCTCTCGCCATTACGATGTACCGGCCGCCCGGATTAAATTCAAAGAGAGAGGAGAGAATCTCCCTCCAGGCTAGACTGTTTGCTATGTCCACTCCATACCCTTTAATCTAGAAGACCCTTGGTTGGGTAAGAGACAATGCACCGACAGTACCCAGGTAAAATCATTGGAATACTCTCATCTGTTCCGCCAAGCCACCAGGGCCGCCCAGATCTTAACAAGGCTTGAGTCATCACAGGCAATATCAGACTCGCTGACATACATAATGTAACTTAGGCAATCAGCAAAAGTGGGAGCATTCTCTGATTTCCAGGACTTACATATTTCCCGTCTAGCTAATACCATTATATAAAATAAGAATTTGGTCATCATCTCATTAAGCTGGTACTCTTCCCCTAGGCCAAAAAGGATGATCATAGGTGTGATAACTATATGTGTACCCAAAACTTCTGTTATAAATTCTTCAATTTTAGTCCAAAAGAGCGATAGTCTTGGGCACTCAACAAACATATGTAGATCGTCCGCAGCAGAACTCTGACAGCGTGGACAGCAATGTTCACAATTAGTAAACTTAACCAGTTTCTTAGGGGAGATATACACTCTATACAGGGTGAACAGATGATTTCGTTTTAGAGGGGCTGATTTCACGACTGTATGTAGCAATTGAAAGGAATCTCCCCATAGAGCTGGTAATTTATCACCCTGTAAGGCTGCTGCTTCTCCCCATAGTTTATTAAGTTCAAGTTCTGTGACCTCATCCTTCTCATTTAAGGCCTCGTACCAAATGGAGATCTCTTTTTTCCAGCTCCCTTTTTTCTTTACCAGATCAAACTTAGGATTGGCTGTTAAACCCCACGCTATAGTGCTCCACCAGCTAGATAACTGATAAAATTTGAACCTGGTAAGAGTTCCGTTTGTCAAGCCGGAGAGTGAATCCCACCCCAATAACTCTGAATCATCCAGGAGATCTCTCCACTGCGTAATACCAGCTGTCCTAAGGGGGAGTGATAGTCGATCCCTGAGACATTCGGGTGTTCCCGGAGAATCCCATATAGGAGCCAAAGGTGTATAATAAGGGATATCTAGTTTTTTTCTCAGAAACACCCAATTTCTCAGGGCCGTGCCGAGTACCTTTAGTCTGACCTTCTTATAGAATTTTGGGTCTCCAAACTTAAATAAAAAGGAATCGCGCCCTAAGGGGATACTATGTAATAGCGCCTGAAATAGCCGACCCAAACAAGATGTATCGGCTTTGTCGGCCATTGATCTAAAGTTTTTAAAGTGAAAAGCATGGCAATAATGAAGGATGTCAGGCATAGCAAGTCCACCTGTCTTCAGCTTTCTCTTTAGTTTTTTCAGAGAGATTCTGGGCGATTTAGAGTTCCAGATGAAGGATCCTATCCGTCCCTGCAATTTAGCAATATCCTTGGGATTAAATGACAGGGGTATCGAGTTAAAAAGGAATGTGATCTTAGGCAAAATAACCATTTTAATTAAGTTTACCCTCCCGAAAATGTTCAATGGCAGTCCCGACCATCGATGTAAAAGTACGCTTATATCTTTGTACACTCTGTACACTCTGTCCAAGTTGACTTTGGAAATCTTTGGAAATCTCGGAGATGTTCTGTAGCAAATGTACCCCTAGGTATCTCATCCGAGGTTTTGTTCCAGGGAGTTGGACCACCTGATTCCATTGCATAACCACGGTTTTCTCCTTATTGATTTTGTATCCCGAAGCCTCCCCAAAAGCTTATGCATGATAATATAGTCGAGGGATTGATATGTCGGGATTGCATGTGAACAATAAAAGATCGTCAGCGTATAAAGCAAGTTTTTAATCTAATTCATTTATCCAGAAAGGCTTGATTAGAGTATCCGATCTTAACTGGGTAGCCAGGGGCTCTAAATATAAATTAAACAATAAGGGAGAGAGAGGACATCCCTGTCTGGTGCCGCAAGTTATTTGAACCCAGTCTGTAAGTAAGTTGTTTACCAGAAATTTGGCCCTGGGGTATAGATATATTGATTTAACAGATGTTATAAAGTTGGCTGGAATACCAAACCTTGACAGAACTTCCCACAAGTACAACCAACCAACCCGGTCAAAAGCCTTGGCGGCATCAATTGCTACGATGGTTAATGGAGCTTTTTCCTCTGTAGCATAGTCAATGGCCGCAATTGCCTGAAAGGTTAGCTCGTTCAGCTGTCTACCAGGTATGAACCCCCTCTGATCCTCGTGGACCACAGACTTAATTACTTTGGCCAATCTCCCTGCCAATACGCCCGCAAAGATTTTATAATCTATATTTAGCAGCGAGATCGGCCTATAAGACTCAGCATTAGTAGGGTCCTTACTTGCCTTCAAAACTAACGTAACCGTAGCCTCTAACCAGGATGGGGGAGTGGGCTCTCCTGCTAAATGTATTTTATTGAATAAAGACGTAAGGATAGGAACCAATATATCAGACCCCATTTGATATATTTCTACTGGGAGCCCATCTGGGCCAGCTGCTTTTCCCCTGGCCATTCTTTTTAATTGATCGTGAACTTCCCCCTCCTTGATCAAAGAACTCAAGAACAGGCTATCTGTCTCATTCAAATGTGGCAGGCGTATCCCCTCTAACCAATGAACTGCACCTTCAGTTAAGTTTCTGTCGTTATTCCCCATATATAGATCTTGCATATACGTTTTAATTTCACCCAAAATCTCATCATTATCAAATGAGATATCTCCAGATCTCTGTATCCTTAATTTATTTATCTGGTTCCTAGTACGATCGGATCTAACCTTCCAGGCCAAAATTCGACCACATTTCTCCCATACGCAAAGCTCTGCAATCTACTTGCATCCCATTTTTCTTTGATCATTTTATCCAGGTTAGCCTGATATTTAATTTTTAAGCTCTCCAGCTCCTTCTGTATAGGTATCAAATTAATCTGCTGTTCAAGGGAGGCTATCTGTAGCTCTTGTTCTTTTTGCTTTATTTTAAGTAAAGAGTCATCTTCAGCCTTCTTCCTAATTTTATTTCTCCGTATCATTATGGTTGTGAGTATCCCCCTTAGAAAACACTTGAAAGCTTCCCATATTATTTAGGAAGATGGCGGCAGGTTGACGCCTGCTGTGTGAGTCCTGTCCCCCGGCCGGAGCACTTGCATTTCTACACCGAGACGGACTAATTTCTCTTATGCGGTAAGCGTATGAGGTCTACCTTTCCCCCATTCTAAAAACAGATGGTTAATACTTTCTTTCTTTACCTCGAATTTACCTCACTGAGAGGGGACTTGTCGGACTGAGCTGGGCTGAAGCAGGCGTGCATGGAGACCCAGAGACGCAGAGGCTCGATGGGCGTGGGCCCCACGTCTGACGGCGAAAGTGAAGGAGCCCGAGACAAGCGAGGTGTGCGAGGCGGGATCGGCATTACAAGGCGATCTAACAGTGGTGACCAGATTCCGTGTTCCCCAGTGAGCCTGGGCCAGAACTGGACTCTGTGCCCCTGGCACCCACTGTCACCAATGGCCGATCTGAGTGACTTGAGCTAGTTAGTTGAGTCCCCCACCAGTCTTGTGCAGTGCCCTCAGGGATGTAGGTCAGCCACAGCACAGAGATTCCTCAGGATTTCTCAGGGCATGGTGTGCGTCACCCAACTGTGCTAGGGCTGGCTCAACTCACCCCCAGGCTTCCTCCTCTATGCATGCCACCTTCTCCTCACCTGGACATTGACACTGAAGCTCAATGCGCTTCACTCTCTCCAAATCTGTGACTCAGCCAGCAGGAGCCTCAGCCAGTCGAATTTTACAAGTTGGGTACAGCAGTCGCTGCCAAGTCCACTGGGGAACTTCCCGATACAGGTGATGCAACAGGGCCCCCTTAGGCATGAAGATGCAGTACTCCCACCACACAAGTTTGGCGCAGCTGAGGGGCCTCACCCTCCACAGCATCCAGCCTGGACAACATCCTCAGGCCTGTAATGCAGAGAGGCGCGGCCCACCATTGCTAATCTCCTCTGTGCACCCCGGTGTAGTGGTGGCGCCTGGTATGCGATGCAGACCTCCCTATGTTGGTGCGCAGGAGCCCCTCTACCGTTCACAGCTCCAAGGTGTGTCAGGCAGTGTTACCATGCAACCTGCCAGACTTCACCACCAGGTAAGGGTGATCATTGACACCTCAATGTCTACCAACATGGCTGAGCAACTCCAGAGCACCTCTGCCTCCCACTCCGGGTCACAGACGCAGGTTCAGCAAGGCCTCCGGGCCTCGAGGACTGTCCCCACTTTCAAGGGTTTGGCTGTCATGCTGTTGCAAGGAGGGAGCTATGAAAAGTGATGCATCACTGGTTTTTCCCAGCGGTGTGCCTTATTTCAAAACTGTTGCCCTTAATCTGCATTTCCTCTTCCCCTGGAACTCTGGCTGGTCATCCCTGCTGTTGGTGGGTTTGGAGGGGGTTGTTGATCTGTGCTGCACTTAGCCCTGGCTCCTCTGTTCTGCATTCCAATGGTTTTAGTTACTTTTTTTCATTGGAGGTGGACTTATAGGCTATTTTGACTCTAGAGGCAAAAAAAGTCACTCTGTGCTGACTAACGTAAGTTTTTTTGTAGCTAATGGGCTTTTTGTTTTGTTTTTGTCACTTTTCTCTCATTAACGTCAATGTTATCGCCTTGACGCTAGTATTAGCAGCAGTTTTTTCAGCCCGGCTAGCTGTTACTATCGCCATGTAGCGACGTATTGTAAATACATCTCTAACAGGGCAAACGTTTTTGGTGCTAGGCTGCGTTAAGAAAACTGCTGCTAACTAACGCTAATGCTACTCTGTGGCAGTGCTTGCACATATACCACTTTGTGTGAAAAGTGTTGCATCTGCAATTTGCTTTGAACAGAACTCTTTCTGCCTTTTGAAAGTCATATTTTTATTAGTGTATTGTGGATTTTTGTTGTTTTGGTCTTGTTTGGTTTAGATAAAGATTACTTATTTTTCTAAACTGGTGTGGTGTTCTTCTGAAGTATTTCCATTGTATTACTGTATGTGTGCACAAATGCTTTACACACTGCCTCTGCGATAAGCCTGTCTGCCCGTGCCAAGCTACCAAGGAGGTGAGCAGGGGTTATTTTAGAAGTGTATCCCCCTAACCCTGACTAGGAAGAAGGTTCCCTACCTGAACAAAGGTGCAAACCCATGCCAACTAGAGATCAACATTTCTAACGAGCCCTACAGCAGTATTTTAAGAAATCCTAGTTTACATTGGAATGATTGTTCACAAATGTCTGCTATTTTTATAACATCTTGTGATGGATACAAAAAAGAATAGCAAACTCTCACCCACTAAAAGTGAAATCCTTCATCTTGAGGTTCTTTCCTCACAATGGTTAGACTTCTCTGATGGTTGGATGCAGAGGAGCTCTTTGATGATGCTGGTGTATTAACTGATATTAGAACATTGGAATGTTGGGAGCTCCATTGAAAACAATGGAGTGCTCTGGGCTTATAATGGCTGGTATAAGCCTGGAGCTCCAACATTCCAATGTTTCTTTGTTCACAGCTCTGGCTGTGGACAAAGGCTTCAGGGAGCCTGAGGGGATTCCAATCCCCTCAAGCTCCCAAAAGGCTTTTTTTTGTTTTTTTGTTAGAACATTCTGCCCTCTAGTGGCAGAATGTTCTAATAGCCTTATAGCCCTTCGTAGCTGGGCTATACCGGCCGTTAAAGTACCTCTCCCTTGTTAAAGGCCCAAGCCAACACTGGAAAGGGCCTTTAATAGCCGGTATAGCACTCTACGGTGGGCTATAAGGCTATATTAGAACATTGGAATGTTGGGAGCTCCATTGAAAACAATGAAGTGCTCTGGGCTTATAATGGCTGGTATAAGCCTGGAGCTCCAACATTCCAATGTTTCTTTGTTCGCAGCTCTGGCTGTGAACACAGGCTTCAGGGAACCTGAGGGGATTCCATTCCCCTCTCGCTCCCAAAAGGCTTTGTTTTTTTGTTAGAACATTCTGCCCTCTAGTGACAGAATGTTCTAATAGCCTTATAGCCCTTCGTAGAGGGCTATACCGCCATTAAAGTCCCTCTCCCGTGTTAAAGGCCCTCGCCTTCGGCTCAGGGCCTTTAACGCTGGAGAGGGCCTTTAATTGCCGGTATAGCCCTCTACGGCGGGCTATAAGGCTATATTAGAACACTGGCATGCTGAGATCTCAATTGAAGACAATGGAGTAGCTCTGGGCTTATAATGCCTGGTGTAAGCCTTCTGCTCGACCATTCTAATACTGTTTTTATGCTTCTCCCTTTTAAATGTAGAACTGTTGACCCTCAGTGGGTGGAATGTTCTGATAGCCTTATAGCCCTTCTGCCTCAGACAATACCAGTTACAGGCCAGAGTCGCAGGCGAGGAGCTATGACCAGGGTGAGGGTCATCTTCCTGGTTATAGCACCTCGCCTAGGACTCTTGCCTGTAACTCTGGATTAGGGTTTTTAACAACTTGTATAGCTCTCGTTAGTGGGCTATAAGGCTATAGTAACATAATAGGACAAAAATAAAATGTATTCTACATTACAGTAGGTGTTTATTGTGCTTCATCTCCTTCTATATAAAGGATTGGTAAAAATAGTAGCCACAAGATTGAATTTGTATAAAGATTGGTTACCAGTCTGTTTTATTTTTACCTCCCTTGCAAGAATAAAAACTGAAGGAGTTTATTGTGATCGCAATTCATGTTGTGACAACATTTTCTGCCCTACTTGAAATCTTTTTAAGACTTAGCCCTACCAGACAGATGCCACCTAATAAGAATCCAACGGTGTCTAGCGCACATTGTATAGATAGAAAGAAGGTGGATGATACACCTGTCTTGTGATGGGTGCTGTTGAAAGACACTGCTTCCAAAATAACTGTGGGGCATATTATCAAGGGATTTATCTCCACTTTTATTTTTCTCTGAAACGCCCACTTTGCATGTCATTAGAGATGCGAGGGGAAGAGTAGAGAAAAAGGGTGCTAACATGCGAATTTGCGTGTTAGAACCCTGTTGCTGATAGGGAGATAATTTTATCTACGCTTTCTTGGCTTTTAAAGCCAAAAAGTGGCGATAAATCCCTTGATAATATGCCCCCTGGTATTTTCCTGACTTAGCCATGATATCCCATGGAAGGTGTATATCATGGCTAAGTTTGTGAGCCCCTATCATCAAGCTAACGACAAACTTTGAGAGATTATCGTTGGTTTTCCGGCGATGCTTAGCGTTAAAGAATTTGTTGCTAAGCATCGTTAGCAATAAATATAGCTTAACGTTGGTAATATGCCCCTGTGACCTTTTGTAACTAAAAAACAACAAATAGTTATGGGGGTTGTTCTGCATGGCTGGATTGCAGGCCAGAAAGGCCTCCTAAATCCCTCTTCATTGCTGTGAACCTTTGTGCTTCTGCCAAATGAAAAATGTCTGGCATTTTAATCATTACAAAGAGGAGCCTTTGTTGTGAGGGACATCCTAATGCAATTTCCTTCTAAAGCTAATACAACACACTCACCCTAAGTGTCACTCCAATGTCCCAGCAGGTTCATATCTTTATCTAAATCTTGAATGTCAATGCTGTATTTCGCACCAAGGAATTGCATGTAGTATTGCTTTCTTGTGAGTAAGGGTAGACCTCAAGTCTCACTATAACCAGGGATAAAGAGTGAATAATTTCTACCCTTTTGCAATAAATATAATTTGCCTGCAGTTCGAAGTGCTGTGGTTTCTTTAAGAGGAGGTTGATTTTGCATTGCCATTCTCCCAATCTAGTAGAAGGGTTGTCGATTATCTCTAGTCTTTGATCATCTTTATTCTGTGAATTGTTTAGATATTGTTTGAAATGAGATTTCTGGTTGTCAGAGTATACACCCTATACATCCTGAACCACCACTCTAGTAATACTACATACACACTAAAAGACAACCTGTGCTCAACCATTGGTAGCATGGCACAGGGCAGTCAGGCTTATCACAAACACACACAGTAACACAATGAAAGCACCACAAAAATAATCCATGCAGGTTTAGGAGATATTTTTATGTATAAAATAAGATCAAAACAACAAAAATCTAATAATTAGTTTAAAGGTTAAATCAAAATCTAGTACTTAGAGTCAAATGGTGCTTTGGGTTACTTGAGGTCGTGCTGGACTGGGGTAAATCCAAAGTTCAGGCCGACCGCAAAAGAGGGCAGACCAGCAACAGGACTCATGCAGGTCCCAATGAAAAAGTGACATCAAAAAAATAAAATGTTGGATGGAGTATTGAAACTTTTCAAGCACTCGCCCCCAGTCACAGATCTGGGTTTAATCCATTGTGATTTTGCTCGCCATGTCACCTCAGTCTGGACCCAGCCATATGCAAATCCGTCTTGAACCTGCTTCCCCTGGGAACAGTCCACCTGATCTGCCAAGTTAAGTCCTCCCTGGAAAGGGAACAAGCCTCCTGGAACCGATTTCAGAGTATCACCCCTCATCAGCCAGGCTAGTTTGAATCCAGTGGTGCAGCGAGCAAGGGACCCATGTCTGGGCATATCCTTAGCCACTTAGGGCGCACTTAGAAACATCACAAAATAAAATGATTGGTGGAGTGTTGAAACTTTTCAAGCACGCATCCCCAGTCTGCATATTACCAACTTTCAGAACGTCCTTGCAATGTTCCACTGAGAATTGCTCTAGAGGGTTAATATATAACATAAAATGCAGGGAGGCTAGTATAGAGCCCTGGTGGACTCCGCTCCCTACTTTAAAGTGTGTTCTGCACTCACCATTTGGAACGATGCTTCAAGCACAGCAAGCAAATCATGCAAAAAGGTTACATGGGCACTGTCTACTACAATCAATCAATCAATCAATCAATCAATCAATCAGGGGATTGTAAGCCCACTCCTCACCCGTGAGGGTCTCAAGGCGCTGGGGGGGCTTTGGGGGGAGTAGCAGATCCATTAGTCGGATGGCCCCCAGTACAGCACAGAACCTTGGTCTATTAACTGTATCAAAAGCTGTACTGAGGTCCATGAAGGCAAGATGAATAGATTCTTCTTTGACTGTGGAGTAATTATTAATCAATAGGTAAAGATTCCAATTCTGTTCTATTGTTTCCCATTCTAGTCTAAAACCGTATTGAATATCTGACAAATGATTCAACAGTACCTGACTAATAATTTTCACTTCAGCATCAACTAAAGGGATGGCCCGGTAACAAGCTGGATCTGCTCTGTTCCCTTTTTGGTAAATCAGAACAATTTCCAATTGATGCCACAAATAGGGAATATGCCCTGATGCTGATGCTTTTAACTGTTGGGTAACTGAACGGGCCCAAAGATCTACACACAATTAAAAAATATCCCCAGACACCCCATCTGGACCAGAAGCTTTTCTGGATGAAGGGGCTGCTATGTATTCTGACACTTCACCCCATCAAAATGTAGCTCTCCCCACTGATAAGAGATGGATTAGAAGGAGATTGACATTTTACAGTAAAGATTGAACCTAAGTTGGAGACCTAATCCTGCGCTGGTATCGTTTGGACCATATCTGGTGAGGTATCTTCAATAAAAAGGGGCTGATTTACCACTTACCAAAAAGGCCGAGAATCCCTTAAAGAAACATGGGGATACAAACTGTTCTCAGGTTTCCCTTTTGACGGCGTTCTTTCAAGTCATACCGGCTATACAGTACTGCCTTTTGACCTTCTTAAGTGTCTCTTTACATCTTGGTTTCTAATGAAGAGTAATTAGCTCGACTGTATGGGCATTTTGAGCAGTTTTTATCAAACCATTTAAGTCCTGGGCCGACCATGCTTCTCCCCTTCCAAGTGAGGGCAGTCTGTACTTCTTTACAGACATTTGTAAACAAGTTCAGAATAATTTGGTCGGGTTCTCTAACTGTAGGCAAGCTTCAAAGTCATTACTACATGATTGAATCAGACTCCTTAGGATGTCACATAGGATTACCTTAGCCCAATCTGTTCCATGACCCTTCGCCTTTTTTTAAAAGAGTTTCCATGTAGACATACCATCTACACTGCCAACATTGGATTATAGTCCATATAGATATTCCATACTGTTTTAAAATTAGTGAGAAAGGGCAAAATACAGGCTGACACATGAATAAAATTGATAATGGAACTAAGGCCTCTTCCCTTAAATGTAGGTACTAAATCGGGAGAGTTGCTTACTCAAAAGATTGGTGTGATTACAATCTGGTAGCAGAATATTTAAAAGATCCCCACGAAGAGATGAGTAAAATGTGCCTGCTCTAAGTAATCAATGGGGTCATCCGTCCACGTAATAGAGCCAAACTGAACAACAATGTATGTTAAAAGGATGTTGTAAAGCGGATTATTAGTAGTGGTAAATATATATCTACCACTGGTAATAAGGCCACTGATACAATATAGGGCTCAATACAGGTCTTAGAAAGTTATTACCATGTTCAACCCTTGGTAGCTTGGCTGTGAAAAGGCAGGCTTAACATCAAAGACAGGTATGTAAAGCATGTAACAACACCAACTCAGTAAATAATTAAGACATAATACACAATAAAAATCCAACACTAATTTATTAAATTAGAAAATATTTTTATATTTTAAATGACACCAAAACAAAAAAATCCAATGTAGGAAACAGGAAATGTAAATTTTTAAAGACTTAGCACTATGTTGCACATAGAAACCTATAGCGCCTATTGGGACATATGGTCGTACCAGGACAAAGTCAAAGTTTCAGGCCGACCTCGATGGAGCCCTGCATGGCTACCCCTCATGGTAGGTCTTGGTCAAAGTTTTTACCTTCGTACTTAGAAACTTTTCTGGAGCCTTTCTTCCTGGTGTCCCTAGAAGTTGTCAGCCAGTCCAGAATCAGTGAGGGTTCTCTGGCTTGCGCTTGCGATGAGCTCCCGGTCAAACATATGGAATCAGACCTCTGGAGCTTTCCAGCGTAACAAACCAAGGATCCAGGCCAGCTCGTGGTTGAAGGTGGCCAGCTTAGCTCTCGCGGTTGGTCCCTGTCACCTCTCCTACATTCAGACTTTAAAACTTTTATGTGGCTATTTTTCTAAGGGTCGCTCACTGCTCTTCACCAGAATGGATTTGGTGAGGGTTCGCTGGCTTGGGTTTCAACGTACTCCCGGTCAAACTCTGGAAGTCGGACTTCTGGAGCTTTTCAGCAGGACAAACCTGGACAGCAGGCTGGCTCGCGGTTGAGGGTCGCTGGCTTGGCTGGCCTCGTCGAGTCGGTTCCACTCATGGAGCTTTTTTCCAAAGTTGCTCCAAAAATCTCCAAACTTCTTGAACGCCTTTCTGAAGTTCCTCAGAGGGTCCCAACATGTATAAAACTTGCTCCAGGGGTCTGGATAGTTCAAGATGGTCCAGGAAAGTTTGGAATTCAATTCCCACAACCCACTCGACAAAACCCTTTCAAAGCGTCTGGTAGTAATCCATGCTGATGATTCTTGGTGGTGATGATCCAGGTGAGCTCTGTTAACCTGCAGCTTCCGGGGAGTCCTCACTTTAGTCCTTCTGAAGCAGGTTTGATCCACAGAGCTGTGGTTCCAGATGTGCAGCAGGCGCAGTCAGTCAGAGTGCAGGGCCTGTTTTGTGCAAATCAAACTTCCAGCATTGGACCTTTCTTCTTCCTTATGTTTCAAGCAGCAGATCTGAGAGGCTCTGCCCCTCTTGGATACGTATTCCAAGTTCTCTGGGTCAAGGAGAAGGGCACTCATGTCCAATGTGGTGCAGGACAACAGCCCAGGGTATGACCACATCCTCCAAAGTGTGGCACTATCTTATCGCAGAGAGCACCATTTTCCCAAAATTCACCACAGATAATTTTCCAGCAGAAAGAGAAGAGCTTGCTAAACACACCCCCAGGATGGTTAATCTTCATAGTCTCTCCCCCCTTGCATCTGCTCAATCCTTCCTTATCCCTACCATCTAGCTAAGTTCAAAGAGTAGAGGTGTAAACAAAACTGGCCGCTCCTGCCTGTCTCCTGCTTCCATTGAAAAATCTTTTTTACGGCGACTCCCTCTACTCTGGCATTTCTATGTAGCAGAGCCCTGCCCTCCCAGAGCTTCCTAGCCCCAGGGGCTATTTATCACCTCTTCAAAGGAGCATGGTTAATCTACTTAACTCTGACCAATCAGGACAGACCACTGAAAGGCAGAACTTCAGCTCACAGCCAAGAAAGTCTTATAACTTCTTGTCCGTACAGTTTAGGAAACATTCAACAATACCATATTGTTGGATTCAATGCCATTCTAGGAAGTTCTTGAATGGTATTTTTATGAGTCTCTTAGTTTAATTATTAGTTAGTAGCTTCATGCCTTGTTAACCTATGTGGCTGGAGATTTGCAATGGGAAAAATTACTTGGTACATTTTTCTAACACTAGGGCTTATAAAAACATCTTTTATTAGGTGAATATCATTTTCAAGATGTTTACACATTGCATGCCATTACAACGTGGTCATTACAAAGAGCATGTTGTTACATCACATGGCTTTACAAGGCAGTTCGTTACAACGACTTGCTATAGAGGGCAGAAGGTGTTGTATTTTAAATCCAACACCTTCCCTACTGTTGCACAGACTGGAGTTGGAATAGTAAATTATACTATTCCAACATCTAGCACCCCCCTACAGCAAGTCGTTGTAATGACGCGTTATAATTTTCTGCGATGTAAAAACACAGTTGTTGTAATGACCGCGTTGTAATGGCATGCGTTCTAAATGCATGAGGTGTAACATGGCCTATTCCTTTCATAAGGACCCTGCTTTTATCTACCGGACCCCTCCCCCCATCCCTGGAACACCTAGAAGAGATTTTAGGAGTTTGCAATAAGTAGACATTTTGTAGATCCGCACTCCACAGTGTTCCTAGCACAAAAGTCGATATTGGGAAGTACTTTACTAGAATGTTGGGAGTGAAATGTGCAATTTTACAAACCACAGGGCATACAAAACTCATTGTATAAGGGTCCTCCTTATAAATACCTGGTCCTGCACCCCTGGGAAACCTAGGCAAGACCCTAGTGGTACCTGATATGCCCACACATTGTAGGTCATTATTTGTTAAGTGCCCAAAACACAAAGGTCAAGCTTAGGCACAATTTGCATTTTAAAAGCAGTACTGCAACACAGGACCGCTTCTATACTGACCTTAGGCCTCAGCAGTGCACACACGCAAGTGCATAAATGGCTGCTGGCCTCTAAACTACCATGTCCTATTATATACTAGGGACTTAAAGGTACTTTCAATCCCTCTGCCCTATTATGTACTATGGCCTTATAGGGGAGACCATGCCAATCATAGTGGTACCCTAATCCATGTTGTACCCTAATGTATGCAGGTGTTTTCACTGTATTCTAAGTGTGTCTTCAGCATAGCACTGGCCCTGGGCCTGGTTAGGCAGAGACCAGCATCAGTCAGTTACCACCAGCACCAGTCATCAACAAAAAGTTGGGGGTGCCCAGGGCACAGAATGACTTTGCAACATGATCAGAGTGGAAATAGAGCAGGCCAGAAGGAAACCTTCCAATTTATTTTAACTCTATCTCCAATGGTTCACCAGATGAGGATGACTTGTAGATATTGATCACTAAAACACTTGTCTCATGGGGGAAAGAAGCTATCTCCATTTCGGAGCCTAAACCTAGGCTGACAAATGTCACCAGACCCTCTTTGCTCTACCAAGTAACGAAGGTGTAGCATTAACATGAAAGGCAGTGTTACCATCAAGGAGCAAATCTCCTTATACATCCCAGGTCTCTTGGACAAACAATCCCCAAAGAATTTAACAGGTTAATCTCATGGTCATCAGCTAATAAGGTTCTTACCCCTGCAACATTCCAACAGAAGATCCCAAGTGTATCATAAGTCACAGATGATGCCTCTGCCCTCCTAGATCCACCTCACTACCAACATGAGAAGCCAGGAGTCAGTCTTGCTCATTTAGCGGAGATGATGGAGCAGACCTATTGCTAAGATGAACAACTAGGTTATAAGCAACGTGAGAAGGGTTAGAACGCCCATCCATCAGGGATGTACCGGCCAACTCATCCCTGCAAAAAACAACTTTCCTGGTGATGGTGGGGGGGGGGAGAATTGGACCTATGATTAATTAAGATCTGCTCCACAAACCCGAGATTCCTAATATTAAGCCAAATACAATTGTCAGAGCATGATTTATTGGTTTCACCAGTCCACCCAACTGACTCAAGGGCTAATGAACTACTTTGTTTTTTATCTCTCTATAACTCTCTACTGCCTCTTCTTTAACTGAAGGCACATTAACCATCACACAGACATGAGGTGTTGAAGCAGGGGGCAACTGTAGGGTAGCCCCGATGGAGTGGAGTCAGTTAGAGTCATAGTTTTAAAAGAGTGATTCAGTAAGTAGGTATTCCTAGAAGGATTTGACAAACCTTCTTCACTATTATACTCAAGGACAATAGGAGGTGCAGGTGCATGAATGAGGGAGTTATGAGTAGAGATATGAAACATGTTAGAATGACAGGCACCCTCATGGGGGATTTGTGGAGGATCTGTAGGGAAACTATCCTTATCTTTAGGGACTGAAGGGGCTCTGGTATTTGGAACATAAGGGAGCCTTGTCTGCAAAGGATTAGGAGCTTGAGATGCAGGGGAAGTAATGATAGAGGAAGGGGTGGCCAGTTGACAAATTCTAAATGTCAACTTCTCTGGCAAATTAACTATATTACCCAGTCCCTATTCTACTTTTCCCAATCTTTCTTCCAGTTTGATCAAACGATTAGTAAGGGGAACCACAGCATTCATAAATTTTAAAGCAATATCCAGTGGGAAGCTTTGAGAGCCTCCGATGGCTGCCGGAACAGCCACCCCCACAGTGGGCTTCTTCATCTTTCTCCCCGAGTTCTTTTCTAATGAAGCCCAATGGTGGAATGCTGTTGTTTTATTCTAATTGTTCCACACATCTAGCCGATTTTAAACTCACAACAGTCACATTTTTACATGCCTAACAGTATTCATGTTTAGCAATTCATGTTCCTTTTTGTTTCTTTCCCAATTTCTCCCCTGTGTCATGTAATTGTAAAGTAATGCGATTTAGGCATAGTGCAATTGTAAATTCATAAAGACAACAATGAAATATTATGTTGTCCTGAGGATGATGCCCAGTATCTAATAGTGGCATCGAAACGTCATCGACACCAAAAAACGCCATATGCAATATGACTATGCAATATTGTAATGTGCAATGGTGTATAAGAAAATGATCTTAGTCTGTTAAAACTTTCAAATAGGAGTGTACAGACGTAATTCACTTTGCCCTTTGGCCATTCTGTGCTTCGTTTTGTTGTCTCACTGTTTCGTGGGTCAAGGCTGTGCCCACTTGTCATTGAATGTTTCTAACAATTTAATTTTATATATATTTGCAAAATAAATTCTTGTCCGGCTGGACAAAAGACATATTACCTATTTAGAGTATGATTATTGTATATAAGTGATGCTTCCTCTGAAAATAAGGACCATTGTTTTCTATAAGTTGTTTTATTCTTAGGCTTAACAGTTACCTTTAAGTTTTCCAATGTGGTGGCTACCAAGGTGGGACGAACCATGAGATTTGGGCAACGGTTCCAGAGGCATGCTACCAGTAGCAGTAATAGGTAGGGTTTAAATGGGCAAGATCAGCTTTGGGGCCTGAACAAGACACCCAACAGCAGTAACATTTGGAGAAAAAGTGGGCAACTGATCTTCCTCCAGGTTCATTTCCTCCGACAAAGCCCCTACCACTTTTTAAATAAGGTAATTAGTGATTTTAATTCTGGGTCTCTTTCCCACCACATTAATTGAATCCCTCTTACATTTTCCCACCCTTCCACGTATAAACAACCGGGTGGGTGATCACTAGATTGAAACCCCAAGGGCTTTGCATGTAGGCTCCTAAGGAGTTCAAAAACCAGTTACTCATGCCCAATAAAGATGTTAAACGGGTGGCCCAGGCCAGTCCAGCCTTGACCGGCTGCAGATGGGCACAGATAGACCTGCTGTTGAACTAGGCACATACAGGGCATGTCCCACGCACCTCCAGTGCTGCGGGTTGCTTCCAGTGCTTTTGAAGTGCTCATGTGTTCCCGTCCGCCTCTCTTGACCGCAAGGTAGGCTGAGGAATGAAGTCTAAACCCAGTGAAAACAGCAAGGTTTTGTGCGGCAGGATGTGGGCAAGGAAACTGATTGGAATGACTCCACTCCAGACTCAACCGCCAATCTTGAAATCCTAACAACCCCCTTTAGACCCCAATATTCTCCTGCCAGCAACTTCAGTGGAAGCAGATAGAAGCTTCTGGAAAGAGGAGGATGATTAAAGAAAACTCTGGGAAGATGTTGACCCAAAGAAAATGTAGTAGAGCTAATAGGTATAATACCACATAACAGTGTCCTCATGCCCAAATTTATGGATTCTCTTTCGATAGTTGACAGCTAATCAGGGGGCAATACAGGTTGCTGGTTTTCTATTTGAGCTGAAGACACACTGTGTCTGTGCTCGTTGTGGGCTGCTTGCAGCCAATTCAATACATATGTTTTATTCCTGTTAACCACTTTGTGGGTTTCTAGATGATATCGAGTGTTTTATCAATAATACACTAAAGATTAGATGTACAATGACCCCGGCACTAGTGATCTTTGGGGTAGAGGTTGGTAATACACTATCTGGCAGTTATGCTGCAAATGAATCAGCCCTCATATTCATTGTCATGTCTCAGGTCCGGCTATGCATAACCTCTCAGTGGCTTTCTCCGGAACCTCCAACATTTGTACAGTGGCGCGCAAGATTATTAGCTATATATCGGCTAGAATTCTCTGTGTTTTCTCGTAAAGAGGGGAGGAGGCGGCAACTTGCAACCCGAATTTGGGCGCCAGTGGCGGAATGGATTACATAAAGGAAAACCAATATCTAGGCCACATATTTGTGGTATTACTTTCATTTGCCTCTGCATTGCTTTCTTCAGTCTTAATTCTCAGGAACGTTTTTGTCTATAGTTTGGTTAACCTGTTTAATGATTGTATATTTTACTCTGCATTTCTAAACCAATTCTGCTGCATACGTAGGAACTTGTGTTATCTAATGTCTGGTCTCAATAAAAATAATAATAAAAAAAAAAGAAGACACACTGTGGGGGTGGGCACAAAGCATATCCTGTGTGTAAGTGTGAGCAAGTTGGCAGGCAGTCCTAGGCCTTTTCTATTCATCTTAGCAATGCAGAGCAGGACAGGCCTTGTTTCTCAGTTCATTGTGTCCTGGGCCACTCACTCACCTGGTAAATTTGGTTGAGAGTGTTGTTGCAAAATATAAGTCACCCTTGTATTTTACTGTAAATGTGTGGATCTAGTCCAGATACAGCTAAGCTCTAAGGGACAGTAGTTTTCACGTGTTGGATGGTGGAATAGGCAGCATCTCGCATGTTTGGGGAGACAATGTACTTCTGTTCTTATCATGCAATCCACAGTCATGTGACAGCCACCATAGTTAGTGAAAGAGAACAGGTATTATAATAAGGAATCATTAATTCCCCTTTTCCCAGAGGCCCCAGGCAAAATGGCTTTGTCTTTGTAGTTGACTCAACTGCCACAATATAGCCATTTCTCCTTACACTGGCTAGTGGTATGTCAGGCTCTCCTACTAGGGGTGGGGGTAAAATGTGTGGGCGACCCACTCATTAAAGAGAAACACACACATTTAGTGGAACAACTGTCAAGAGAATGTAATGCATATTTTAGAAACCAGGAAGTACTAGTTTTAACCAGAAAGATGAATGTTCAGGGGTTAATGGAAAGCCCATAAATTGAGACTTCCAATATGATCATTTTGATGCACACTGAACCTTCTCAGTGAGTGTCCAGAGGTTTGCATTTTAGTATGCCTTTAGCTTACTGCTTTGTTGTTTCAGTTCCCAACCTGGGCGGATAATGTAGTACTAAGAGGCAATCAGGGATGGGAAATAAAAAATGTGGCAGCTATTGCTTTCTGGGAATCATAGTTTCAAAGGGCAAGGCATTTCTAGTGTTGCAGATCTGTGGCCGTATTACACAAGTGCCCAGGGGGCATAATGGTCGTTTATGCCCGCTTTCTGCATCCTGGAGGACACTTTGGTATTACAGATGGAGCTGCACATGCAAGCATAAGAGAGAGTTTGCTTATTTTCATGGGGGCATGGCCCCACACAAATGAGTACATCACTTTGCCTCTGCACCCACACCATATTACCAACGTGGGTGTAGAGACAAACATGACTTTAAAAGGCACACTGAAAATATGCCACGAAAAGGTGACACAATTTTAGTGCACCTGTTAAATACATCCTCTAAAGCAATGACTGGAGATTGCAGGTGAATGCGATCATTCACTGCACCTGCATGCAAGGGGATCTCTAATCCCTTTTTAGGTCGAGCGTAGAGTCAGCGCGCATGCGCTGATCTGCGAGGCACGCTGTGTTCCCTCTGTCAGGTTTGAACACTCCCACACACGCCCACCGCTTATTTAGTGGTGGCTTGGTCTGCCTTTACAAATTGCCTTTATTTGGTTGGTGAATAGTGTACATTTGTCCCGCCTTATGGCTGTTTTGTTACTGCCCTGGCTATCGCCCCTGTTACATGGATCCTTTCACTAGTGGCCATATGTTTTGTTTCAATGCCCTACTTTTTCTTTTGCCCTCTCCTCGCAATTTGCGTTGGTAGCTGCGTTTCATTTAGACCACATAGGTATTCTCTCTTCCTAATTTCTAACAACTACAGCTACTCGCCTAATGTGCTGGGAAACTGCATCAACACGGAAGAGAGCTAGAGCGAGGGGTTGGCTTGTAACACTACTTGTAAAATGGTATGCTTTAGTCAGCGTATATCTCTGAGTTTTATTTTGTTTTGGATATTACAGGGAGGGCACGCTGCAACTTATTTTGGGTTCCCCAGATGTCTACTATAAACAGAACTTGAATCAGTGTCTCCAGTCGAAAACACTAGGAGCCATATGTAGGTAGCTAAATACCGGTCTGTAACGGCCGAAATTCGTAAATTTGCATTACCGACCGGTATTTAGGCATTTGAGATGTAGGAGGCCAAAAGTAAGGATTCGGTAAATATGAATCGGTAAATACTGATTCATCATTACCGAATTCTAAATTACCGAATCGGTATTTACTGAATCCTTATTTACCGAATCAGTAAATAAGAAACAGTAAAAATGAGAATAGAGATGTAGGTAACTTCGAAAATACTGAATGTCATGAAATTCGGTTTTTAGGAGTCAGTAATTACCATGGATTGAAAGCAGGTGGTAACCAGGTGCAGGCCATAAAACAGGCCCCAAAATGCAACAGTGTGATCAGAATGGTGGCTTTCTATGTGATAGCAAGGCAGCTACGACTACAGGCAGCAGGAGAGAGGAACTGGAGATGGGAGAAGCAAGTCTACAGGCAGCGGATCACACTCTTCCAACTTACTGAGGCAGAGATCCATGAAAGGTACAAGCTACACCCCCACACCATCCTGGACCTGATAAGGGACCTGCACCCACTCCTGGAGCACCCAACACCAAGGGCGCACGCCATACCACCACATGCGCAGGTGCTCTGTAGCCTTAACCTGCTTGCATCTGGCAGTTACCAGGGGTGATAGCTGCGATAGGTGGGGTGTCCGAGAGCTGCCTGTACGGTTTCTTCAGTAAGGTTCCTGGAGGCCATGATGCAGAGAATGCATCATTACATCAGCTTCCCTGGCACACATGCGGAACTGCTGAAGACCAAGACTGACTTTTACCAAGTGGCACAGTTCCCACATGTGATCGCCTGCATTGATGGCACACACATCCCAATCTGCCCACCTGCAGCCACTGAGTACATCTAAAGGAACATAAAGTCCACACACTCAATAAATGGGATGCTGCCAACATAATCACAGACATCATGGCCAAATTCCCAGGAAGCACCCACAACTCCTACATCTTCCAGAACAGTGGGATCTACACACGCCTGACAGCGGGGGAATTCGGAGAAGGATACCTGCTAGGTTAACCACTGTGACACACCCAGATAGATATTGCAGATGTAGGTGTTGTGCACGTGAGTAATGGCTCTCTCTTTTCCACATAGGCGACAGCGCATATGCCGTCCGCTCATTCATCCTCACTCCCTACCTGAACCCATCAACACAGAGTGAGAGACGTTACAAAGTGACACACAAATCTACACACAATGCTGTGGAGCGCACATTTGGACTGCTAAAAAGCAGGTTCCGCTGCCTCCACAAAAGCGGAGACGCACGTCAGTACTCACCCCTCATCTGCTGTAAAATAATTGCAACTTGCACAATGCTGCACAACCTTACCACTAGGAAAGGAACAGCAGTAGAATTAACAGATATTGAGGATAATGATGATGAAGATGCACAGCCTGAGCCCTACACAGCAGGTGTGGCGCCAGCAACAGATGGGAGACAGACGGGCAGAGATCGCACACAACTATTTCTAAGTAAGTAAGGAGACACAGCCAGGAGTTGCATGTACATGTTGTATTTTATTAACTGGGCACTACGGCAATGAACAAATGGCACACCATGCCAGTCCAAATAGTGACATCCCTAATAGTTAGTAATGGGTTACTTCACCCTACATATGTTCAGAAATGTGTGGGCAGCATTAACATCTGCGCCCACGCACAACAGTGCTGGATGCCTGCAGCTGGCCTTCCTCACTGTCTGCTGAGCCAGTGCCCGCAGCATGCCGCCAGCTGCTCCTCCAGGTGTCTCGGACAGGGGGGTAGTGTTGCTCCTGCTGGTGGTCTCATCACTCTCCCCCATACCTAGTGCACCAGTGTTGGCTGACTGGGTGGTCAGCAGCACTTCCAGTGCGGTTGTCAACTTCCCCATCCCCCTGGTGACATCAGTGCAGCAGTGCACAAGCCCCTCCTGCATTGCCATGGAGCGCCTGCAGAGCAAGGAAGTGGCAGTTGCCAGGCGGTTTACTGTCCTGGTGTGCTGCTCCATATACTTCCTCTCCCTTTGCCTTCTTGCCCTGTCCTCGTCCAGTTTGTCACAAAGCACCAACAAAGACTGGGACATGTCCTGCATGCTCCCAGCCATCTCCTTGATAACCTCCCCCATAGAGCTGATGCCCCTGTCAATATTAACCATGTTCTGGTTTAGGTGCCGCATTTGTCTTTGAACTGACTGTAACGCCTTCCCCTGCAGGTGCTGCACCTTGACCATACTGGCCTCCAGTCCTCCGAAGAACCCATCACCCTGCCGAGTTGTGCTGTGCTCCCGGGCACTGCGTCGTCTCGCACCTGTGTGTGCACCCTTGGAGGTAGACTGCAGCCCAACAGTTGTTTCCTCGTTGGTGTGTCACCCCCCCCCCTTGTGTCCTCAGAGGACGACTCCATGACATGGAGAGTGGCAACAGCATGCCTCCTGGGCCTTACCACTACAGGTGATGTTGCTGCTGGTGATGCTGAGAGTTCTTGTGAGGCTTGCTGTGGTGGTGAGTCAATCAGCAGTCTCGATGCTGGCTCTGCTGATGCGGCTGGCTCTGGTGGTGCAGCTGCCTGTGGTATTGGTGCCGGTGGTGGTGGAATGCTGTGACCTGCGCTTGTGATAGCATCCTCAGTTCTTCCCTTACGGGGTACCATTCCCTCCTTCTCCTGTGCAGCCCTGCGCGATGACTCTCCTGTGGACAGATATGGACATTAGTAAGCGGAAAGCCAATGCACACAACAATTCAATGTGATATGAGTTATCACTAACAGATGTTGAGAAAGAAGTACCACGGATGTGTTCTTTTTGTGTCATTTTTTATTTTTTGATATATTTATTTAGAACATGAAACCAGCCGACACGTGTTTCGTCAAGCAGGGAGTTAACCCGTGACTCTTCAGGGCTGTCAAAAGGGCATGAGGAATGGGGTTGGTGGAACGGTGATACTTCCGACCCGATCCTAATCGGGTGTTACCGCAGGGCGCACTTAAGTATGGAGATACGTCTGGGTAAGCGTAGATAGGCGATGACCTCTTCTCCATACTCGGCGAGACCCGCCTCCAAGCCAGACCTGAACCGACGTCGAACCCTAGATGTGACCCACGACGACCTTTTCTACCTCACGGCTTTACCTGCCGTTTTTCATCGCCTATCTACGCTTACCCAGACGTATCTCCATACTTAAGTGCGCCCTGCGGTAACACCCGATTAGGACCGGGTCGGAAGTATCACCGTTCCACCGACCCCGTTCCTCATGCCCTTTTGACAGCCCTGAAGAGTCACGGGTTAACTCCCTGCTTGACGAAACACGTGTCGGCTGGTTTCATGTTCTAAATATATATATCGAAAAATAAAAAACAACACAAAAAAAACACATCCGTGGTACTTCTTTCTCAACATCTGTTGGTGATAACTCATATCACATTGAATTGTTGTGTGCATTGGCTTTCCGCTTACAAGTAACCACAGGGAAGGATCTCTGACATCCCTGTTCTTCAGAGTTTAGGGTTTTTCTCTGACCCATTTGCACCAACTATAAACGAACATAGCCATTAACTGATCCACTACCTGTTGAGCGCCATAGTATTTCTGAAAATAAACAAACCCATCGCAGAACCTCTAGATATGGACATTAGCTCAGTGGTCCTGCAGCCCTGCATTTTAATATTAAATTACAATCCTGTCACACTATCTCAATGTCATCTGCTGCTTCTGACTGATGTGTGTGGCATACCTTGTTGTTTAGTGTGATGACTGTCATGATGGGTGTTTCACTGACTACATCTCCCATAATGCATTGCTGGTGTATACTAAAACCTGTACTGGAGTGTGAGTCAGACAGCCACATTGGGGAATGGGAATAGGGATGGGGTGAGGATTGCTGTGCATGCTTCTTACCATGTTTTGTGGCAGCTCTGGCTGAGCTGTCTACGTCCCCGATTCCAGACACACTCTCGGGCTCCAGGGTTGACTCAACCAGCTGCTCCAGGTCAGTGAGGGCAGGTGCCCTGCTCCTTCCTCCCCCCTGACATTGGCCTCTTTCCTCTATGCAGCCAGCTTCTTCTTGGTGATAATCCGAAGGTCATACCACCTTTTCTTAAGGTCATCTATGTCCCGTGGGCTCACCCCAATGGCATTCACCTTTGCCTAGATTGCCAGCCAGAACTTTCTTTTCACAGACTCTGCTACCTGCAGGGACTGCTTGCCAAAAAGCTGTGTGTGGTGTTTCACCACCTCCTCCACAAGGACCTGAAGCTCACTTGCACTGAACTTCATTTTCCTTTTCCTTTCTGCTCCTTCCCTCTCTGATTTATTGAAAGCCATCCTACAGTTTTCCTCAGCAATGTTCAGCCAGTGGCTCAGTTGCTCCCAGCTCTTCAGAAGGTTCTAATTGTCTGCACCTGCATGGGTGTGACCACTTCCTGGTTGTGAGGTGGGGTGGATGCACAGGATTGGTTAAATCCTCAATTGCTTGTGTTTTTAATCTCCGATTCGGTATTTACCGATTCGGTAAATACCGATTCGGTACACATTTTCCGGATTTTTCCGATTCGGTAAATGTTACTGATTTTTTTCCTATATCTCATTTACCAAATCCTGAATACCGAATCGGTAAAATTCAGTATTTAGGAATGGGTAAAATATATTTACCTACATATGGCCCTAGATGTTATGCAGCATGTTTTGCTTATGAATGTTATGCTTGTGTGCGTTTCAAAATATAAGCGTTTTGATGTCATTTGATTTAACATTTGTAAACCATGTACGGTCTTTATTTTATTTAAATGCCATGTTTTACTCACAGCATGTCTCAAATTTGTATTTGGCGTTGGTAATTACGGGTACACACTGAAATGTGAATTAGGTTTCCCAGAGGCATGCTATCGATGGTATGCAATATGTATTGATGTTTTGATAACACACGGCTCTTTTCAAATACTTAATGTAAGAAGAAGCGGATTTTATAGTTTGGATTACGGCATGGGTATCTAGGCTCAATTTGTTTGGCTTGGCACTTGGAGATTCCACATAAATTTTAAATCTATTCCTCAGTTCTACATTTTGTGCCTTTTCAAATACAGGTGCTCTGCTGATGTTATATACTGTATTAAATGCACTCAGCTGAGGGTACATTTTCAAATCACTAACGGTATTTAAATTTTCATTAAAACGACATGTCTCAGTCACGGCATGTTTTAGTTGTTTACTTTTGTCTGGTTATCCTGAGGACAGCATTCCAAAACGTACAAACTTTTTTTTTTTTGGGTTGTCTCTCGCCTCGAGTTTTCAGATTGTTGTGTTCTTGTGCATTTTGAAGTAAATGCGCTCAGCTGTTGGTAAATTTTCAAACTACATACAGTTTATGTTATTCTTATAAAAACTGCATGTCTCTGTCACGGCACGTCTCTGTGTTTTAGTATTTTTAGGTACTGTATTCAAGTTGTTGAATAAATGGCATGTTTTAGTCACGGCATGTCTCCAAGCTTCAATATTTTTTATTTTACAGGGAGTGCACATCCAATCTTGAATTCAGCTCTCCTGTTGACAGCTGTAGATGTTATGTAATCTGTGTTGCTTGTTAATGTGTGCTTTGCGCATTTAAAAATAAATGTGTTCAGTTAACGGCATGTGGGAATTACTTGTGTTATATAATGCGACATGTAAAGGCGGTAAAGATTTATTTTGTTCCAAATTAACCCATAATACAGTGCCACATATTGTGTCTAGCCACATAAATGCTTAGCTCTAAATGCAATATTTGTGCAAATTTTCAGGAAGACTTTGATGGTGTTACCAGACGGTTTGTCAATATAAATGGGTGGCTGCATTCCCCCATTTCCCTTCCAGCCCAAAACAAACAATAAACTATCTGCAGATGGGGTTTATCAGATTTGACATTTAGGAAGACGGGGTCAGGGTTTACGCATACACACGCTCTCTTTTCCACCATTTTTATTCGGTTGAGCATTCAAGACCTCCTGTATATACTTTAGTTTATACTTATATGTGTATGTACTTTGTGGGCTCTGGAGATAAGCCCTAGGACTTGTCTACTTCCACTTAGGGACTTTTTTTCTGTTCAGCTGCCTCTATTTAACTGTCTTGCTGGAAAACGACCACCAGAGGTCAGTAAAATACCAGACTTGCTTTCTGCTTAGGGACTTTCTTTTATTTATTTTTCTGGCAACTGCCTCTATTTAACTTTCTTGATAGAAAACAACCAGCAGAGGTCAGTAAAATACCAGAATCACTTTAGCATTCTCTAGATTCCACGCCATAGAAATGGTCTTCCACAAGCACTAGTAGACAATAATATTTTTTCCAAATCTTGTATTTTCAGTGATATGACCACCGAAGGCCCTGATTTTATATTAAAAACAGAGCTTCGGACTATACCATTTCCTGCTGAAAGGCAATATTTCTCTACATGTGTTCCCATACCTGGCATGTCACACAGTTTGGTGCTTCTTTTCCCTCCATATTAAAGAACAGTAGATGTTTCGTCACTCAGGCTAATGTATTGCATATCTAAATACATATAAGGTCCCAAAGGAGAGACCGATTGCATTGCAAATGCTTGTGGATGTTTTAATACATTCCCATTCAGACACAAACATTTTTTGTATCCAAAAGCGGCTACTTTCATAGCATTAGAATTACCATCAATAGGCTGATCTGACCCCAAGCCTTCCGGTCCTTATATAAATGTATTACTTTAGCTTTAAATGTGGAATTACTTTGACATTTGTTTTGAATTGGATTGGCACAGGGAGAGTATGTCTAGAATTAAACTCAGTATCCCTTCTCAAAAGTTGTAAATTCAGGATGTACACCAGTTCCATATTCTGCTGCTCTATATTTTATGTTAAATCCACTTTGCCAAACGTTTGTTTTTTTTGGCTTTCAAATGCTGCTGATCAGTGCCGACTAGCAGGGAACGGGGCAAGTGGGGGGTGGGAGGGTAGGGCTAAATATTTAAAAACAAAAAAGGAAACACTTACATCCTCATGCCGCGGCCACCTCCGTCTCTTTTCCCTCGTTGCTGAAGAGTCCAGAAGTGCACAGGCTTTCCATAGCCAATCACAATGCTGCAATATAATGCAGCCTGGGTGGGGAACATGCAAAGTGCGTAGGACTGTTGGGCCATATCGAGATAGCCGGCCAAGCAGTCCTGCGCACTTAATGGGCTCTGTCCACTCCTCCCTTAGCTACCATCCCTGCCCGCTCTAACTCAGCCCTGCAGAAACGAAAAATAAAATGATAACAACTTTGGTATTACCACTTTAATTTTCCCTTTTTGCACTGCTCTGAGAGCAGTGGGGCAACACTCCTCCACCTATGCCGAGGATATGCCCTCGCAGCTACTTGACAAACCTTTAAATGTCTTCCAAATAGTTGTCTAAATGGGTGCTGTACTACCACTTACCTAACCATATGGTGCTTAATCTCATCGTATTGGCATGTTTCTGTCAATTTCTATTGATTGGGTTGACATAGGGAGAACATGTTGGCACTTGAACACGGTTCTCTAGTTCTTAATTTGCCTGCTTGGGAGGTTAAGTTACATTCTTTTTCACAAACAATAGACAATTTTGGCATCAAAAAATGGTTACTTTTGAAACATTAGCATATGTAATAAATAACTACTTCCTTACCACCCCTACCATCTTTTGAAAAAACATATTTGAATTTTTTGTTTGGATATCGCCATTTTTTGAGACCTACAGCAAACGCAACTTTCTCCTAAAACATGTCTAGGCAAGCCAAAGTCACCAATGGTGGGCATAGTTTTGCGACACTTGAGGTGGACCTACCTTTACATCCTCGTACTGGTTACAGCTTCACCACACATCTCCCCCCAGATCACCCCTCCACAACTATCTCACTCCCTCGCACCCTAATCCAGCATTTATCATATTGGTTCACTTCATATCTTTCTAAAAATTTGAATACCATATCTTTCCAAATAATCGGACACAGATTAAGTCAAATAATTATCGGGAGCCCCACTCTATCTCCAGGACACTCACAGCTTTGGCCAGCTATCATAAGTTTGCCTCACCCCAGTGGGGAGCTTCTGGGCTCAGGACGACTGGACATACTTGGAGTAGCTCTGTGCTCCTCACTTTTTTTACGGAAAACAAACAAAGAACTAAGATGGTCCATTACTCCAATTTGGTGGTCTATCACACATATATTAGTCAGACTTAAAATCGCGGCTCAACCTTAACTATACTCAGCAAGCAAAGGATTCTGTTCATCCAGACACAAAAGAAGGACATAAAGGCCAAATGTCAGGCTTCACTGACAGCAGACAGGGACTCCTCACTGTCTATCCATTAAAACTAACAAAGGACTCCTGGAAGGTAAACAGTAAAAGAGTACAAGTGGACTTTATAGTTACAGAGTAAGGGATGCAGGGGATATATGTCGTTACAACGCGCGCGTTACAACGACCTACCATTACAACGCGGTTGTAACAACGCAAGTCGTTACAACGACTTGCGTTGGGGGGGCGCAAATTTAAAACATTTAAATTACTATTCCAACACCAGTCCCCGTGGATAGCAGGGAAGGTGTTGGGATAGTAAATTAAATGATTTACTATCCTCAAGCGCCCCCCAGCGCAATGCGTTGTAACAACTTTCGTTGTTACAACCGCGTGGTAATAGTAGGTCGTGGTAACGCGCTCGTTGTAAACGTTGCGCACCGATGCAGGTCCCGGCAGCCATGTTGTCATTATTATTTTTTTTTTTATGGCCCATGAACTTATGCTCTTCCTTACTGGAAAACCCACTAGACTTTGCCTGCTCCCAGGTTCCTTTTAACTCTTTGCACACTCTTTAGGGCCTACCTCTGGTATCTTACGTTAAACTGCATTCTCAGCCTACCCTACATTTTGCCTTCATGTACTAGCATATTACTTAAAGCCTACTACTACACTACTTTATTCTTCACCCCTAGCTGATCCTTGCACCTTAGAGTGGCTACTAAGCCATGATCCTCCTAAGATCTACTTAAAAAACTCAGCATTCTTTAAGTAAGAGTTCTTAAATTTTCTCCTTCTCCCAAGTAAGTAGGCCCATCGGCAAACACCTTTCCACTCCTTTTCATCCCCCTACATCGGACCCCACAGCTACTCTGGCATGGATCCATTAAGTACTAACAAAATCACCTTAGAACCTTCGGGCCAATTTGCTCACAAAATAATTTACCCCTCGAATCTTTTAAAAAAAGCCTCAAAGAAAATAAAACACCTACGCATTACATCCCACCCTGAAACACTGGTCTCCGACCTCTACTTTTGTGCCAACAGAGGAACAATAATTAGTGATCTCGTTTTCTTTACAAATAGGCGCACACAATGGAGGGAAACCCTGTTCATGATGCTCTTGATCTCTGCAACTAGGAAAACCCCACATGGACTCAAACTATCGGTAGCCCCTTCCTTGGCATGCAAAGCAGCAGTCACCATAACCATCTAAAACAACAGAATCATCCTCATCGAGGCATTAGATGGCGTAAACTTTCCTTAGAATTCTTTTCTTTTATTCATCAAGAAATTGGTGTCAACCACTGACTCCTCCTCCATTCCACCCCTTCAGTCGATATTCTTATAAAAGCACAATGAATCTGCACACCCACTCACTCTCTGGTGGGAAGCAATTTGCCGTCAAATGGTGAGGAATTTGTCTCTTTCTTTCTGCTGGAAAGGCAGAAACCATGAGAAATGACCTGTAGCTGGCCATGTAACAACTTCGTATCCCCTCTCAACCCTACCCACCCCCCGAGACCTTGCATCACAGTGCCTTTTCCCCCAAAACAATGCTTCATAAAACTCTTTTAAAACCTTTGATGAAGACACCATTCATAAAATCTTAATTAGACTGAAACCCTCAAGCCATTTCAGTGACCCTCTTCCCTCAAAACTCTTCAAAGAATTCATACCCGCAATACTTCCAATCTGGACCAATATAGTTAATGCCTCCCTCCTCCAAGGCTCCATACCTGACTGCCTAAAAGCCAGTCAAGTTACCGCCATTGTGACAAAAACAAAAGCGGGTCAAACTGGCTTTAACAACTACTGACTTATTTCCAAAATCCTTACCTTGGCAAAACTCTTGGGAAAAATATGTTCACACTCAACTCTTCAAGCACATCGATCAGTTCCATCTGTTAGACCAATTTCAATCTGGCTTGCATGCTGGGCACAGCACTGAATCTGCTATGACACACATTGTAGATGATGCACTAAAAATGCTGCACCAAAATCAAGCTTGTCTTTTAGTCCTTCTTGACCTATCATTGGCACTCAATACAGGGAAGTACGCAAATCTCCTAAACCTTCCGGAACACCATATGGACCTTACAGGTCTAGTCCTTAAATGGTTCTCCTCCTACTTCCTTAACAGATCTCAAAGTGTCAGGCTTAATATCTCCCTATCTCAGTCCACACCGATCACTCTTGGGGTACCACAGGGATCATCTCTTCAGCCCACCCTCTTCAACTTATTCATGGAACCCCTAACTGAAATTCTGAGCTCAACTAACATCCAATAGCACATGTACACGGACGATACACAGCTAGACCTAAAGGTCTCCTACCCAGGTGACGTCAGCTCCCTCAACACAACACTAATGGGAACTCAAAACTGGCTAACAACTAATCACCTCAAACTAAATACTCAAAAAACTGAACTCCTTCATATGCCCCACCCAACCAGGCACCGATCCTCAAGAATGGCTGAAACAGCTAACAGCTCTTAACTGCACCACACAAATCATTGACTCTGCCAAGTCATTGGCCATTACGCTTGACAAGAATCTCAACATGCAGAAAAACATCAGTGCCTCATCAAAAGCACCAAATCACCAAATGAGTATTTTAAGAAAATTAAAACCTTTCCCCCCCCCCCAATGATTTCAAACATGCTGTACAAGCCTTAGTGATCCCCTGGTTGGATTATGGTAGCACAACCCTATCTGAATTTCCCAGATCCATACTTGCTCCTCTAAAGGCCTCGCTCAACTCTGCCGCTAGACTCATCACTGGTTCTAAAAGATACAGCCACGTCACCCTGGATCTCAAATCCCTCAACTGGCTCCCTTACAAAGCAAAAATTCAACAAAAAATTGCTTGCATGACACATAAAGCCCTCCACCACAATACCCCTAACTATCTCGCCCAGAAACTTGAATGCTCAAGAGGCTCCATAGCATCCAGAAGCTCCAACACCTTTCTTCTCAAACCTCAGAGATTCCACAGGAAGAAAACCTACAACCGTGCCTTCTCTGGGATTTCCCAAAGAATCAGGAACTCATTACCTCCTATAACCAGAACGAATCCCTTGGTCATTTCATTCAAGAAAGAAGTCAAAGAATTCCTTATGAACAAATTTCTTCCCTAGATCACGTCTGATATCTCCCTAGTCACTCACTTGATCAATTATCTCTGTCTACTTACTGCGCTCTGCAGCACAGTACTGACTTTACCTCCCTGCTTTTCATCTTTGCCTGTTACCTGTACTGGCATGAACTATGACAATATGTTGCTATTAACAAAGACTCTATTTTATTAAATTGTTAGTGAATTTGCAGAGAATGTGATATTTCAGTTTCTACTGCTCTGCATGCATCTGTAAAGCACTCTGATACCCACAAGGGAGATGTATAACGTATTCACGCATGCTTTTACAATGCATGCCTTTACAACGCAGGCAATACAACAAACACGTCGTTACCACACATACCATTACATCGCAAGTCATTACAACGACTTGCCTTAGGGAAGCGCTGGACTTTGGAACAGTATATTTTACAATTCCAACTCAGGTCTGTGCAACAGTAGGGAAGGTGTTGGATTTAAAATCCAACAATGAGTTCCCTAAAGCAAGTTGTTGTAATGACTTGCGTTGTAATGGGACGCGTGGTAACTACGTGTTCGTTGTAATGACTGATTTGTAATGGCACTGCATAGTTCTGTCTGCGTTGTATACGCCGTTTCCATATCAAGGGTCAAGTTCATGCTATAAAAAACTATTAAATAATAATAATATAAATAATAACAACATCCATACACTCTCCTCCTCTTCTTTCACAATCTTCTCCATACACAACCACAACCTCTTAATACATCTATACCATTCTCTCGCCTTCCATGTCTCTTTCTCACACACTACTTGTACCACTTTTTCTACAATGCATTCACCACTGCATACATCCTCTACCTATCCTTCTCAGTCTTACTTTCTATCTATTTTATACAGCTCTCACCCCTAACTATTCACCATACAACATATTTACAATACACACATACACTACACACCACACACAATTCCACAACTAATAATTCCAATTCAAACCACATAATTCCGCTACAAAAAACATATATCCACTCCACTACAAGCAACTGAACATAAATAAAAAAAAACAATATAATTTACAACGCCAGCAACAAACTTTCACAAAATGCGAGACCGATTGCATTGCAAATGCTTGCTGAAAGTGCGGTCAGGTTGCGGCCTGCACAGAGAAACATAAGCAGCTTTAAAAGAACTGCTCCACATTTCTCTCGAATTCTCTGTCCTGGGGTCCGCTTGATTTCACGGTTGCCCAGAAGGCAGTGCATTCTTCCTGATAGGGCGCACTTTCCATGTTTGCATCTGGCGCACCTTGGCGCAAACATTTGAAACTGCAACTTATCTGTAATACCGGCCCTGGCTTTTTTCAGTCAGTAACTAGCTTAAACGAAGGAGTGACTGAAGGAGCCTGAACAGAGTTGTGACCACTTGCCACTTATGCCCTCTCTTTACTGGCATTAATTTAAAGGGCACCTGAGCAAAAACTATATGAAAGGCTAAACCCTGCTATTCGTTAATGCCAATTAGCGCAATCGAAGCCAGGTTCGAAGTGCACTGTAAGCTTGGATTTGTGCCTTGACAAATAGCTCGTTTCTCTAAGTGTATTTCTTGGCACCTCACTTCAAGCATTAGGATGTAATGATGCGGTTTCGCACGCGGCGATGCATCATGTCGGTCCCTTCGGGCACTTGCTTCCTGTGAGCTGTTAAAATGAGCTATTTTTAAAAGCTCCCCTCTGAATGCCTGCAATGCCGCATTTTGCATTGTAATGCTGCTTGACGGTCCCACACCCTGCGTGCAGGTGGAATTTAGGCCTCGTTGAAGAGGATTTAAGTTGCGTGAGTTGGAACACAGGGAGCAGTAACACTCCAATGACCGAATACACAATATCATTTTTGTGTATAATTTCTATTTACATGAGTAAATCACTTAATTTAAAAATGCAAGGAATTTACGATGAGTAAATCTGGAATCCTAAGGGGCAGATTTACAAGCCCCTTGCACCACTTTTACGCCGCCGTTGCGTCACTTTTGTGACGCAGCGGCCGCGCAAAAGATGCGCCATGGTGCGGGGTATTTACAACGTGACGCATCTAGGAGATGCGTCACATTGTAAAGCCCTGCGCCATAAGGAGGCGTTCCGGTGCAGGGGGGTGCGTTCCTGTGCTGGAACGCCTCCTAAAAGTGGCTGAGTGAAATCTACAAGATTTCACTCAGTCACTTTTAGGTCAATGCTGCATCAAAACCCTGCGCCTGCTTGAAGCAGGCATAAGGCTTGGCGCAGCATTGGACAGATAGGGCCCCCCCAGAGCATTGCTGGAGTTGCGTTGCACTTGCGACGCAACTCCAGCAATGCGCCGCCTTTACGGCACAGATGGTGTGCCGCATTGTAAATGTAAATGTAAATGCGGCGCACCATGGGTGGCGGAGCTGCGGCGCACAATAACTGGCGCATCCCTCGGGATGCACCAGTTATTGTAAATCTGCCCCCTAATGTATTAACCAAAGCGTAATATTACGCCATGATGATGCATTGCACATCGGGAAATCCGTCTTGAAAGGCCACACTCCCCAACCATGGAGTAAGATTTACCCGTATGCAATATCACATCACCAAGGAACAAATCTGGACTGCCAGGAGGGAACAGAAAGATGTATTAGAAAAAAGAAGAGAAGAATTTAGAATGAAATGGATGTTTGGTGAGTGCTGCTCTGAGTCGTTTATCGGCAGCTGAGCATGCATGGATAAACCAGCTCTGTTGAGATTGACTTTTTTACAATTTAGAAAAAAGCAGTTTTTCAGGAGATGGAAACGCGCAAGGATATAAAAGCATCTTAAATACTGGTAGGATCTGTGTCAAGATGGTGGTGTTTGCTACTTTGCAGTGCTGATGGTCTCTTAGGAGATCATGCATCAATTGTTCCTTGTCAACATTTTCCCAATTAAAGATAAACCCCTTAGATTTGCGAATAAGTTATGTTCTGGCTCTCAACATGGGAACTAGCAAAGGAGGAGATGAGTGGGTTGTGATCTTATAAAGCTAGCTATAATGTTACTGTACAGCAGTAAAGGTGTCAGGTCAGAGGAAACAATCCCTAAGTCAATCAATACTGCTACCACTCCCCCACCAATAAAAGTTGGGAGAACAAGTATATCAGTGGCCCTGTAGTCCCTTGCAAAAACCAGATTCCTTGTTGTTGATATCCGAATTAGGGCATCCCCGTAAGCGAAGTACTTAAAATGTGTTAACATCGACTCTTCTGTGGCCACTAAGCTACAAGGCACAGTATTACTTAAATGACATAGGTGCATGTTGATGTCTCCTACTCATATAATAGGAGCATCATTATTATTCCCATCTAAAAAAATAGTGACGTCATATTTGAGATCATTTATTACTAGTATCAAAAATATTCTAATAAAAATGAATCAGTAAAAAACCAAATGATTCAGGAATCCTAAATAGCAACATTTGATAGAAAGAGGTAGAATATATTTCATTTACTGCTAAGTTTGTCAATTTTGCTCGTATAAAAGTGGCCAGAGCTCCTCTCGCTCTACCTGTGTTAGATGGGCTGGGTGAACTACTCAATGAATAAAAACTATTACATTTAAGATTATGTAATGACCAAGGTTCTTGACAGCAAATTATGTCATATTCGTGCATCACAGGTAACCAATCCAAATTATTTAGCTTTGATCAAATTCCTGCCATATTTCAAGAGATCACTTTAACCCCTTCGCTGCGAGGGTTAATCCCCCGCTGTGCTGGTGGGGAGGGGGGCGCGCACAGCGCCCCCATGCTCATGACGAGCTGAGCTCGTCATGAGGCACGGCGCTCCTGTGCTCATGACGAGCTCAGCTCGTCACGGCCACACCCGTTCCCGTGGAACGCTCAGCACAGCAGGGGAATTATCCCCGCATGCGAGCGTTCCACGGCTCATGACAGGCTGAGCTCGTCATGAGCACCGGAGCGCCGTGGCTCATGACGAGCTCAGCTCGTCATGAGCCTCGAAGAGGTTAACACAGCTAGTAAGTACAAGGATATTCATGAGTGCTCCCCTTATAGGATTCTCTGAAGGAACTTGTTCATGTGAATCCTTGCCTAAAGCTCCAAACAATTCCTTCTGCGGTGGGGACTTAGAAATATCATTTTCAGTAAATCAGTCTAGATTGCCCATAGTTGCTATGATCTCAAAGCTGTTCCTTATTTCAACATTGTATATGGACTGAGCATTCGGTGTTTTTGTTGGGACAGCCGTAAGGAAAGAAATCTGTGGGCAAGATACTTGGGGGCAGATTTACGAGAAGGTGCTGCAGCTTGGCACTGCAAGCCCTTTTGTTGTGCCATGCTGCAGCACTTTCAGAGCACAGGAATGCAACATAATTACAATGATATGGCGCATTTCTGTGCTCTACCCTGCGCTGGCACACAAACAGCTGCAATGCACCTGTGCAGGTACCCTTGCACCATGGTGCAAGGATGCCTGCATCATGGGGAGATTGTTTTTGTGCAGGAAGGGGCACCTTCCTGCACAAAAACGATCACTACAGGCATTTTCCTCTTTCAATGCGTGCTGTAGAATGCAGCACGCATTGAAAGAGGAAAAAACCGAGGAGAAATGAAAACATTTCTCCTCATGGGGCCTCTCTACGCCACCCCTGGGGTGGCTTAGCATACTGATGCATTTCCAGGTTTACGATTTCTTGTAAATTTGGATATGTGTCTGGTTCCATGGGTGTTGTGTGCAAAGTGCAGCGTGTAAACAGGCTGCATTAACAAGGATAGGGAAAGCCATGCAGGGAGGCTTTTCCTGTCCTTGTAAATTTGGGGCAGAGAAATGCCCTGCCACTGTGTCACAAAAGTGACATTCCGGGAGCGCACAGAGATTGTAAATCTGCCCCTTGGTTTGTAAAAATATCCCGGTGGCAGAGCTTTTGTAAACCAGGTAAGAAGGGCAATGGGTGAAGACGTTGCAGAAAAGATTTCCCAATAATTGGATTCTTTCTTAAAGTGTATAATCACACAGACGCATGGAGATTTGTTTCTATGGCTGCCAATCCAAGGGCTTGTTCTGACTGCTATAATTTCTGCCAATAGGTCATTTGCCCACCTAGAGTCCAATTTCAGCAAGAAAAATGTCTTTTTTTTTTAAGAAGAGTGATCCTCACACTTTGATGGAGATTATCTTCTGACTTCCTTCAGGACTATAATGTACAGTATAAATTTGAGAGGAATTTTAGGGTATACATGACTTGAGTTTAAAAAGGAAATTTCTTCCCTGTTTGACGAAGGAAGATTGTCAGAGAGGTGGGTGCAAACAGAACTTGAGGAAAAGCAGCCGTTTACTGTTGAATGCCCAGGCTGTCGGCGCAAGGACGCCTCTAATTTCCCATAGCAAATAGTTACCAAATAAAGAGACAGGCGCTGAAAGCTGGAAAGCAAGAACAGGGTTTTTTTCTCATGAGGAGAGCCTGTCATTTCGGACATGCACACAGAATGTCTTCGGGAGGTGCTCTAACCACATCTCTGAGGCCTGACCTCTTATACACAGGTTTATTGCTTTATTACACGTGACACATTCTTGTTAAGACTTTGATGTACGGAAAGACATCCTTGGAATCCCCACTTCAAGCTCGTTCCCACACATATCTACAGAAAGTGATGGCTATTCCACAGCAGGATACTCTGTCGGTTCCTGGAACGGGTGTATCTGGTCGGATCGCACGGGGTGGGAGGCCTTTGATTAGTCAGAGATCCTTTGAATCGGGGCAACTGTTTACAGGAAGGGGCCAACAAATGGCAGCTGCAGGGCCAGGTGGCGGCTTGGGAGCGGGGCAGGGCAGAGGAAGGGGGTTCATCAAAGGCCGGGGAGGTGTTGGCCGGGGGGGGGGGGGTCGCTTCCGAGGTCGGGTCGCGCTGGGGAGGGGTGTAAGGTCAATGCACGAGAGAGCGGGGGGGTGGTCAGAGAGTGCGGGGGGGTGTTCCCAGCGCCAGGGGGACGCGCTAGTGATCGGCGAGGGGCAGAGGGGCCATGGCGCCTTCAAAATGGCTGCTGCTTACTAGAGCGTACGGGCCTGAGTGGGGACAAGGTGGCACCGATTATGTTGACATCGCAAACCAGATTTTAACAAACTGACCCTAGCTGTAGTGGTCCGGTATTCTGCCTGAAAAGGCCTTTTTGGCCTGGTTCACACTTGGGGATTCATTTGGGGGGAAATTTGCATAGGGCAGCGTCGCAAATCTTCTGGCTGTGCTGCCCTATGCCAATGTGAAAGGGAAGGAAAGCACCGTATTTATGAAATATGGTGAATTCCTGTCCTTTCCCCCTGTTATGGCACACAATTTCTGCCTAGCGCCAATGCAGGCACCCGTTCACCATGGTGCAAGGGTGTCTGCATTGCATGCAGGATTGCTTTTGTGTAGGAAGGGGCACCTTCTACACAAAAACAATCACGAGAAGTGTTTCTCTCTTCCTAAGTGCGCTGCAGAATGCAGCACACATGGAAAGAGGAAAAAACAAAGAGAAATATAAATATTTCTTCTCGTTACGCCAGCTCTGGAGAGGCGTGAGGTTTTTGGCGCTGCCCCAGGTTTACATGAATAAGTTAATCTTGGACAGCATCAAAATTCACCAGGTTTGCGTGGGAAAACCAACCTCAATGCTCATGGAACACCTCCCTGGTGCAGAGTTAGGCAACGCAGTGATTTTGCTGATATGCATTACTCCATATCTATGAGATCATTCAAAGCCAAGCAAAAGCCATGCAAAGTGGCTTTGCGTGGCCTCACCGATATAGCTCAGAGGTTTGCGCCGCCGAAGCGTCAGAAAAGTGATGCTCCGGTGGCGCAAGACCCTAAGCCCCTTGGTGCATACCCCTTTGTTATGTTATGCTATCTGTTCTTATGTACCACAGCAACTCACTCCCAATGGAGTATCTCGGTACTTCCTGCTCAACTACGGCAGTAGTGTTTTAAAACAGACAGATTTTTAATAGGCTTTTGAACTTGGGAAAGTCCGGACAGGAGCCAATATGCAAAGGGAGTTTGTTCCAGTGGAATAGGGCTAGATAAGAGAAGGTGCGGTCGCTGATTCTGGCAGTGCGAATCCGGGGGCTTTTTTTAAAGTACTTTGTTGGAGGGCCTGGGCAAATGGGTAGGTTGGTAGTGGTGGGGTCTGGAATGAAGATAGGTGGGTAGAGAGTGCCTAAGAGCTTTGTAGGTCAAATAACAGAATTGGAAAATGGTTTGTTTCCTGAGGGGCAACCAGTGTAGAGCTTTCAGGATCGGAGCAGAGTATTAGTGAGGAGATAGCAAATCAGGCGAGCTGCAGTGTTTTGTACTCCCTGCAGCTTGGACAGCAGAGTGTTGCTGGCTGCTACCATAGTGCATTATTATAGTTGAGGTGACTGGTGATTAGTCCCTGGACCAGGGTTTTTCTCGAGGTGGAGGGAAGACTTTTGTTAGGAGGCATATCGTAGCAAAGCAGGTGCCATAGGTAGTATTAACATGGTCCTTCATGGTGAGGGTTTGGTTGAACTTGATACCTAGATTCTTTACGACCTGTTTTGGGAAGGGGCAGGGCCAAATTGTATGGGCCACCAGTCCGCTGACCAGATCTTCAGTGCGTTGCCAAATAGTACAATCTCTGTTTTCTCAATGTTCAGTTGGAGGTATTTTATGGATCATCTAATCAGCGACTTCTCTCATGCAACTGTCAAAGCAAGCTTTGTCCACTTCCAAATCAGGTCCACAGGAGATCAAGAGTTGGGTGTTGTCTGCATATGACATGGTCTTAGAACCCGCATGCTCATGTTATCAGCACCAGGGAGGCTACATAGCCATTCAATAATGTTGTGCTCAAGGAGGAACCCTGTGGGACTCCTTTATAGACTGATACAGTGTTTAACTTAATTCCCTCTAAGCAGATGGTTTGAGTTCGATTAGTAAAAATATCCCCGAGTCAATGCAATGCCCTGCACTGTTTTCCTGCACTATGCAGTCTGCAGATTAGGATTGAATGAGAGACCATGTCAAAGGATGAAGACAAATCAAGTATTACCAACATAACTGGTGTACTGGCATCTAGAGACACTCTGATGTTATCAACGACTGCCACAAGTGCAGTCTCTGTGCTGTGCATTGCTCTGAAACTTGACAGCCAGCTGTCCAGGATATGATGTAATTCCAAGAAGGCAGCTAGTTGTGTGTTTATGTGGCTTTCGAGTAATTTCCATAACAATGGGAGCAGGGAAATTGGACGGTAATTGGAGAGGACTTCAGATTTAGCAGCCGGTTTCTTTAGAATTGGGAACACTAATGCAGATTTCCATTCTGACAGGAGTTGGAGGTAGCTAGAGAAAGCCTGACCTGATTGGGTGATGGATTGAGGTAAACAGGACATAATCATGGGGGGGGGGCATAGCTCAGCAGGGCAGCCAGATTTCACACCAGCCAACATCTCCTGTACCTTCTTGAGAGAGCAGGGCTCAAATTCCAGGACCTTGGCGAGACTCGTAGGAGGTAGGATAAAACCGGCTCATTCTTCCCATCGATTTTAATCAACCGTACAATTGAGATAGAATATGTCTGTATTTTCTTCAAAGAAGTTGGCTAAGGAGTTAAAAAGAGTTTTTGAAGCCGAAATGGAATGATTAAAAGCATGAGGCTTTACAAAGGAAATTATGTCTTTGAAAAATTCTTTTGTGGAATTGCCTGTGATGGTGATTTTATGTGCTAAGTACAGCTTGTGGACTGATTTTATGTTTTTGTGGTAGCTCCTAAGTGCCGTCTTTAAAGCATCCTTGTCTACAGAAGATTTGGTTGCTAGCCATTGATGTTCTAGGGGTTTACAGGTGGATATTTCATGATGCAGGTCATGAGAATACCAGGGAGCTTGACCCCTGCGGGTAAGTTACGCAACTTCAAAAGAGGTTTAGCCTGGTCAAAGGCCTGCTGGAAGGAGTTATAGTCTGTAGTAAGAGCCGTATTTATGTCAGTTTGCGGCGTAGCGATAGTAAGCATGACATTTTCGGGGAAGGAATCAATTAAAATTGTCTTCCATTGATGTCCAACCTGCTCGCCCCTAAATTGTGCTTAGTTGTATCTGTGTTGCAAGGAAGGAACAGTTTTGTTAAATAGTGTTCTGACTACATAATAGTTAGTGGATAGTCCCTTCCAACTTCAGTAGAATTTGTAAAAATGAGGACCAATGTGTGACCTGCTCTGTGCGTGGGGCCTGTTGCAATTTGTTTTAGACCGAGCATCTTCATGTCTGTAAGAAGTTGAGCCACTCCTGTGTCATCTTGATTTTCAGCGTGAAAATTGAAGTCGCTCAGGAGGAGGAACTTGCTGGATGAGAGAAAGTGGGGAGTGATGTGGTCAAAAAGTTTGTGCTTCAAGTCTTTATTCGTGCCGGGTGGGTGATATACCAAAACCCGCTTCCAACAGTCAGTTTCACAGATTGTGATTTTGAAGAGCATCAGTTCCACCCAGTCTGAAAGTAATGTGTTGAGCAGCTCGACATTTATGGAGTCATGGAAAGCAAAGGCTACTCCACCTCTCATCCCTGTCTTTCTGTCAAGTTTGAACAAAAGGTAATTTCTGGGAGGGCTAGGGGAATGCGTGGGAGAGCAGCAATGCTAAACCCGGTCTCCGAGAGAAAGTATAGCTTGGTGGAGAAGGTACCTATGAGGTTCCGTATTTTCGTGGAGCGTTTAACCATGGGCCTAACATTGCAGTAAAGAGCTTCGATTCCCTGAGAAGAGCTGGTAGAGGTGGATGGAGAAGGGTATTTATTATACTTAGAGGCTTTAGATACTTTGCTGATACTGCAAGGAGGGGAATGACTGGGGGAGCAAAGTTTTCCCGATCTCTGGTAAGTTCAGAGTGGAGAAGCAGCTAAATCTGCACTCATTACTGGATACTGGAACTTCTAAGAGAGGGAGGTGCTGGTAGCAGCAATACAATGCGTGGTAAGTGGTGGTGGGGTTGGTGCATAGACTGTGTAATACTGCAGAAGAGTAACCAGAGGTGTAGGGTTAACTATGATGATGGAGGGATGGGCTGAGGAGCAGGGTTTCTGGCATCTGAGGAAATCCATGCACTGAGAGGCATGGATGGGTGCAGACGGGCTTCCCTTTGACACCCCATTGGTGCACCAGCTGCGCCTCTGTGCCCGGATGGTGGTTTATGATCATCGGGGGAATAATGCCTAGACTCCTGACCAGAGCAAAATGGCGGCTGTTTTATGCAACAATAGGAAGAGAAGAAAAGTCCAACTCTCTCCTTGTAACAATCGGCTGTGTGCCGCGACAGACTGGAGAGCGCCAGAGTGACCAGGGACAATTATCAGGAGCCCCTTTCAAAAGGGACCCTTGGGTTCTGCTCTAGAAAAGCTTGATTTATCTTCAGTGGAGGATGACTGAAGGCAGTTACTTGGCAGTTATTTGTATAATGGGAAGGCGCTTTTAATACATTCAGTTTATCATGCATTTCTCTTAGCTTCTACGGCACTACTGTGCGAAATTCTGTAATCAGACTCTCCACCATATTAATTAATTAATTAATTAATTGCAAGTTTATATAGCGCTAGGATCGACTCCCGGAGGAGTATCTCCGCGCTTCGACCGCTGCGAAACCCTTCCTGGCTTCCCTGAGAGATGGTCCCTTAATGGGTATCTCCAGGGTGAGACCAGGCATCCCCGGCGGTCTGGTGGGGCCGTTAGTGCAGATGAGGCAAGCTTATGCCCAGAGTTGCCGAGTGTGATCGCTGATCAGAGTGGGCACCGAGGCGAGAGAATTATTGAGTCCGCTGACCCTGGTCCAGAAACCTGCCGCGTCGGGAATCGAACCCTGGTCCCGGGCCGTCCTCTGCTCTCGGGTCTGCCGCCTCTAACCAGTGAGCCACACTACTGCACTATATTAAAGCTTTAAGAGCAGCAGTCCTTGAAAATAGTCTCTAATGCAGACAGATTCCCCTAATTCTTTGATTCCAGGCCATGACTAGAGGATGTAGTCCCTGTTGTGCAGTTGTGGTCATGCCCACCATAAGTCTTTTAATGACCAGGGTCAAATACCTCTTGCTTGGCGCTAGTCAATTAATTTTTATGGCCCTTGGTAGCAAATGTAGATGTTTTTTTAGCATTTGTCAAGTAATACTGGCTGAATCCTGTACATAGGGTTTAAACTGTTACAAAATGCTTCCCATAAGGAATATTTTGAAACATGCGAGGAAAAGGTTAACATAATTTCACATAGGCCAATGATATTCATTGGATTTTAAAACCGTATTATGGGAGAGGGGCAAGGGGCACATCCTGGAGTAAATAAATGGCAAATTGTGCCTTTTCAAGCAAACAGTTCCCCAGATCATGTTTGATAGAGTCAAAAACACCTTTCAAGGAGATTTTGTGCCACTGTGTGAAAACATTTTTGGAAAACTAAAAACAAATCATCCCATGGGTGGTCTACCATTGTCTGGCATGGAGTCTGCAGCATAGAAATGCCTGGTCAGCACTTCACCACCCATACATGTGGTCCTGCTGGGATGTACCTATTTAGATGTAGGTTGGTAGGAAAGATTACAAACATATTTCATTTATACTTTTCGGTTTACCTACAATCACCTTTTCAAGGTGAATATTGCCCAACTGGCTAAAGACTTGCAAGCAATTTACCTAAAACACTGACCATTCTTAGCTTAAGCAATTATGTTACTGGTGACTGCAGAGTTGGACGTGTTTGTTTACCTAATGTTGAAGAAACTAAAATGAAATACTATTTTAATGTTACCTGCTTTGTCTACAGTGACTGACGCACACAGTACATGCCTCATTTTTATTGCGGGCAGATTTAAAGCGTATTTTTAGGTTTTAGCAGATTATTGCGCCCAACCCTGTGTAGAATTACTCACTGCCATTTGAGCTGTGAATATTTACGCTGCTGCTTTTAATAGCTTGCTATGGCGTCATTTAAAAAGTAAATTGCAAACATAGCATAGCTGCCAAGGCTTCAGATTGGTATGTGTGACATTTTCATAATTTCAGTTTCATGATGAGGGACATTTAAAAGACTATGAGTGTCACTTTCTTGCTCGCAAAATCAAGCAATGAAGTCGAGGGAAACATATAAATATCAGAAATTACACCCATTTGAGCAACGAGAAACTCAAAGAGGATCTTGCCCCGAGAATAAAATGTTCTACATAGAAATTGAAAATCTCAGGGGCAGATTTACAAGAACTGGCACAACTCTGCATATCAGCAGAGATGCGCCAGTTAATTTGCGTCACGCAAAACGCCCTTGCGCCACCATGGATGGGTTGCATTTACAATGCGGCGCACCGTGGCGCAAGGATTGATAGATGCGTTGCGCATCTATTGTCATAAAGGCAACGCATTGCTGGAGTGGTGTTGCAAGCATGACCCAACTCCAGCAATGCTTTGGAATTCCTATTTCTATTATGCTGCGTCACTCCTTATGCCTACTTCAGGCAGGCGTAAGGTTTTGACGCAGTGGCATCGTAAAAGTGACTTTGTGAAATTTAGTAGTTTTCACTGCATTACTTTTATGAGGCTTTCTTCTGTCAGAACGCCCACCCTGCATACATTATACCTGATGCAGGTATAATGTTGCGCAGGGCTGTACAACATGATGCATCTCCCTAGATGTGCCACGTTGTAAATATGTCGACAACGTGGCGCATTGTTTACGATGCGTCACAGAAATGATGCAATGGCGATGTAAAGTTATCGCAGGGGGCTTGTAAATCTGCCCCTCAGTGTTCTAGTCGTGGTCTCTCCACTTATCAATATTGTGTTATATTTTCCAAATCACCCAATCTTCATGTATTTAGTTCCGTTACCTACAAAATAGGATTGCTTGGAAACGGGTTGCCTGCCGTATTAGATGCTGTGTAAAAAACAAACACAAGCCTTTGCTTAGTGATTAATATTTGTGAAATGCTCATTTTTCTAGAGACGCTTCTGGGGTATACTGTATGCATGAAAATATTTCAAGGGGTCTATTGAGAAAACATATGTTTATCTCACCAGGTGACAAGATAGGTTTTCCATAAGCCACTTCATTGTGACCGTGTTTTACCTCAGTCCAGAAAAGTATATAAAATAGCCCGGGAAAGAAGAACTTCAACTACTAATACGATGGGCACTGCAGGCACCTGATAGCTCTGTAGCTTTAAGCAAATTGTAGAGTTAACACACTCAGCTGCACTCACTTGTGCGGCCACGAGCCACAGCAATGGGTTTACCATTGGGGCGGGCCAGCCAGGCCGCCCGCCTTCTCAGAGTCCAGTCCTGGCTGCTACAACATCACTCCCTTTCTAGGCATTTCATGGCGGGGTGATGGTTACGGAGTGCAGTGTTCCTTCCAATAGACTAAGCTTGCACACACCACTAGAGCACAAGCATGCTAACCCTTGAGGAGCAAAGAGTAAACATTCCTGAAAACTACCACTCATCCCCAGTTTGCATGACAGGCACTTTCTGAGCAGTAGTTAACCCTGGGCGTAGTTTGCGTAGTCGCACTAGGCATAGCTACGCGAAGTTCAGTTCGCACTACGCAAGCTACGAGAGCTGTGTAGTGTGGTAGGGAAAATTCTGTTGGCACTGATTGCACAGTGCTGGATGCTTGTCCTCACTGTGCAATCATTGCAAACAGCATCTTGCACAGTGCAAGCAGTCGTTTTCTGCCGCTCAAGTAGATTTGTACTCGAGCTGCAGTTTTCTCAATGCGGACTGGTAGTTTGTCATTGCGAGCGGTTGCGAGCATACGCAACCACTCGCAATGAGAAACCTGACCTCCCCGTGTTGAGAATATCGCAGGGAGGTTTATTTTCCACGCTCGCGATTGGCAACTTGAAGTTGCTGATCGCGAACCAGGAAAAAGTCTCGCCGAGATGTCATTTTGCTCGCTCGCGGACGCCAACTTGACGTTGAGGACCGCGAGCTAGCAAAAAGTCCCTGCTAAGCTACGCGTTTTTGCACTGTGCTACGTGCAAACTACGCGATAGTAGCGTATTCCTACGCCCAGGGTTTAGCTTTCATGTAAATTGCAAGGACTGTTTTAAAAATGTGTAATCCCATGTTCTTTATTTAGAGTCCTGATAGAGAGCGAGGGTCCCGCCCTCTTCCTGCCTGCTTCCTCTTGCCCATGGGTAGCATCAGATCACGAGGGAGCACCCCTGTTGCACTATCCATCTGTGCTGCCAAGCATTGTGCAGTGCTGGTCACAGGGGGTGCTTTACAGAAAGAAGCAAGCCAAGTATGTGTGTGAAAAAAAGTGGTCCTCCACACGAGCAGCTATCTATGGAGAGGGTGATGCAACCTGAAAGGGAGCGGGTATTTCAGAGCCCAAAGCAGCACTCTTGTGTGGACAGTTATTTAAGGTCAACATATGCCTGTAATATGCGCTCCACACCATACACGTAACGTAATCCATTACATCTGTGGCATTCCCTTACATGCTGACGTTTGATAATCTGCCTAGCACTCATGTGCGTGTGTGTGGGCGTTTTGTTTGTATCTTCTTGTGTGTCTACAGTATATATTGTGTGCGGTACCAATGCCAATGAGTTCCCAGGCCTGCAGACAGGCTAGATTGGTTTACTGGTAGTGCGGCAATGAATGTGCAGATTAAGCGCTGTGTGATAGGCTGCTTTTAGGAATGCATTGCGATCAACATGGGTGTCCGAGAGCTGTTGTGCGAAATTTCTGAAGTTTTGCGATTATCCCACAATTAGTAACTAATTTAGCACATGCAAAGAAGAACACCAACAAACAGAAAGCACGCACCTGCTGTTTGCAGCGCTAATGTGATTTGAGCTATGTTTTAGTGTGAAATACATCCTTGTATCCAAAATGGAGGCAGGGACTTATTTCACACTAAAATCTAGCACCAAATTCCAAATTTCCATTTTGCATAATTACACATAATTTTTCCAGATTTTTACGTAACTATGCAAAGCAAAATAGGCAAATCCTACACATTCCTAATATGACCCCCACAACTTTTAATAATCAAGCTTGTTTGTTAGGTGTTTATTATATTCTTGATGTGGTCAGGCAAAAAGTTTACCAATTTGGTGTAATTTATCCTTAAAACACTTCATCTAGTAATTATTAAATCAATGCAGCCTTCCAACACCAAATCCTGTGTTGTATCTTTAATAAGGAATAAAAATGATAAACAGTATGGTCTATGTTACACCTGGCATCTTCGGGTGGCACTCCCCATGACTTTTTGACTTTTTCTGCATGTTTTTGCTGAATCTTTTTGTTGGCGTACTTTACCACTGCTAACCAGTGCTAAAGTGCATGTGTCTCTCCCCTAAACATTGTGACATTGGTTTATACCGGATTGGTATGTTTATTTATTTATTTTTTCAGTCAAATACTTTTATTTTCAAGAAGTAAAATCTTAAAGAAATAATACACACATTTCATATACCATGTTTTGTAAAATAGCCTGAAATAACAATTCATGATTGTTTCTTGCAACCCCGTATAACTACAATTTGTGCACTTACAAACACAAAAAATAAAAATGTCTCCATACCGTGGCTCAATATGGTTCACAGCCCATAATATCACATATATTTTACAGCTCTAATGAAACATAATAACATTTTAGCTGATGACAACTAATTCATATTATGCCTATCAGCATTTATAAAGTGCAAGAGTAAAAGCAGCTTATCACAACTTCAATGATCACTCTTAATCTTGCTTCAGTTTAAGACATACTTCCCGACTTCTTACATTTTCCTATTTGGAGATCCCCTCATTGCAATCGGACTTTCATTCCTAAGTAAATAAAACACCAATACCAAAATTATGTTAAAATCCTAATAAAAGGGTAATATCAGAGGCGACTTTAAGATTTCACACAAATACTGGTCAATGGCTATCGGTACATCTCGGAACCTAAGGTCAGGTATCAAATCCCGACCCATTTCCATCATTTGGATACCATATTTGTTAATTACAGGTCAGAGAAACTTTTTCCTTTCCGCAATGAAGAATGCACAATCCATCAATATATTGCTTACTGAATATTACCTACCATGCCTACAGGTGCACTTCCCATATATCTCAGCAGCTTCTATTTTTAATCCCTTGATATGCCACCCAGGGTCGATTCCACCCTCAAACACAAGACTTCCTTATGTAAGCATTTATCTGGAATGTTATACAGGTAAAGGAATAGATGCATGCTCTCCTGAGAACTTAGGTGATCGTAATAATAATCTTTATTCAGCAGTAATCACAGCTATAAAAGATACAATAGATACAAAATTCAACAACAAATCAATTAAAACAATATATGATCATTGTACAAAATCACGAGGGTCCCTGTCTATCACAATCATATCTTGAGTTTCTTGATCATAATACTGCTCTTAGAAAATTCCTAACAACAAACTGTGCGAACATTCTGCAAAAGTTGTAAGTACAAAAGTGCAATATGAGCATGCCTGAATCCCAATTCTTTAAAATAAGGTTAAAGATATAAAATGTAAAATATCCTGTTGATCCCTATTGTCACAGCCACAGGGTCCTCTATCCTCTACTCGTAAAACAAAGCCTGAAGATGAGTCCACTAAGTGATGGAACATATTTAATCTAAAACGAATAATTAAGAATCTATCATGGGCGCTAGTTTAAAATGACGAGATAAGTCTCCATACCCTGCACTGATTTTACTAGAGCGTCTGCTCTTACCATGGGTTTACTGAGATCCATGCCCTCAGGCTCTTCAATGGCTTTTTTAAGAAACAAATCTTTAATCATTTTTTTGTTCAGTCGCTTCACTGTGTCATATTTCGTAAAAGTGTCTGCTCTTTCCAGGGCCAGAAAAGTTTCTTTAACGTATCTTAACAGAGGGATTTTAAAACCATGGTCAAGAGAGCTGACATCCAAAGTTACTGCTTAATTAAAAGATACCTCCTCGTTGGACCAGACATTCACCCAACAAAGCAAATGCTTAACTGCAACTAAATCAGTAATATACTTGGTCCCAAGTTCCTCATGTACAGAGTAAGCGGGAGTTCCTTTGGAGACTTTCAAAATCCTTCTTAAAAATTTATTTTGCGCTGTCTATAATCTGTCGGCTACCATGTATCCCCAAATCTCACTCCCATACAGGACCTTAGAGATGCAAAAAAAATGACATAATTTTAAAATCACCCCCGAGGACCATGCGCCCAATCTATGTGTATAATTTGCAATAGCTCCAAAGGATTTTTTCATGTCCCTTAGCTTCTCCTCCTTCAGATTTTTCCTAGGGGTGGGCGGCAAATTCCGTTCCACTTGCGGAACTTGCAAAATTTCGGCATTTTCGCGTTCCGCGTGGAACGTGAAAATGTCGAAACTATCGCGATCCGCTTCGGAACGGAATTCGGGGTAGTAGTAGCAGTTGAAAGTACTCCGGGTGAGTAGAGGTATTGCACAAAACAGTGGCATCTTCCTGGACAAATATGCAGGGCAAGATTCATTCTGGCACGGTGCTCCTGTCACAAAAATTAAACCTCAACAGGAAGCACTTACAGACATAAGTAACGCAGGTGCCCGAGTTTAAGCACAAATTCAGTATTAATCCGCCCAAACATTTTTCCAATAAAGGACCCAGTTGTTTCCTTTACCTCGCGATTCCGGACTAATGTGTGGGAGGATGGCTCGGAGCGCGCGTGGATCCCGCAGTAACACCTTGAAGAGGGCCTTTAAACACCCTCTGACAGCCTTAATGCACTTCTCCATCTGAGAGGATGGGTTGAAGCGTCTGCCTCCGGGCCCAATCCTCCCAGGTGATGGCGAGGCCGCAGGAACGGATGTGTCCATGTGTCGCATTCGCTGGCAGCGCCGGGCGCCCTGGTGCGTGGGAGATTCTATTGCAGCCCGTGCAGACGCTGTCATCTTTTATTATAAATTCCACAAATTCTCTTTTCGTCACCTGCCAATGCGCCTACAGATGCTGCCTGCTTCCTTTATTTTTAAAAGAAAAGATTACAAATGTGCAATTCTTTTTAAGACAGCTGCTGGACGATGCAGTCTTTAAGTCATGCATAGCGCAATCAGCGCAAATCAGTTGCAAAGTGTTTAGTGACTGCAGAACCACCACGTACAAATGTGCCAACTCCGATAAAATGGTGCAGGAGAATAAAGTAGAGTAAATTTGGATTCGGGTCAGATGAACACTTTTAGACCGGACTGAAGAAGAGAGGTTTGGCAAACAAAGATGTAGCAGGAACATTGTATTCTACCTCACACCAGAGCTGGCTCCATTGTGAGGCTCGTGCACACACAGAAAGCAGGCCACGCCTACACACGTGTCAGACGTATGCTCGCGCCACCTCTTAAATATAGGCAATTATCAGGACATTGTTGAAACAGCAGGTGGGCTGTCCCAGAGGGCCTGTGTTGGTTTTTCAATACATTCTGGATGCAATTTTGTCTAAAATGAAAACACATTTTTTCCAAATTTATCTCAAGATGCACAGGACGCCTTACTGATTTTCTTCAGAATTGCACAATTTCCAAATGTCATTGCCTGTGTTGAATGGACACATACACTTATCTGTCCACCCTCTGCTTGTAAATTTCTGTAACGGAATCGGGTAAATCAACACAGCCTAAATTAACTGAGGGGCATATTACCAAGCCCCTAGCGCCCTATTACCAACCTCGCAAAGAAACCCCGCCCCTGAAATCTCTGCGAACACGCAAAATTCTGCGTGTTCGCAGAGATTTTTTTTCCGTTTTGGGGAATTTTGCGAAAGGCAACTTCGCAAATTCCGCCCACCCCTAATTTTTCCCAAGTTAATTTGGCATTGAATAAGACCCAAGATTTGAGAAAGCTGGGACCTTGGCTAGACTAAAAGTGCCTTGACAACCTATCTCCATCACAAATGATTTGGTAAAATTAGGGGACAAATCCAACCCATTCATAAAGGAGACAAACCCATCTATTAGAACTTGCAGCGCCCTGGGAGTACGCGCTATAAGCACAGCGTCATCCGCGTACAGCAGAACTGGCACTGATCTACTGCATATTCTAGGGATATCAGCCTGTAGTGATGTCAAGGCAGATCTAGTCCATTAATGTATAAGGTAAAAAAAATGCAAGGATACACCCTTGACCCACCCCTCTAGAACATTTAAAATGATCAGTGAGTACCCCTTCTTGCTGCTGTTGTTTGGGCATAAAGAGTCATTAAAACATTTATTATTGCTTGTTCAACTCCTAACTCATCTTATAGCAGCCACAATTTATTACGGTTCTTGCTGCAGTAAGGTCCATACAACCTAAGTAGAGAGGGCCCCCTTTGGTGATCATATATTTAGATATAAAAAAATAAAGGTTCAGACATTGATCTACTCTAGATTTGCCTATACGGAAGTCATATTGAACCTCCAAAACATTTTGATTTTTGTCTGGCCACTCAGGAAGCCTGTTTAATAAAACCTGACCCAAAATCTTAACAGTAGAGATAATCAGGTATATTGGGCGGTAACAGTGAGGATTATCCCTGTCTCCCTTCTTAAAGATTGGGACTATACTGGCAGTAGACCATGTGGGAGGCATGGATGATGACACTGCAGCATTTAATACCCCTGTCAGCACCGGGGCCCACACATCGATATTCTTCCGATACAAATCAGGAGGGATCCCATCCGGACCTGGGCCCTTGTTCTGGACAGTCCCTCAATGCCAATCCTAACCTCCGCAAGGAGAAAGTTAATAAGCACCTCACATGGTAGGGGCTCTAATTCATTAATACATCACTCGACTTCACCATGGTTACAAACAGCCTGAAAAGGAACCTTCCATTGATCAGAAGTAATATGTTGACATCAATTCGGCTAGTCCGGTTCATAAAAACAAGGACTATTGATGACCTTCCGGAAGAGGGTACTATCAGTTAGGCGAACTAACTACCTTATCGAATGTAAATATTAGATAGTAAGTATATAAAAGAGTGTTTAGTTCACGGCCATCTAGGGAATGCTCCGTGTGACATTTCTCCGAGACCAAGCATGTCGGGACGTCTCCCGAGCTCTGTCCGATATTAGGGCATAAATGACAATTGAACTCTCCTAACGGAACAAGGCTCTCCTGAGGAAGATCATCACCCTGTAGCGATTCTAGAAGCCCAGTTAGCTCCAATAAACTGGAGGGGTCCTGTTGGTTTCTTTTTGGATTGTAAGAATTATTTACTGTAAACCGCAACGCAATCCCTACCACTAGTTTGATGTCTTGTGCCACTTTGGAGTCCCAATTCAATCGTTTCACAGATGCACAGAGCTATAAAGATAACTAGTCTTCCCTTTGCTCCACCAGAGGTGGACCTCTCAGCTGGGAGGAAGAATGTCTTGTATCCTTCCATAAGGAATGTTTTTCCACCTCCCAGGTCTCCTAAATACAAATATTGTTAAATGATCTTATGAATTGAATCCACCTGTCGTCTTCAAATTTAGAGGCTAGGCCTGCCACATTTCAAGAAATCAAGCCAGCATCTCCCCCGAGTTCTAACCTTTAGGGTGTATAAGAGGCTATGGCTTCCCCATAGGGGTCTATTCGGTAGATGGAATTTGAGCAATTGAGAGAATGGCTTTCCTTCGCAAATGGCCGGAACTCACTAAACTTACTTTCCTGCTTTATTATTTCAATCAGCGTTACATGCGCTATGCTATAGTCAGTGCCCTCTATTTGTCAATCTAAGCCATTAAGAACCGACAGGGGGGCATAGATGTTAGGTGTCATTCCCAAGCACAATCATCCCCCTCCAAGCCTAGAACATGGCTATTTATTAAGGTATTAGGGGTAGGCCTATACAAGAATCCTAATGGAAGTGGTTTGATATCCGAAGCGTAAAAGGGGAACGTGGAAGAATGTCTCAAAATGTTACCTGCAAGCACTGGGAATCTAAATGTAAAAATTACAATATCACCCTCAATTGTTTTCTTGGACGTCCAATCCAAGAGACTCTAATGGCCATCAGAATGTGGCTATGATCTGCCACATTGAATCTACTATCTTTTCCTAGCCAATGCGCCACTTTGTTGATCAACTTATCAGTGGATTCCTCACTATGCATACCCATGCCTGGGACCCGAACCAAAACCACAGTGTAGGGAATACAGGCCCGGAGGAAGGTCAATCACTGGTAAAACCAAACTATTTATAACATTTGGCCTGTCCCTTGCTTTCTCAGGTTCACTTAAAATGAGACTCTGCTCCCCATAACCCCTGTCTTTGCCACCTGCTTGGGAGTTACAGAATCTATAAGGAGCCTTGCCCTGACCTGTTTCATGTGTCATATACCCTTATTCCGTCAAGTGATTATTGGACGGTGACCTACATTTTTGAATTGTTTTGCAAGGGCAATCGAGGTTGTGCTGCCTGTATCTGGGGATTTAGTTGGGGGACCTTTTTAATAGTGTCCAACATACTCTTCACTCTTCCAAGTGCGTCTCTAGAGTCTGACAGTACTTTATCAAGTTTGTCCCAAAGCTGCGACAGCAGACTCAACAAGAAATCAGTAAATATTTTTCTTAGGGAGTTTCAAAATTCCCCCATGTATGTCAGGCTAATTGATGTTGTTGGTTCCTCCCCTCTCCACTGGGGCTCATTTCTCTTATTAGCTTTCTTCAACCTCTTAGGTGCTGGTGACCCCTCTGAATCCACCCCCTCTTTAGAGGCTAAAATAACTCTGCAATCATTTCCCAGAGGGAGTACTAAGGCGCTCATCTGCCACAACGGGCATTAAGGCATCTATAGCGAGATCCTGTGGATTCTTAGAGTTAGTGGCTTGGAAATTTAAAACTACTGTGTCTGTGGTTTCGCCAGGCAAGAGCACTGATGGACCAGCAGAACCCAAAAAGAGTCTCTTCTCTGCTTTATCAATCTCTTTTGAAATAGCCCATGCTGCTTTCGCCAGGAAGGAGTCAATCGTAGCCCTCTTGTTACTGTTAGTGTGATCAGTTTGAGCCTCTTTCCTGTGGTGGTTGACTAAAGAGAGACTCCTCCAAATAAAGTATGAACTGCTGAGTTACAAACCATGGTCAAGTTAGTACTCACAATAAAGCTGAGGCCGTTGTGTATTCTTCACTATCCATCAACGGCAATGTAGGTTCTATTCTTTGGATAAACAGGTAGTGTAAACAGGTAGTGTATGCCAGTCAGGAGAATGGGCCCAGCTTGTTCTTGATCGGCCACGGACAGATGCAGTCGGGCCCACCCTTTGCCGGAGTGCATCCCGCGCTGTGGGAGCTCTGTGCTGCAGGCACGAAGGTGATGTGTTGCAGCGGCAGACATGAGTGATTCTGGGGCCTGAAAGGTCCTTGCCCCCTGGTGCTGAGAGGGACTACCCGTGCTGCGGGAGCCCTGTGCTGCAGATTAGCACCTCCGGGCGTAAAGGTGATATGTTACGGTGGCAGCTACAATTAATTCTTGGGCCTGTAGGCTCCTTGCCCCCTGGTGCTGAGAGGGGCGTCCCGTGCTGCGGGAGCCCTGTGCTGCAGATAAGCACCTCCGGGCGCGAAGGTGAGGTTTTGAGGCGGCAGCTATGAGCGATTCTAGAACCTGTTGGCTCCTTGCCCCCTGGTGCTGATATGGGGTTCCCGCAAAGCGGGACCCCTGTGAGGCAGATAAGCTCCTCCGGGCATGAAGGTGATGTGTTGTGGCGGCAGCCACAAGCGATTCTAGGGCCTGTAGGCTCCTTGTCCCCTGGTGCTGAGAAGGGCTTCAAGCAGTAGCTATGCTACCACTCTGTCCTCTTTATGAAATTAAAAAATGTGTTCCCCACTTTGAAGGGAGAAGATGCTCCACTAGGATGCAGCTTTTCAAAGCAGGCGATTTGTGCGTTAGGACTGACTACTGAACAATGGCTAGTTGTCTCCCTCCAGATGCAGTGGTGAACAGCATCCTGAAAGGCATTGTACCTTCTTACCTGCTCAGCCTCAAGCTTCCCTTTGACTTCTCTTACTACAAAAGCTTAGGTAAGGAATAACTGAGTTCTTGGTTTTGAGGTAGTGTAAATCCTCTCTCCAGCTTGTTTCTAAGGCACAATGTTTAAGTATACTCTTTCTCTGCTTAATCCAAGCCACTTCCCCAATTTCGGCACACATTTCTGGGTCCCCTAAATGCCTCAAAATGAATACCACAGGATTATTTTCATTGGTGGGGATTAACATTATTTTTAGTAAGCTTTGCACTGGCAATTAATCCTGAGGCATCCCATCTTTCAGGGAAGAATACAAGCGCAAGGCTATGGCGTCCGCCAGGGCACTCCAACCTAGAGTTCTCAACTCCCTCCTTACCACTAAAATCATAGCATTTTTAGGGATTTCAAGGAGCTATTTCAGAGAATTACTTTCTAAACCTTCCCATGAGACCCACCTATCCCAAGCTAACACTTATGCTCCGTAAAGGGCCTGAGGAATGAGCTTACCCTGTATAACTTTACTTAGGGGCCTGAAGGTGTGGCTCCCAAACTTACGCTCACATTTTTTCATACCATTTACTACTGTCGATAGAAAAAGTATCTAGCAAGCCATTTGTTTGTCCCATATCAAATCGCCTAAAAATGTTACACCCAGATATTTATACTCACCAACCTGCTCTAGTCAGACATCACCTAGGAATCACACAAATTTCTTTTTCCTCTTAGCAAAAAACATTGCTTTTGTCTTGTCAACATTTAATGCTAATTTGTTTTCAAGACAGTAGGCATTAGGGGGGTTTATTTCCATTGATTACCTATAGTCATGTTTGATTTACTTGTAAGCCCCCTGTAAAGTGGTATAACATATACCAAGGGGCTGTAAGTCAAATGCTACTAGTGGGCCTGTAGCACCGATTGTGCCACCCACATAAGTAGCCTTCCAAACTATGGCAGTGCCTATGTGTGCAGTTTACTGCCCCTTTGACTTGCCATATAAAATCACTTGCCAAGCCTCAAACTCCCTTTTTTATTACAAAGATAGGACATGTATGTTTATTCATTGCATGACCTAGTAGTGACAAACAGCGTATTAAGTGTTTCACTACCGTGAGGCGTACTTCTCTCATAGGCTTGCATTGAGAACTCATTAGTACCCCTTTAAGCTGTAATTCCTGACCAGAGAGGAAAGGCTTTTGCATGTTTCATGTGTTTGGAATTGTAATGATAAATCATCCTTACTGGTGAAGTTGGATTTTAATTTACTGTTTTAGAAATGGCACTTTTAGAAAGTGGACATTTATCTGCACTTACTGCTCTGTGTGCTAGGCAGTCTGTCTCCAATACACGTCTAGGGTGGGTGACAGAAACACTTTGTGCATTCCTTTTATACTACACTACACAGGAAGGATAGGTGTGTCTGAGTATCAATCTACATACATCTGCATTCTTATGGCTTTGCCTGGACAGGATGAAAGGGAGGGTCTAACACTACACTTGATCAGGCAGTGTCCTGTTCCCACACAAAGGACTGATAACCCACCACAGATAGCCTGGCAGACAGGACTGGGTTGAATGGGATAATTGTACTCTTCAGAGGACTGCTTTGACCCCCCCCCCCCCCACACATCAAAGACAGCTTTGGCTACTGGGTCTCTGCCCCCATAAAACCACACAGTACTGGGCTTGTAAATAAATTTCTGCCAGAAGAATGGCTGTGCTGCTTAAAGGACTCAACTGAACTGCTAATCTGGAAGGCCTGTTTGTTGATCTGCTGCTCTCTGACTTTGCTGAAGGAGAGCTGGACTCTGCCTTCACTCCAAGTGATCCCCAAGGGCTTGTTGGCTTGCCTCCTGTTGCTTGAGACTCAAGAATATCAAAGTCTCTACTCCTGCTCCTTTGCCTGGCTCACTGGAAGTGGCCCAGATATTTGCAAAATGGGTTTTGACGCATCTCCTGTCTGCGTTTAGCAGAACCGGCACATTGACCCAATTGCAAGAGTAAAATCAGAGCATTGTATCAGAACCAGATCTTGGCCTCCAGAGATCGATGCATCAGACAGCGCATCGCCATCGCTGCAGCTTGGTGAAATTAACACATCCACTTGACTGCATGGCTGAATAAGATGCATAGCTTGACACTTTTCAACTCTAGGACCTGTCTTCGGAACTGATGCACCACCTCCACTGCGTAGTGAAAGTCGACGCATCTCATTGTTTTGGACCAGGAAAGATACTTTGTTCACTGGGGTATGTGTGAGTCCATCGCTGTCGGCCTGAAAATTGACTTTTCCCCAGTCGAGCGCGACCTAAGGTAACCTTTTTAGGACTACTTGCTTCTAAGCACTTTACAGCATTTATTCCTTTAAAAGAAATATCTCACGTTCTATAGATTGAATTGTTATCGTTTTGGTCTTGTTATATTCAGAATACAATAACATATTTTTTCTAAACCTATGTGCCGTCTTTTTTGTGGTGTATTCATTGCGTTACTGTTTGTGGGTGTGTGTGTTGCACAAATACTTTACACATTGCCTCATTAGATAAGCCTGACTGTTCTGTGCCAAGCTACCAGAGGGTGAGTGCATGTTGTCTTTTAGTATGTATCTACCTTACCCTGACTAATGGCGGTTCCTCCCTGGCCTGGGTGCATACCTCAATCAACCAGGAATCCCATTTCCTAACAGTCTTGAACTAGAAGTTTCAGAAGTCTTTGGTACGTGCAGACAGAAGGTGATGACAGAAAGGTGGGCACATAGGAATCTAGTAGCCCAGTTATTACTGTTCACTGCTTCCAAAATATGTGGTATAATGGACTGGATCAGACATTTATAATGGGGTGTGGATGGAAATTAATGCAGACAGACTTTTTTTCTCTGGTGGATCCTCAGAAATTTTTGAAGAGGTACTGAAGGCTTTATCTGCAGGTTATGGCTACTTGTCATCCGTTGCAACATGTAGAGGTTTAGACGGAATTGTCTCCAGAGAATGAATGTCGGACTCTGCCATCACACAATGTTTGTCCAATTCAAACTGAAAACTGTTATATATAATATGTTGGATACATAATCTAGCTTTAAAGCCTTGTATTTCATTTTATGATTAGAGCCATGTTTTGACATCAGGAGATACCTATAATGACAAAACAGCATATCTAGTCGCTTGTAACAATTTAATACATACAACCAGTGATGTCACCAAGCACAACTCTTTTCCAAAGTCGGCCTACACTGCATGAGGAAACTGGACCGTGAAGCCCTAAGACTATGTGTTTTGGGACCAGAGGTTAAACTACTTTGACCCAGATTTATTAAGGACTTGCTTTGTATTTGTGTGATGCAAATCATCGCAAGTCAATACAAGTCCCTAAATGGGATTTACAAAGTCCTGCAAGGGGCTATTTGTGCCGCCTTGCTTGACTTTGTAAATATATGTAACATAATGCAGCTGCATTGCATTACATTTAGGTGTGGTAGGCATTCCATGGGTGGAACCCGTACATTCCCATGCATGCACCCATGAAATTTGATGTAATCCCAGATTTACCTCTTTCTATGCCCATCACATTCACTGGGAAGGCATGCAGTGTCTGATCGTTCATCCTCTCAGCCTGAGTCCAATAGGGTACCCCCTGAGTGCCATTGTAATCATCACACTGCATGTCTTAAGTACTAGGGGCCCAACACCTGCAGAGCAGAGGCTCGTGCATGACTGGCTTGGCTCGCTTTCTGGTGGAGCATGAGAAATCCTACAGAAAGACTTATGAGAGAATTCTACCCCAAGGCAACAAAGACAGAACCTCATTTATGAGGCTGTGCATCACTTTTACGCCGCCGGTGTGTCACTTTATGTGACGCACTAGCAGCGTAAAAAATGTGCCTTTTTGCGCCATATTTACAAAGTGACGCATCTAGGTAGATGTGTCACTTTGTAAACCCCTGCGCTACATTATACCTACGCCAGGTATAATGTATGCAGGGGGGGCGTTCTGACGCAAGACAGGGTCCTAGAAGTGACACAGTGAAATCTATACGATTTCACTGCGCCACTTCTAGGACACAAATGCGTAAATTTCTTACGCCTGCCTCACAGCAGGTGTAAGACTGACACAGGCCCTTTAACATGGCATAAATAAGGCCCCATGAGCCTTCGGACAGCTAGTGGTACTCGCTCACAAGGCCAACAAGGGGCACCTGAGTCCGTTGGTGGATTAACAGATGCATGTACGATGAATTATAGAGTGCCTTAACTCATAAATGACTGAAGCAAATCTTTCATTTACAAACCAGACCTATTGGCATTGTACAAAGCGTGTTTGATTTTTCCTTGTTCCCCCCTGCATCTTCATAGCCACAAAGTCCTGCAGCCGTGCCTGGAGCTAAAGCGAAGTCACCCGGCCGAGCACAACGCTCCTGTTCCCTCGTTCCTAAATACACTGGTTCTGTAGATAGCCAGCAGTACAGCACGCCCTCCTCGAGCTGTTAATCTGGCATTTTTTATGAGCCACCGCTTTTACGATAAATAAGGGATGAGCAAACTTTCCCAGTTCCTGTAATCACTAAAACCTCTGATAGAAAGCCTTGTAACACAATCAAAATGTGCTTCAACGGCCCAATAAAACATGCAGCTATTAAGTGTTTCTGCTTAAACAAGTCAGTTCTTCACTAGAGATGTGCTTCTGCCTTTCTCGCCTGTGACAGGCCAATGTACACTGAAGGCTGATGAAATGATTAATAAATTCCCAACAAACCAGCCCACGTTAGGAAACACTTTAACCTTCCGGTGCTGAAAGGTCTGTCGAACAGCTCCGGGGTGCTTGGAGATTTGTAACTTTTTGGAAATCCAGACTGATTTAATTGCTCTCTTGACAGGCATCATAAGTCGCCAGGAGGCAGAAGAGCTGCTGATGAACAAATCCGAGGGCGCCTTCCTGGTCAGGGTGAGCGAGAAGATCTGGGGTTACGCGCTATCGTACCGGCAGGCCAGCGGCTTCAAACACTTCCTGGTGGACGCTTCTGGGGATGTCTACAGCTTCCTCGGGGTGGACCCCAACAGGCACGCTACCCTCGCGGACCTCGTCGACTTTCACAAGGTACGGACAGGCTGGCTCAACGCTGACTGCCCAGGGAAGGGCTTAAGAGAGGTTGAGACAGGTTTATGCATTCTCAAGTGGCCCTCTGAAATCAGTGTATTAAAGCAAAGGCTTCTTAGCATCGCAAAAAAAATAGTGCAGAATATAATGGCAGCAAATAGAAAGTTGTTGACGCAGGGGTGAGACCGGGGCAGGGGGCTGTCTGAGTGCGCAACTGCTTGGAGGGTGGGTTGGGACTGCGATACTGAGTGAGGGTACAACTAACTATGTACAGTGTACAGAAAACAAATTCAGGGCCTCATTTATAAAAAGTGACGCATCGCTGCGTGAAAACAACCCTGCATCACTTTTCATTGCGCCCTCCTTGCCACATGATGAATGCGTCATATTTACTGTATGACGCATCATGTGGCAAGGAATGACAGATCCGTCAGTTTTACAGACGTATCTGTCGGCACAAAAATGACATTGCTGGATTTGTGTCAGAAGTGTGACACAACTCCAGCAATGCAGGGGGTAGGGTTATGGATATAGCACTGCGTCACCCTTCATAAGGTATTGATGATTTTGCGTCCTAGAAGTGACGCAGTGAAATCTCATAGATTTCACTGCGTCAGTTCTACGAGGCTTACTTGTGTGGGAACGCCCCACCCCGCATACATTATACCTGACGCAGGTATAATGTAGCGCAGGGGTTTACAAAGTGACACATCTGCTTAGATGCTTCCCTTTGTAAATAGGGCACCACAGGGGGCATGTTTTACGCCGCTGATGCGTCACAAAAGGTGACGCAATGGCAGCGCAAAACTGTTGCAAGGCCTCATAAATAAGGCCCCCAATGACTAGAGAGGAAGAAAGACAAACAGATTTCAAGAAAGATATTCAATCTCATTTTATTGTATTTATAAAGCCTTTTTGTGAAAAAACCCTCCAACAAATTAAAAATATTCGACTTAGAGAAAAGTAGGCTAATTCAAAACAGCTTAAGCCTTTGACTCGGACAAAAACTGAGAAAGTAAGAAAAAGGAGGAAGAGACAGACAGGATATATATGACAAAGAGAGAATGTAGCAATGGATAAAAACTTACAAGAGTGAGATAACGAGACAAGACGTTTAGGGATGTGCACGAAAGAGTTATGAGTATACCATATACAATACAGACAAGCATGTTATTGTGCTGTGAAGATCTAGACACGTCTGTCACGCCTGCAGCGGTTAAACTGTTTGGCCATTCGGGGCATGGGCAACAATGTACATATATGACACTGCAATTGTGTAGCATGTAACAGCCACTGGTTTGGCTCTGTAGTGCTGTGTTTATGTGTCTAGTTGAGGTATAAGACAGAAAGCACGCACTCTGCCTTGCCCAATTTTGTGCACACCAGGGTTTAAGTGAGCAAGTTCTCCGATTATTTACCACTGCTCCCATTACTCCATTACTGCTCTCTCATTCCTGTATTTAAATCATTAGATGCGTTTTCACTCACCCTGGAGACACAAACACTGCTGCCTCCCTTGAAAAAAAGAATCAAACTCCTCTCTGTCCAGGTGTGCCTCTAAAGGACCACCTCTGTCCAGAAATATCCTGAATCGACTACTAAACAGATCGCAATTGAGACCTGGCACACAAGAGTGAGTGCGGGATCCGTGATGGTCATAATACTTGGGACCAGGAAGTAGAATAGGAGTAATGAGGTTGCCATTAGGAGCTTCCTTATCTTTTTCTCGTTCCAGTCCATACATCATAAGGATCTGCTCAATAGAGTCAAGAGGGCTCTGCAAGCGACCAATAACAGAGGCTTGGGACAACATTTGACTGCAACCAGAATTAGCTTCTAAAGTTCACTCGTTGCCCCCCACACATGCGTCTGACACACACATATTAATCGTGTCAGTACTTGAACAACAGCCACAGGGCAGTGGTGTAACAAAACGTAAGGGGGGCCAGCTGCTAAGCAGATAGAACCCCCCCCCTTGATCTGGACCCAGTCAGAAGCTCTCAGCTACCGCCTGTGCTGAGTGCCGGAGGAGGCCCCCTGGAGCTTGGGCCCCCGCACCACAGGGTCTGCAGAGGTTATGATTACATCACTGCCACAGGGCACTGGTGCCATCTTCTTCCTGCTAAAATAACATTACCATTTGCTCCCGTTAGTAACATCCTTATTTTGCATTGCCCCACACCTCCCAGGTGGCCACCAGCAAGTAAGTAATATTTTATTTGAAGATGAATTAAAATAATTTCAATTTTCATAAAATGTCTGGGTAAGTAAACATTTACAAGTTAAAACAATTAATTCATTATTAAGATTTCATTACTTTACAAAAATACGGTAGTCTAAAAGGGGGCGTCAGTCTATCAAGTGCTCTAAGAAGTTTGACAACAAGGGTTTTTTATTTAGCAATCCAAGGAAATTGCCGCTCGGTTCAACTGACAGCTTTCAAGATCCTCATTTCAAGGTTCCCTGCCCTGGGGCTGCTGTTGTCATTCTGGGTTGGCCCATTTGGTGGAAGTAAAGTGTTCACTTGTAGAAGGAACTTGACGACCCTGCAGGAAAGCTGAATTGATTTGCTGTTTAGTAATGGCCATCATTTCGGTCACCATGCTCGTCCAAGTCTTTCTTTTTGAATATAAGTGGTCCAGAAGTTTCCCAATGAAAGTTGTAATGTTCCACCCACCATTACTGAATTATCCTCTTTTTACGCTCCGATGGCTGCTCGTTGTACATGTATTCTATCATAATTCCTAAAATACATCTTGGTTTATTCTTGAACTCTGTAATTTGCTCATTTATTTGGCATCTACACAAATACCTACCAAGATGCATAGGTTATTGCAAAAACTGTCAGTTTTATACACCAAAATGCCAATAAAAATATTTTTAACATTTTAAATAAGGATCTACCACACTAGGCGCAACCTGCATTGATTGACTAGTGTGATAGCCAACTAAACAGGACAAGGTCGAGACAGATTGGACGAAGGACCAAACCAAGAAGTCCAAAAAAACTCCAAGGGGCTCATTTATGAAAAGTGACGCATCGCTGCGTGAAAACAGCGATGCGTCACTTTTCATTGCGCCCTCTTTGCGACACAAATGATGCGTCATATTTACAGTATGACGCATCATGTTGCAAGAATTTACAGATACGTCAGTATTTCTGACGTATCTGTAGGCGCAAAAGTGACGCATTGCTTGAGTGTGTCACAAAAGTGACGCAACTCCAGCAATGTGCCCTTTCACATGGGGCAAGCCCCATGTGAAAGGGCCTGCGTGAGTCTTACGCCTGCTGTGAGGCAGGCGTAAGATTTTGACGCATTTGAGTCCTAGAAGTGGCGCAGTGAAATTATTTCACTGCGTCACTTCCATGACCCTTTCTTGCGTCAATACGCCCCCCTTGCATACATTATACCTGGCGCAGGTATAATGTGATGCATGGGGTTTACAAAGTGACGCATCTACCTAGATGCGTCACTTTGTAAATATGGCGGAACAAGGTGCATTTTTTACGCCACTGGTGCGTCACAAAAAGTGACGCACCGGCTGCGTAAAAGTGACGCACAGCCTCATAAATGAGGCCCCAAGTACCGGTGACAAACTAGCCAATAAGCACTAGAAGCATAACATCAAGAAGGCAGAACTAATGAATCCTGAACCTCAAGTGCCCAAGAGAGCAGATACATGAAATAGTGACCAATAAGAGGCCAAGGGCTATCTTTGAAGCCAAAGGCAGCCACCCGTCATCCAGATCTGTGAGAGCACTCACTGGCTTCCAAAAGAAACCCAGCATCAAGCACCCTTGGTAGGGCTGGGTTAGGCACAAACAGGAACCAGATTACACTCAAAACATGGTGCAAGAGCATAACGGGCCAAGCTAGGTGCAAAAGCAAACTAAAGGGGAATTTAGGATCATGGCAACAGCCACAAATAGACAACATTACAGTTCCCAAGAACTATTAGTAGAAGATTCAGCCCAGCGAAACAAGTATGCCAGGGTTAAATAACAAATTCCTCAGAGGAAGTATATCCCACTCAAAGGGAAAGAAGACCCAGCTTAATTGAAAGCACTGAAGGAGCCAGGCCCACAGAGAGGCGCTTCTGCAAGCCATGCTAGCAGGGCATTCTTAGACATCCCAGACGAGGCCAGGCAGAATAATGGCCTTCAAAACACAAATCAATGGGCTGAGAAAAAACAGAGAACTAGAAGCAAGGAAACAAATAGCTCCAGTTCCTGTCCAGAACCTAATCGGGACTATAGAGCAAAGCATGTGATCATATCTCACTTCAACTAACTATAAAGAGAGGTAGCCCAAAGCCCCCACAAGAAGATACACATCAGTAGGCAAACAAATTGCCATAGTAGGCCCAGCTCCAACACCAACATGTAGCTCAAGGCAAAAAAATCATAACAAAGCCAACAAGCCCAATTAAGCCAATCAGAGGATGAGCAGACTGGAGCAGCAGAGTAAAATACTCATTAAAGACTACTCAAGCACCACAGATTGTGAATGACAGAACCATCAAGAAAGGTATCAACACCACTACCCCAGCATAGTGCCACATCAGGGTATATGGCCCACAAAGTACACAAGCTCTTGAGATCATGCAAACCAAAGTGAGAGCTACACATCCATTTCAAATGACCCCAACAATAAGAGATGAGAGAAGATTACAGGAACAAGAAGTAAAAGGCCACGTAAAGGCAGCCAACAACACCTCAAACACCTACTAGCAAACCACAAAGGAGACAAAGAAAGCATTGCAAAATGCAAGAACCAGTCACAGTGCCAAAAAAGCCAAACACCCAAACCTCAAAGCCTGAAGGAGGCAAGGACATAGGCAAAAAAGGTCAAAGCATGCCACACAAACGCAGACACAACGACTCCATCCAAAGAACGAGGACACACAGCCAGTAGCACACAGAATACAAAGAATCAGACCAGCCACACACACTACAATTGAGATCCAGACACACTCACTAAGGCTTATAGGGGTATTGAAAAAGTCATCAACCCCACCAAACATGACTGTAGGGCACACACAGGAATCAACAAGAAAAAACATTCCACCACAGATAAGGTTAATTTCCAAGAAGAAACATATGGGACATAGTAAGACCAGATCACATTCCAAACAAGCAGGATGAAGGAAAAGTCCACTAAAGAAAATTAGAGAAACCATGGGAGTATCCAATGGCCTAACTCCTACAGCACAAAGATAGCAATGCAAATTCTGGGCTGTACAGTGTTAAGTAGCACAGAGGAACACATGGACAGAAAACAAATCCCACAAATCCAATAGAAAGCAAAAAGTGCATACCCATAGGAAACCAAGAAGGCACAAGAAACACGAGCAAAAGAGTGTAAAGTGCCAGCCTGGAGTACAAATGTAGTCACCTTTAATAGAAACTGCTAAGCAAGATGGGGAGTAGCCCTGCTAACTGCCAAAGCTCTATGCCCAAATACTGGTAGTGGTGGTTCCAGAAGTCCAAGGAAAAAGCCAGAAATAGCACATCAGCAAGGAGGAGCCAATCCCATGCAGAATTCGGAGAGGAAAATCATGGAGCAACCAACAGGCACCAAGCTATACAGGGAGTGAGTGGAAACTCCTACATAATGCCAGTCCTTCTTCTGTGATACAAGAGGGATTTTCACTCAGGGGCATATTATCAAGGGGGTTTATCTCCGCTTTTTTGGCTTTAAAAGCCAAGGAAGCAGAGATAAAATTATCTCCCTATTACCTAGCTGTCGCTAACACCAGTCAGCGACAGCTAGTAGGAGATAGTGACCATCTTGGGCCCTACTTTGCATGTCAGTGATATTTATCACTAATGACATGCAAAGTGGGCGTGCCAAGATGCTAGAGACTGGAAACAGTCGCTAACATCGCTATCTCCTATTACCAACTTTTGGAGATATTCGCGCTAAGTACGAATATCTCCAAAAGCTAACACCTGCCCTGAGCTGTTCTTAGCCATGTTATCCAATGGGAGGTGGATAACATGGCTAAGAGCATTAGCTCGGTAATGCATGAATATCGCTGACTTTTCTGCGATATTCATGCATTGCGGCCGATTTTTATCGCATTTGCGATAAACCTTGGTATTACCAAGGTTTATCTGCAATAAAAATCGCCGCAGCTCAGCGGTAAATTTTTGTCTCTAACCAAGCAATAGCGATAATTATCGCTATTGCTTGGTAATATGCCCCTCAGTCCCTAGGACACGCCTCACCATAACAGAAAGCACCCAGAACTTAACACCACCCATAAAAAGGGGGTAGAACGGTCAAACTCCAAAGCAGTAACCCCACAAAGAGAAATAGGACATCATATGCAAGCAAAAGCTTGGATTCCAAATGAAGTGAAAGGGTAGAAAAGCTGCATCTGCAGTGGATGCCTAATCCTAGCCATACACAGATTAGTGGTCTGGTCAGCCTATCTGTAACCTCCTACACTAAGCAAAGGGGAGTGGGCAGAAAAGGTTGTTAGGCAGAACAATGTGGTAACGCTGCATTCCCTAAGCACTAGGGGCCTCATTTATGAAAAGTGTTGCATTGTTGGGGAAAAACAGAGATGCAACACTTTTCTCTGCGCCATCTTTGCAACAACATGGTTGGCAGTATTTACACTATGGCGCTCCAAGTCGCAAGGATCGCAGATACGTCTGGAATCCTGAGCCATCAGGTGGTGCAGTAATGATGCATTGCTGGCTGTGTGGTAAACTGATGCAATTCCAGCAATGTGTCATTACACATAGGGCGAGTTGCATGTAAAAGGCCCTGCTTCACTCCTTATGCCTGCTTGAAGCAGGCATAAAGATTGTGATGGAATAAAGTCGTAAGAGTGGAGCTGTGAAATCTCATAGATTGCACTCCGCCACTTCCACAAGGCTTTTTTTACGCGGGAATGCCCAACCTGCATAAATTATACCTGATTTAGGTATAATTTTATTGTATTTATTTATTTATTTTCATTTGTATAGCGCCAGAATCGACCCCCAATGGGGTAGCTCTGCGCATGGGCGGGCGGCGTGTGAAGGACTATCTTCTGAAATCATGAACAGAAGAGAGTACTCATGAGCTGCTTCCTGAACTGAAGGTGATCTGAGCATTGTCTCAGATGTAGTGGAAGCTCGTTCCAATAGCGAGGGCCAAGATAGGACAGGGACTTCCCGCCCAATCTGGCCTTCCTGATTCTGGGAACCTCAAGAAAGGACTCGGATCCTGAGCGAAGTGACCTCGGAGGCGTATAAGGTATGAATGTATCGGAAAGATAAGTGGGGCCGAGGTTGAGCAGAGCCTTATTTATGTATGATAGAGCAGACTTTAAACTTTACCTGCTCCCGTATAGGGAGCCAGTGGAGCTGATAGAGCAAGGGGCGGGAGACTGTCCTGGAAGGGGCATTAAGGACCAGACGAGCCACTGTATTCTGGACTACCTGCAGTCTGCTAAGTGAGGACTCATTAGCAGAGACCAACAGACCATTGCAGTAGTCCAGATGGCTTAAAATAAGTGCCTGGGTCAGTGTCTTCCGAGTTGAGTCTGGGAGCAATGGGAAAACTCAGTGCAGCAAGCCCAGCCTGTGACAACAGAAACCAACTGTCTGAGCAGCATGCTCCTTCAAAGTGAGGGCCTATTCCAGGCGAAAGCCTAGATTCTTAACACAGGTTTTTGGAGCGGAGGGGGGGGGGGGGAACCAGATCGGCTGGCCACCATTTAGGGGTGCATAATAATAAGGCCTCTCCAAAGAGCATACTCTCCATCTTTCCCACATTGCATTGGAGGAAGTTAGTCTTCATCCAGTGTGAGATAGCTCTCATACCTGAAGAGAAGGCTAACTGTACAGATGGAGTGAATTTATCGAAAGGAAAAAGCAGCTGTGTATCATCAGTGTAGGAGATGGGAATAAACCCACGCATCCTGAGAAGGTTGACCAAGGGAGCCACGTAGAATTAAACAGGATTGGGCTCAGGCAAGAGCCCTGGGGCACTCCCTTGGTCAATTCTATAGGTGCTGAACGATACGGGCCAAGATTGACGGTCTGAAAGCGGGAAGATAGAAATCTCGTCATCCACTGAAAGGCCGAGTCTCTAGGTCCGATCTCCTTCAATCTCCTGAGCAATATCTGATGTGAAACCGCGTCAAACGCGGCAGATAGGTCCAGCAGCACCAGAATCGTGGATTGGCCCCTGTCTGGGGTCATCCTGATGTTATCTGTGACCGCTAGTAGGCCTGATTCTGTGCTGTATTTGGGCCTGAAGTCTGACTGGGAATGGTCTAAACTACCGGACAGCTCGACATGGTTGGAGAGATGTTTGTTTATATGCTTCTCCAGTGGCTTTCTCAGGAAAGGAAGGAACGAGATGTGACGGAGATTAGAGAGCTCAGTCAGTGGAGCCTTGATGTTCATACGGATAGGCGTGACCTGTGCTGCTTTCCATTCTAGCGGGACGTGACCATCTCTCAGAGAGAGATTAAGGAGACCCTTGATAGAGGAGGACAGTTGACAGGCAAGAGTGGTGGTGACTCTGGCCGGGATGGTATCAAGGGGGGAACCTGATTTGACAATGCGAATCAGTGTTTCTACCTCTGCCAGTGTCACCAGAGGAAAACTTTCAAGCAACTGGGAGGTTATCTGAGCTGGCTGAACAGTTGGTGTAACATCCGGAGATTGGCTCCCTGCAGGACTATTTTACCGTAAATGAGCTCTATTTTCTGTGTGAAGTAATTTGCGATGTCGTTGCAAAGTGTGAGGGAGCCACGGGACTCTCACAGGCCTTGGGGTGGGTGAAGGACTGGAGAATGCGATATAAGACTTTTGGATCATTGTGAGCCTGATATAATTGAAGTACAATGTGGGCTTTACGTGCTTTAATGTACTGCAGGGCTTTGTAAAGTAACACATCTGCCTAGATGCGCCACTTTGTATGTTGGGTGCAGTGTGGCACATTGTTTACGCTGCCTCAGTGTCACATGAAAGTGACGGAACAGTCGCACAAGCCCAAATAAATAAGGGCCTAGACCATCAACTAATTAACAAAAGCAGGCCATAGAGCACCTGATAGGACACTCCTGCATGTGGGTAGATTGAGCCATATGTATAAAAACATTTTGCGGTTGCAAATCCACAGGGTTCGTGTCTGCAAAATACTTTTTACAATGAATTAAACCACGTTTTGTGCAAGTCTTTCCAAATTACAATAGGGGGATTGCAACTCATTGTGAACTGTAATTATCAATGGATGTGAAAGGGACTTCCCTCCGGTTTGCAATTTTCATGGTGATGCATCAAATATACATGACAGCAATTCTTGTTGCAAATTATTGAAAAGTTACCCTGACCTCGAAGAAGGTGATAAATAATTTCCAAAGGGGAAGCTGCTACTGTTTGATAACTTTAACTTTGGGAAGTGAGTCGGATGAGCTTGGCGTGGTCTAGCGAATCACTTTCTGCTTCTTCCTATGCCTTCCCAAATGAGAAAACATATTCTTTACTTAAGCTATTGATATAGTATTGCACCACCATGCCCTGATTGAAAATTCCTCTTTTCTGAAAGGTTGTTAAGACTTACTATTCTGTATTTTAAATTTTATACAGTTTCTAATAAGTCAATTAAGTTCTATTGCCATCACTTTGGAGTAATTTGGGTGAAAAAGTATGGGTGTGAAAAGGCAGACTGTTGATTTAGAGGTGATTATAGATCTTCATCATACATGACTCTAATTTGATGTGATCTTTTTTGCAGGAAGAAGTCATCACAAGCTCTGGTGGAGAGCTGCTGCTAGAGCCCTGTGGACAACAGAGGTCACCACCTGATTACAACCCCTTATTTGAATGATTTACTTCTAGGTAATCAATATTGGGCCTCTTCTAACAGACTGTCTGACAGCTGCCATCATACTGACTCCCCTGAAGTTAATTCAGCACATCAACAGTGATCCCAAACTCAAAAACCCATCAGACAAGAAGAACTACTCTGAGTCCTACCCATATATTACCCATCGCCTGTTTTTCTCCAAGTCTTTGCTAATGTCTTTAGCTATTTCAAAGTAGGAGAGAATTAACAATAAACAGAGCAAGAAAAATTGGGAGGTTTAGGCTGAATAGCAAACAACAGTTCAAATCCTTCAATAGGAATGTGAACATGCTGAACTTTTTTTTTTAAAATGGGGGGTCAGGGAACAAATCTTGCTATTTGATGATCTTCCAAATGCCTCACTTTTATATTGTTTTGTATCATCTGCTATTTGAGTGAAACTAGTTTGACCACCATGCCTTGCTGTGCCACCTAATGTTCACTGCTGCAGTGCACTAACATCACCTTTTGCACCATCATTAGTTTAATTTGCTTACAAAAATGTCATGAAAGAATAAAATCTGTACCATACTTTTTCCAGGCTGGCACATGACCTTGATCTCTAAATCTGGACTGTCTTGAACAACATTTTATTTAAAATGTTGCCCTAATGTTTCAAAATACAAAATAGATAAATCTTTGTCAGATCACAAGACAAATATAGTGTTATGTATCATTATTCACATAGTTAAGGTTGAGTATCTATATATTGTCATGCCTATATTTGACGAGCATGTGTGAAGGGTGAGTGAAGAAGCTCATTCGAGAAGTTTCTCTCTTATGTGAAACCTGCGATCATTACAAAACGGTCGTTTGTGTGGTACCAGAATACTATGGTCAAATATCATGTCCTAAATATGGTCTGCAAAAATTTTCCCCATTGAAGTTTATGATAGAAAATCTACACTCAATGAGATGATATTTTTGTAGACAATATTTAGGAAAAGGTATCTATTATGTCAGATATTTTTGTATGAGACATTCTAGCCTACAACCATCTAGTTCAGTCACTGTTAACCTACAGTTACATGTTTCTCTTATGACCATATGAGATACTATAAAGTAGTGACAGATAAAGCATCTAAAAAGTAGGCATGGGCAAAATTTTAATTATACAGAAGTAATCAGAGTAATCTCTGTAATTTTGTGTTACTCTTGTGACTTGGAATTACTGAAAAGTACGTGATTATGCCTAGTCTCTTAATTTAGAGTAATTTGGGACAAAAATGCATACTGCAAAAGCACAGGAATAGAGCGCAAGCAGCTGTTGGGTGCTGCTTTTCCTGTTCTGTTGCATTTAGCACTGTTTTTCTAGCCAAATGCATCTTTAGTCGTTTTAGATGCAAGGGCACATTTTTTGCTAAGAAAACAGTGCTAAAGTCAAGGTTACCCTCCTTGTGTAATTCCACATATTCACATGTAATTTTGCTATAATTACGCGTAATAATGCAACAGCAAATTGTGAGACTTTTTCCTACCTATACTAAAAAGAAATACTTATAATCAGTTGTTTATTAGAGCCAAAAAAATAAAACCCTGTCTATATCTATCCTTGCCTGATTCAGTTTACACACTGAGGTAAGATTTATATGTTGCTCTGTTTTCAGGAGTTAGGCAAAAGGTGAGACCAATTATTATTAAAACACTAATAATATATTGAAATAAATAAATGGAGTTCATACAATGCCATTTCTATCAATGCAACTAAATTGAGATGTTTATCCACTGCTTATCCCATGTCTCCATTTGTCTGAAAGATATCCTATCAATTATCTGAACTTGAAAACATTTTCTCAGAAAATGTCTCTAGTGTTATTCTCAAGTTCAGACAACAACAACTTACTTCTGATCTTTTCTTTCTGACCCTACAAAGAAAGAGTTCTTTAGGGCTTTATTACGAGCACTCCAGTCCACAGTCCCCAGTACTTGTGGTGGTGGTCCAACCACCGGCATACTGATGGTTCCCCTGCCGTAGTGTGGCGGTCAGATCGCCATAAGACCACCGGCTCTGCCGGGATGAAGGATCCTGCTGCACGGGCGGTCTGAAAATGGCCAGGAATATGCTAGTGGTGGTCCTGCAGCACTGCTGAGCATATTCCAGCTTTCATTTCCACCGCCCGTTTTCATGACTGTGAGCCCACCATGAAAAGGATCGTGGACATGGAAGCAAGTGGGCCCTAGAAGGGTCCCCTGTCGCTTCTTGGCCTGGGGTTGCATGCAGGGGGGCACATGTTGAGCCACCCTGGAATTGCATCTCCATTCCTGGACGGTATGGCATGCCCGATATGGTGCATTTCACACCATGCAGGAACCTGCTACAGGCACTGTCAAGGCAGCGGTCTGCTGTTAAGGCTCTCCGATGGAGCCTTAAACATCCACTGCTGTGAGATCGCCACAGCACCACTCGCCTGCCATGACCTAAAGTTGCAATCCGGTAGGTGGACAACAGGCTTGGTGGTCCTCCTGTCAGCAGGACAGTGGGGGGCTGACAGGAGGACTGCCAAACTTGTAATGAGACCCCTAAATGTTCTATATCCTACGGGGGTTCTCAAATGTTTAACATGTTATTTGCTCTGTTAGTTTTTATGTACCCTGTTCAAAATAGGTGGGTCACTATTCTATTGAAGAAGCCTGCATTTTATCCAGACATTTTCAGCATTAACTTTTTTCTAGCTGTCTCACTACATTGTGTACATTTTCTTGAGAAATGTGTGGCCTTTCACCACATACTACTTATTAGCGAATGTGTTTCCCGAGCTGTTTGCATATCTGGATTTCCCCCTGAGTTTCATATGGAAGCAAAGGGCTGGATGTATAAAACCGTTTGCAGTCACAAATTCTGTAATTCACTAAGTGCTTACTTTGGGACCACAGAAAGCTGTGACTAAATTTGGAAATAGAAAAGTACTGGTAGCTGTCGTAATACAATGGGGGCAGAGAACATAAGTTTTGATTCCTCAGCTGGTACAAGCTATCTACTATCCAAGGTTGTCTGGCCTCTCCTCCCTTCTAGACAGTTAGGAGAAGGCCTCTATGTAACAGAAAAGGCATGCGCTAATGAGCAAGTTTCAGCATTGGAGAAACAAAACTTACCAAGGACAATTTCTCCTGAATAAGCAAAGAACAGTTTTGATGGAAAAGAAAATGGCCTCTTTGAGAGCTTCAATGGTGACACAGATGTCAACCTAACTAAAGCAACTTCTGTATTTACTGGTTGCATCTACACACAATATGCAAATATAACGAATTAGCCATATACATGCTAACATAAATTTGGGTAAAACATGAATAAGATGACCATTTTACGTTTCAATTCTATCAAGGCCCTGAGTTGGGGGATGAATATTAGACCTTACCTCGCATATCTGTATGCCTGTGCTACACTTTTTTTTATAATGCGTGGCTTTACCATACAATTCTATGGATTTCATGGAAATTATCTTTACCACACAGATTTACCACACTTGTTTTTTTTAACCACATTTTTCATTTACTTCTTTTTTTGCTCCTTTTTTATTGATAATATTAATTTTTTTTGTCATAAAATGACTCTTCTACACATGGAATAAATAATAACCACATCAAGATGGCACCCTAAATATACTTTTGGAGAAGCTCCAAACTGTTTTTAATATATAACACAAAACTACACATTCAGTCATAAACAGATTTCTTTTCAAATGTAGGTTTCAAGTGACTTATTGTTTTGGAATTTTAATCACTTGAAATACTATATATGTAAACATCCACCATTTTGTGTTCGGTCGAGTGACTGTCTCTGAGGAGAGAATTCAACAATGCATTGTCACAGAGTGTGACAGCATGATCTTGTATTCAGATTAGGTAAGAACACCATAATGTTCTATATAAAAAAATAACTATTTTGTATTATAAAAAGTGTCTTGTTCTGTAAGAAAATAATATAATTAATAGCATATATTATTTTCTACAAAGTGTTTATAAAAATAAAGGCAAATTCCTTGTACGAGTAATTAGCATTTGTGTTGTCATATTAATTAAACCGAATATGATAAGGTAATGATGTTTAAAAATGATAGATTCAGAAAAAAAATAAAAAATCAACCAATATTTTTCCCAATAAAAGACAAAGTAAAGAACATAAACATATTTTTTCAATGGAATAACGAGGTAATAAAGGTTACATTAAAAAAAATGTTTTTACTTTATGAAACTTCAAGTGGCCATTCTATCTTTAAAAAGATTGCAAGACACTCTCACAAACAAAAAACAAATGTACCTTAATAAAATTGTAAATATTTAGAAAAAACATTTTAATATTAAGTTGTTTTTTTCCTCTCAAAAACAAACAATAGAAAAACTTGCTGTTTATTTCTGCCTCAGACATAATAAGCAAACATAATGCCAATAATGATATTTTGCTGGGTATTGTTTCAAAACTGAATGTCATTTGTTTTCCCCAAGTTTAAATTACCAATATGTTTCCTATTAGAAATGCATTAATACGGCCAACAACAAATAATATAACAATCAACATGAATAATTAATTTTTCTTCTTTTTTTCCCTAGATCAACAAAATAGTATCGATTATTTGGTGAACAGGTTCAAACAAAATCTGTCAAAATGTCCAAAATATAAACAATTTGGGAAGGAGCAATGTTACACAAAAGAAAATGCTTTTTTCATTTAAACATAATGATAATTACTTAAAAACAAAATTGAAACAGGTTTAAATGGAAAACATGCCAATGGCCAGTTTGTAGAATCTGAAAAAACGTTCAAGGACATTTTTATTGGAAAGACAGAAACACTGAACCAATGACTCATTGGAGGTTTGTAAATCACTTTTCAACTACTTGGAAACACAAAGCATTTACCTCTGGTAACCGTGATGAAAGAACTAGTGAACCCTGCCTCTTCAACAGAGTTGGAAGTTAGAGAGACAGTTTAACGTATAACGTAATTAGCCAGGACCTCGAGTAAGTGTGCTGGGAAAAACAATTAATACAATTATTAAAAATTCCGATATTGCATTGATTTCTATGATAAACAAACTATATCCCAGCAATTTTCCATCTTTCACAGGCTATATGGCATGAAATTCTAATAACATAAATAGCTGAAGTTTACATGTCTGTAAGAAAACAAAAATTAAAACTCAAGAAATTAACAGTTATTGGGGGATATTTACAAGGACTTATCTCCGGGAATCTGGTCACATGTCCCAAGATAACAGTGGACATGGCTGCATTGGCCTGGACTCATGATCCAGGTGCAGATAACCAACGCGGGTTGGCACTGACTTGTGTTGGTGATGGACCCCCCCTATATGGACATGAGCGCTTTCCTCCGTTCCTCATTCAGGCATGCTGCTGCATTGGTCTGCATATTGTGGCACTTCTCTTGGCCGTATTGACACGCACTTGTTGATAAAGCTTCCGCTCTTTCACTTTTCTCCAACTGTGTTGTGTCTTGATTTGTATGCCAATGTGTGTCTCATAGACTCTCTGGCTCCCTGCCATACGTGCATTGCTACCCCATCAGGACTGTGGGTTTGTACTTGTGCATTATCATGTCCCTGTTTTGTGCTTTGCCAGATGCATATGGCCGTTTACCGGCCACAGGCAGGTGCACTTGTGTCCTGTGTTTGGTTGTGCAAATGTTGGAGTTTGTACCACATTGTTGGGGTGCTCTGCTTCCTATGTGTGTGCTGCATTGTATGTGAGATGTCCCTTCAGCTCAGATTTGGCTCACCCATGTCCCTTTCAGGCAGTGTGGTTTTCACTTCTGTGCTTGTTCGGTGGTGTGATATTGCCGGGTTATGTGACTTGTGCTCTTGGTTGGTGTTGTTACTCTTGGGTATGGTTTGTCTGCAGTTGTGCTATGCTGTGCTTAATTGTGCATGTGTGCCATTGTGCCCATCTCCCCTGTGCCGCAGTCCCTGATGGTTCCTCTCCCTGTTGCTGTTGTGTCTGTTGTTTTGGGCAGTTTCGGGTCCCCAGACCCCGAGTCCTGCTACCATCTCCAGACTGATGTGGTGGACACTATTTCCTCCATGTCATCCAGCTCCTGGTGTGGCGGTGAATTCCCACCTCTGGTGTGCATTGCTGCCTTCTTGTTGTTGCCGTGTTTCTGCTTGTTTGTGCATTTTGCATAATCCCGGATGTTCTGGTTTTCTTCCATTATTCTCCTCGGCTCTCAAGCTGCATTCACCTTGTCCAAGATGGCCTGACATGTACAATGTTTTGGTGTCAATGGGGCTAGTGGGGTTGTATACTGTATACTGGCTCAGGTTGCCTCCATTGTGCTTGTCGGTTGTTTTCTGTTTGGTTTGTCTTTCTTTTTTAGGCTTTTGTTGTGCTTATTCCCGCCTGCTGTGTGTGTCGCAGGCCTGGCGGTACTTATCCCTGGTTTCCTCATCGCGAATGAGGTCATCGCATGTTTTCTTTGTGTTGTGGTTTTTGTTTTTATCTTCGTTGAGGTGGTTGTATCGCGGACATTGGCCGCTGTTTCGACAGACTATCACATGGTACCGCCTTGTTGTGAATTCCACGTTGACACAGGGTTATTTTCCCGTGATCGGCTGCGATGTATAAAGTTGCATTAGCATCTTGTGAATACACCCCATAGACTTTGTTTCCCTGAACACGTAGACACATTCCACACTGTAAAAATGCAATCAGAACATTTTTCACAAAATGAAGAAAAGCTGGCACGCTTACTAAATTATTTCGAGTAACCATGGGTTGGTTATCTAAATAGGTCAGGTCACAGAAGACATCCACCTTTTGGGAACGTGTGGTTAAACTGGTACTCAACTTGTTTGGAAGGGAGAGTAAAAGCTAAAAATGCAATTGAGAGATTTCCCAACTCTTTTTCCAGCTCTATCGGAAAAGCCCATCCCATTAACAATTTCCTGGAAATGTTTCAGGTAATCTGTAGCCCAGAGTGGCAAAAAAACTAAAGCAATGAATGATTGACTCCTTAGTAAAATTTAACAATTTGAATTTTTAGGGGAACATACTACTTGGGAAATATTGCCTATATTTTAAAATACTAAGGGGTATATTCAAAAGAACATGTGATAACTACAGCAAGAGTAGCGTAACACAACTTTCAACATCGCAGCCTATCAAGGGAAAATAACCTTGTGTCAACGTGGAATTCACAACGCGGTGGTAGCATGCGATAGATAGCAGATAACACAGCAAATGTCCATGTTAAAATCAACGCCACGCTGCTAAAATGGGATACGCGAACGATTAAAAAACATGCAATGAGAACAAACGCGGTACAAAAAGTTGTGAAAATCAGCCACAGGCCTGCAAATCACACGCATCTGGTGAGACAATGCACCATAAAAACCACAGAAAATATACACCAGAAACAAGACAAAGCACGTAGCAACATGGATTCACCCTGACCCAGCGCAGAGGCCAACTCGAACCTCACAACCCCCACAGACTACCAGCAAGGAACAACGGGGTCGGGGAAGACCAAGGAGAAGAGAGAGAGAGGAAGAAGGGGTGCAGACCGCAGGAAAACAAGACCAGCGCCACGGAGGTGACAGAACACTACCAGCAACTGGCCCACTAGCAGACCACCTGGATTGCAGTCGGAGTGCCGAGGAGGCAAATCCAGAGGCCAATAGGCGACGGCATGACGTGACTACCTAAAACAGGCCCCAACCCCCTGCCAACAGGAAGGCAGCAACGGCGACAGGAGGTGGCAGTCCAGCGCCACCAGTGGAGCTGGAGGAAACCCAGGCCACAGTCATCAGTGTGGAGACGGTGCAAGGAGTAGGGAGTACGGACATAGCTCGAGAGGACCTTACACAACATCAACAGGGAGTGCAACAAAGAGGGACTGGGGTGAGGGGGGAGATGAGCACAGTGGCATACATGCACAACGAGGCGTAGTACACTGCATACCCACAAACACCCTTGTTCATGTCCCAGATCCCCTTGGCACACTGCAGCACACACACATAGCACAAACAGCACACCCACATTGACGACAACGTGGCACAATGCGCATATCCGACACTGCAGAACAGAGGACACAACTGGCTCCGCACATGCACAGAAACATGCCCACTACATCTGACAGAGCCAGAAACAATGAAATGGAAATGTATGTGCATGATCTCACATCCGTCATGTAGTCCATTTGTACACTTACCCGCAGGAGAACCCAGCACCCCCAAACAGTCACAATGAACATTGCCATACAGCCTTCATGCAAACCAGCACAATGCACCAATATATATGTCAACACAAAGTCAACACGCACCTCCCCTTCACATTGCAGAGGGGCACAGAACACCTTCAGCAGAGCACAGAACACAACACATCCGTGATACCGGAGAGGACCACCACACCATCGACACCGATGCCCTGCAACAGCCCATGGATATCCCATGCAACCTCCCGCCAGGACCCGGCAAGCCAAGATACTCAGAGGGGAACACCAGCCTGCCACAGACCACACAGCAGGAAGCACCCTCAAGCACAGCTGGCTCACGACACTTCACTCACCCACGCATGGCACCCCAAAGCCATGTGTCAGCACGCGAAAAGGAGGTGACTCAACAGGTGTGGGTGGGGGTCAAACCCATGGTATGCGAACAAGGACACATACGTAGGTGTCTATCTCCCTTCAGGCCCCACCCACTCCTCACTAAGGATACCCACACTGCCATAGAGACACATGCAGATGCACATGCACAGCACAGAACCATGCCCAGGATAGCTCAAATAACAGTCACACACCCATGTTGACTGTGATTACGTCGGCCCTGGCCACTCCCCTTATGAATTTAGTGCCTCAAAACCGCTGCCTGTGGTAATATGTCTTCATGGATGTATGTCGTTACTACGCATGCTTTTACAACGCATGCCTTTACCACGCAGGTTTTACAACGCAAGTCGTTACAACGACTTGCGTTGGGGGGCGCTGGATAGTGAATAGTTTAATTTACTATTCCAACTCCAGTCCCCGTGTATAGTAGGGAAGGTTTTGGATAGTAAATTAAACTATTCCCTATCCTACAGCGCCCCCCAGCGCACGTCGTTGTAACGACTTGCGTTGTAAAAGTTGCGTGGTAAAGGTACTGCGTGGTAAAAGTTGCATCTGCATCCGATGTACACGGCACAATGAAATGTGGTAGGGCCCAGGGCTCACATTCATATTACAAAACCACAGGGACACACCCAGATATCATGTTGAACTGGCTACTGCCTAATGCGCCCGGCCCCTTTATTGGCAGGGCAACATGTACAGTGACGCCTGTGCTGGATGTGTGTGGGGTGAGTGTAAGCCATTCAGCCCAGAATGCCTGGTGCTGACAAACACTTGAACATTGGACACCAGTGCAACGGAAACAGAAAACATATGCAATACAGAGTCAACTGCTGAGCAACATGGAGTGAGCCGAAGAAAGTCCAGAGGACAGCCAACATGCAAATAGTAGGGTCCGTGAGTTGCAGTGCACTGGGGTTTGGAAGCTAGAGATGAGTGAGCTCATGTGAAGATAGAGTCTTGGATTGTGTCCCTTCGACATATTGCTGATGCAGATGCTGTGGAGAGTGTTAGACCTGCATCATCTTCCCCATCAACATCTCAGGGCCCCCACACTGTTTGAGGTGACAAGCCTGCACAACCGCTCCACTGCACAAACCACAATCAGCCTCGGACAATGGCCTGCGGTGCACTAAGTCACTGGCACCTGGAGTGCTGAGCAGGGCATCAGGCCACAACAGGCCTGGGCAACTCGGTAAGTCTCTCAGGACCACCATTTCAACTCTGGCAGATGGCGGTTGGAGGTGGTCCTTGCGGTGGTGGCGTGTGCCTCCTGCAGTGATGCGTCATCCGGGCCGGTCTGGACTCGCTTTGGTGTATGAGCCCTGGGTGGACGCTTTTGGACCCGAAGGCTGCGCTTATAGAGCCAGACGACACCAAAGTTCGATGAGAGAGTGTCAATGAATGTCGGGGAACAGACTTAGTTAGCTCACTGGGGCTGAGTGGGGATGCAGTCTGCGAAGATGCCGGTACACTGATATGAACTCCACCATTGCTGAATTATGACTCTGTGACCTACTGGACCGTAGTGTAGGACGGAGGCAACAGTCAGCGGTGGCCCACAGCCCCGTGTCGTTGGCTTGCAATGCACAGCGCTAGTGACACCAGGGCAGTTGTCGGTAGTGTACGAACACCTCTGTAACAATGATCCTTTTCTCTCCACCATGCAATGATATGTAATCTGCCTTTGCATACTCGATGTTCAGTTCAGAATCTGTGACCTACTCGAGCGCAGTCTAGGCCGAGAGCAGTGTAGACTGGAGGCAGCGATCAGCATGGGCCATTCACCGAGTGTCTCTGGCATATGTTGGTGGCCCCACCGCCTGTGTAGTTCAGGTTTAGTGGCACCACGTGCTCGGTCACCTCCGTGACTGTGACCCGGTTTTCATCCGGACTGAGCCGCATCTTCCCCTTACTCCTCTCCGTGCGACTACTGGTGTGTACTCTGTCATTCATGAATTGCGACTAGGTGCTGGATCTGAGACCTACTGGTCTGCAGGGTAGTCCTGGCCCCTCATCTACTTGTCTCCGGCTGGCGTTGAACAGGGTTTGTGGCAGCACGTGTCGACGGCTTGCATTGAACAGGGTTTGTGGCAGCACGTGTCGCCGGCTGGCATTGAACAGGGTTTGTGGCAGCACGTGTCGCAAGATGCCCATATTGGACTATGCCTCACTGATCGGGGGGGCTGGTGCTGTGGCGCTGGCCCGGATTGGGGGTCATTGCCATTCATGCCATTGACCCCATTCATGCCATTCATTTCACATATGAGACCCACTGGGCCACAGAGGATGCCAGTAGAATATGTCAACGAGAAAGGAGTAATGTGGGCCAACATCTGGGAGACAGCGGTGTTCTGAAAGGCTGGCCGGGTCGCAGGCCTCAGGCTTGGAGCTCACACGTGGTGGTCCCTCATTGAAACATGCCGGTATTGGCTGCTGATCAGTGTGGCCTGGCTGCACAGGGTTGACCCTGACGGGTTTGTCCTCCAGCGGGCCGGGGTACAGCAGGCGTACAGGGTCTCAGGCAACTCCGCTAAAGAGGATAGCTTCAGCCTCGTGGTGAAGTGGGAGGCGCCGCCCTTGCAGAGATGTTGCGCTTTCCGGAAGAGGACCATGCCCAGGCTACGTGCTTTTTATTCACACCTCTACGCTGGCCTGGCGTACGCCCGCTCATCCCACTCTACTCACGCTTATGGGGGGGCACAACATGCAATATTTACGCGAGAACCCACACTGGCTGGGGTGACATGGTTGCGTCCACTGTTCACTACAATCCATACACCAGAGGTGTATATCGGCATGTATATGGGGTTGTTCAGCGTACTGCGGTCTGTCCAGCACTTCTCTGCCACACTTGGCATTGTATACTTCCCAATCTATTCCCAATCATGGTTCTACTGCATCCTTCACACATGCCTGGATTCCACCTCTCCCCTCATTCATCTATTGTGTGGCTGAGGTGCCACGCCGTTGATTGGTCATGTTCACAGCTTGCCAAGCTTACCATTGTAAGTTGTTCTATTGTGTCTGGTGGGTGGGCATGTTGTTGTGCATGTTGATTGTGAATTAGTGACGTGTGCATTGCCAGAGTTGTGGATTGCATGGTTGTGGAGTTGAGGTGAGGTGAGTGGGGTGTTAATTGGGAACTTGCCAAGGGGCTGTGCCTTTCCCTTGGTGCCATCCTAGGAAGGCTAAATGCTGATGGACTGTCGGAGGATGAAGGGATCATACACACTGGCTGTGTATTTTGAGGCGACATTGTTGAAGGTCCCACAGTGTTTTGATCTTGCCTGCAGATAGGTGGGTGATGTGTGCTTCCTGTTGTGCTGGTTGTGTACTGTGTCACCAGGGGGCACAGGTGGGACATGTGTGCAGTGGATTGCCCCAACACTTGCGTGCATCTGGCTATGGCGTATTAGTCCTTGCTTCGTCTCCAGCGGTTCCTGCATATTGTGTTGGCCTAACGGGGCCTGGGGTGCCAGGGTGATGTCCAGGACAGGTGTGGGGGACTTTGATGAGGCTGTCTGTGAGACCCTGCCAACTCCTACGGGTGTTGGTTGGGGTGTGCCAGGGGCCAGGAGGTGCAGCACGGCCAGCAGCTTAGTGTGGAGTGGGATGTTGGTTGTCCGCTGTGTTGGTGCCGTTGGCCTGTTGGGCGTTGACAGCCAGGCTGCGTAGGATGGTTGTCCCTTTCAGCCTGTATTGGACAGTGACATTGTCAGATGTTGTGCCTGTGAGGCAGGTGTATTTCCTGGAGGGCCGCTGTCTTTGTCTGCACTGCCTCTGTGGTGGTCTGGGAGGTGCCGGGCCCTCTTGGGTGTCAGGGCTGCATGTTCAGTTGCTCCATGGCATCTGTTGCCCTTCCGATGTTGCCCTGGGCTGGGCTCCTTATTGTGGTGCAGGCTGCCGCCCATCTTTACACCAGGTCAGAGCAGGTGTAAATTTCCTGCTGTTAACGTGCCTTATCGCGTGTTTTGTGTTTTTATCACCAATCTGTCTGGTCGTTGTGAATGTTGAGGTGTGTTGTTGTTGCTGCTTGTGCACGGGAACGCCTACTCTGCATCTCATTAGCGATAGTTGTGGGGGTCCTCTGTGGCGATGTTTTTTGTGGCTGCTATTGCGGGAATACTGGTGCTGTGGGCTGTTAGCACCTGCTTGTGAATGGTGGGGTAAATGTAACACAACTTTGGCTGCGATAAAGTGCCGTTAATTTGGCGATAGCTCCTTGTGAATATGCCCCTAAGTGCACAACATAATTTAGCAATACATTAGCTTTTACCCTTCGGGCTTGACTGTATCCTCTGATAATTACATTAAAACAAATGCTAACACTTTTCCAAAAGACAAAAATACACAGTATGATTTCTCTTCAATTTATTTTCCATATTCCCATAATTAAAAATAAACTTGATTGTCCTGCTCATAGCAATCTCCTTTTTTCAAGTGTTAGTAAGCTTTAAAATCCTCTCACCAACTCTCATAAGCAATCCATATTAAATCCACTGGATCATTTATAATCCACAAAGTAATCACAAAAATGAAGTCAAACTCGAATATATATATACATAAAAAAAGAGATGCTTCCAAACAAGAAACCCTGTACACAGGAAGTGTGAATGAATGGAACATTTCACCTAGTACCCCCTCCTTCATACTACCAATCTGGACATTTCAGACGATCCACACTGGTAATCCAAATATGTCAAACTAAAAAAAACCTGAAAATATTTTTGGAATAAAAATGTCCCATTCCAATTGAGAACAGAAGTACATAGGGAGGGTATTTTAGCACGGTTATGTCCCCACAATCCCTGCATATCAGTCCGAGATAGGTATATAAAGTGCAAACCTGTTAAAAAACTTGGTAATATATATTATGGTTAGACTGCAATTTTTTTGATTTAAAAAATGATAGATCCACCTACTTAAAAGTTCTTTTAAAAAAACACCTATAAACATAAAAATAGTTCTGCTGCAATACTTCAACAGATGAGGGTCTTCTTCAGCAAAGTGTATAGAAATCAATGCAAAGCAAAATGCACAAAACACAACATTTCTGTCTTTTATTTGCCCTTGCTAACCTCCCTTCATCTGCCCTTATAATAAACCTGTTTTTATCTATTTAAAGTGAAAAATGTTGATAGGTATCCCAGCAATGCAGTGGCATGCTTCCGTCCGTCATTATATACCTTCACCCACTAATGACAATGATGCTGAAACAAGAAAAATTTCATAAATTTAAAAAAGAAAATAATAGAAAAGCGTGGAATGTTATTTAAAAATTGTAAATAAAATATTTTAAAAATTGTAAAAATACATATTGCATATTTTGAGAACCAAAAATATTCATATATATGTACTTTTTTGAGAATTGAAAAAGGTTTGATAATTTTCTCATTACAATGTTCGTAAAATACTAGATTCTGATTAAAAACAATTATTAATTTAATTATTGTATTTTTTCAAAATTACATCTAATTTAATATGTAATTTATTTTTACATCACTACTATTTATTAAAAAATAAAAAATCCATACAAATATAATAAAGAGAGAGCCCAAACCTTTGAGGCGGGTGATCTCAGAAACCACAGCACCAATCACAACACCCAATAAAGTGTTGGAAAGGGCAGTTGCAGCAGAAGGACAAAGGCTATGCAGACGCCACCATATTCATTTAAAATGTAAAAGAACTGTGGCAGCAAAGTAGCTCCTTGTGGGCGTGTCTGCGTTGTGCTGTGGGCATTTGCTGGGGGCGTGACAAACCCTGGGGGCGTGTGGTACGTTCCGCCCTTCATGCCATGTCTCATATTGTGTGCTAATCCCACCCTGCTCCCTTTAAATACCCCTGCACCCATAATCATAACTCAACCTTACTCCTTAAAATACCCCAACTCCCTTAAACACTAACCCATCTTAACCCTATGAATATACCCAGTACCCCAAAACCCAAACCTATCCCCTAAATCCTAAAAATACCCCTGTACCCCAAAACCCAAACCTAGCCCTGAACCCTATAAATACCCCTGTACCTCAAAACCCAAACCTACCCCTGAACCCTAAAAATACCCCTGTTCCCCAAAACCCAAACCTAGGCCTGAACCCTAAAAATACCACTGTACACCAAAACCCAAACCTACCCCTGATCCCTAAAATACCCCTGTACCCCAAAACCCAAGCCTAGCCCTGAACCCTTAAAATACCCCTGTACCCCAAAACCCAAACCTACCCCTGAACCCTAAAAATACCCCTGTACCCCAAAACCCAAACCTACCCCTGAACCCTAAAATACCCTTGTACCCCGAAACCCAAACCTAGCCCTGAACCCTAAAAATACCCCTGTACCCCAAAACCCAAACCTACCCCTGAACCCTAAAAATACCCCTATACCCCAAAACCCAAAAGCTAGCCCTGAACCCTAAAAATACCCCTGTACCCCAAAACCCATACCTATCCCTAAACCCTAAAACGACCCCTGTACCCCATAACCCCAAATTATATCTGAACCCTTAAAATACCCAAACACCCCAAAACATATACCTCAGTACCCCAAAACATATACCCCTATACCCATACTTACCTTATCCAAACATTAAAAAAAAACATGCTTTTACCATTCATGCATTCACAACGAATTTCGTTGTAAATGTATGCGTGGTAAAAGCATATAAAGTGTAATGCCATGCGTTATAATGGCATTGCGGAGTCATGGTACTTTCGAAATGAAAGTATGCGGAGTGATGGTATGCGGAAAGAAAGTTGCGGAATAATGGGTGTTTACCCTCCCCGGGTAAGTACATTGGTGGCACGGCGGCCCACATCTACAGCAACATACTCATATTTTTCAGCACCCATTTGAAAAATGCACAGGTCTCTCTCATTGATGGCCAGCACGACATACACTTTTAAACACACTTCCCTCCACAAGTTCTAGAATTGCGAACTTTAGAGCTGGGGAGCTACGTTCGAATCTCGGCATCAGCTCAACATCCTGTGATTCCAGGCAAATCGCTTTGTCTCCCCGTGCCTTGCACAAATGAATGTGTTCTTCCGTAATGTAAATTGTGCTCATGCCATGTTGTCGAATTCACGCTATATAATATTGCAAGCAAAAATAAGGTAGTGAAACTCGAGTTCACACACTACTGAACGCGCACTCTTAAGTGCATCAGCAGTGCACTGTGAATCGGAGCGTTTCACAGGCCTGTCACAGATAAGAAATGCTATCAAAACAAAATCCTACAAAACAATATACTACTGGCGGGCAGCAATTCTTACCCGGACAACGTTGGGACGGGCTGCTAGTATATAGATAAATGATAAGACACATGATTTAAACAAATTACTTTTAAACAATAATGAAAAGTATTTAAACCACTTGCTTAATAATAAATGCTAAAGTTTTAAACTGCCACAATTAAAACAAAATGAATAAAAATATAAAAAGATGTAATACACTAGTACCAATGTACTTTCAACCCTTATCACCAATTACCCACTCCTCCATCCCACTCTTAGGCAATAGTTTGCAAATACTTCCTTGATTAACAATATTTGCTTTAAAAAAACACACATCTGAAAATTTACAATTGAATACTGAATTGGTAAACCCTTTTTATTAAACAAAAAGCAAAATAAATGTTCCTAATCAATTTGCTTTAAACAAAAAATCAACCAAAACAAATACATTTTTCACCTTCATCTCTTATCATCCTTACATCATGTTCCTATTTTTTTTCAGATGACCGGCTTCTATATAATAATAATTTTAATAATAAGGTGAAATCAATACATGACTATTAAACTAAGAAAAACAAAATGAATACACTCCAGCATTTTGTTTAAAAATTATTAGCTAATTTAAATAAATTACTCCTTATTCTTTGTGGAGTAGACCCCCTCCAGGCCTGTTTTTTAAAAATGCCTTTCAATTCATACTCCTTAGTTTTACCTCCATGTCTTTCAAATAAGGACTTCTCCTTTACTCCATACATATTGGGGGGAGTAAACCTGCTACCCCACCCACTTTTTTGGCTCATTTGCTTGCTACATTTTGTAATTTAAACCCTTAAAACCCCATTTTTAAGGTCATTTACTCCAGTACTTACCTCTAGTTACCTCCATGCATGGAAAAGGAATGCATGGCAAAGTCATGCTTGGTTAAGGCATGCATGGTAAAAATGTTAGCGGAAAAAGATTGCAGAGTAAAGGGAATGTGTGGTAAAGCACACATTGCAAAGGAAACATACCTTAGTGTGTTAAAGTTGCCATTGGGCTATTATGATGTCCCGCCCTACACTGTATCAGTCTGAAACTGCCGGACCTTAGGTGGCAGTTTCGACTGCAAAATTAGGATGTGACCACCCATAGGGCCGTCGGAAACATACATTCTACAGTGGAAGGTTGTACGGTGGGCGGAAAAGGCCCACAGCACAAGCTTCCATTGCAGAATGAATGTTTGGAAACATCTCTGCATGGTGTGGCAGGCACAATGAGATGGTTGGGTGCAGGTTGTTTAGGGGGGCACCTATACCCCAGGCCTCATAGTGGAGGCCATGGAGAGAAGCCCCCAAAGACACTTTCAGCAGCCTTTCCATATCAGAAAGGCCGACATGAAAAGGCTGTCGGAAAGGGCCATCATAATCCCGGGGGCAGACCCGAGGCTGGCTCCGCCGTCATTGGGGATTATAATGGCTTTCTGATGCTCCTATAGGCTCAAAGAGCCCATTGGAACAGTGGATGGTCCCTCCACCCGAGGTCTCTGCACGTCACATCGTAATGAGGCAGGCTGACCGCAGGGGCAGATGTTGGAAGGACCACAACCCACGGCTTGTCGGTTGCCGTCGTTCCGACATCGTAATGAGACCCTTTGCAATTTTGCAACTCATTCAGAATTACTATTAGGTGTGGGTATGTATGGAAAATCCACTCCCTTCCATTTGCAAGTCAAAATGGAATATGTTTGTTGTTTTTGACCTCAATTGCGACCGCAAACCATTGATCATATACTGACGTCTGACTTGAGTTGGTAACTGATGCACAAAAAAGAAGAGGCTTCACTTTTGGGAATTGTGTCAGGCATCCTCAGGGGAAACAATCAGTGGCCCATGAGACCTTTGCATGAACCTTGATCTCTTACCTAGATGTCAGCATTCTCTTAAAGCATAACCTGTCACTTTAGGACACAGGCTGGGTTTTCCTCAAAGAAATCCAGGGACTGCAAACGCAGGAATGGAAATATTCTGTCCCTCACAGGCCTCCATACTTGTGTTAGCAGTCATTTGCAAGGCACTTGCAAACTGCTTTCTGTATAAATAATATTAATGAGTCATGAGGTTTTCCCACTTTCTGCGAATATATGTTTTGAAATTAGACTGATCATTACATCTGGAGATACCACCATTGTCCATAGGTTCTCCTCATCCTCCACCTGAGTCAAGCATTGGACTCCTGAAAAACCATGGGGGCATATTATCAACAACTAGCGATATTTATTGCTAAATAAGCTTAGCGGCATTTTTTTGTCGCCGTGCATCGCCGGATTTTATCGCAGAGATAACGTACTATTAGCAACGTTTATCTCCAAAGTGATAAAATATCCGGCGATAGCGGCGAAATGCGTGAATATCGCTGGAAATTCAGCGATATTCAGGCATTATCGCTAATAGGAACTTAACCTGAATATCCACCTCCCATAGGATATACAGGCTAAGAAGTGGTCTGAGCAGGCGTTAGGATTTGGCGATATTCGCGCTTAGCGCGAATATTTTAATTGCTACGCCTGCGTTGATAATAGGCGATATCGTTGTTAGCAACTGCTTTCAGTCGCTAACAGGTTGGGTACGCCCACTTTGCATGGCATTAGCGATAAATATCGCTGACATGCAAAGCGGGCCCCAAACCGCTCGCTATCCCCTAAAAGCTGTCGCTAACTGATGTTAGTGACAGCTTGCTAATAGGGCGATGAAATTATTGCCGCTTTGCGCCCGAAAATGGCCACAAAAGCAGCGATAATTTCATTTCGCCTGCCTTGGTAATATGCCCCCATGTCCTGCTCTGTGAAAGTCGATTTCTGACCATCCAACTCATTTGAAGTTGTTCTGGACATAACAAGGACTGCATAATTGAACTCTCGAACATCATCACCTTACCCAAATGACACACTCACACTACTCTCCCCGTGATTCCAGGACATCAGGCAAAATCACACACTGCCAACTACAACACACATGTAAGACAAATCTTTCAGCACCCTGGTTCTCCAAAGGCCTCACACAAAAAAGCTCAACTTGCAAACAAAAAAGAAAATGGTAACAAAGCGAACCTGTGATGACCGCACAAGAATGAAGTCTGTCCGTGCAAAATACAGACAACTCATGACATTATCGAAAGCAGAGTACAAATCCAACACCATCAATGAAGCTGCCACAAAAGCAGTCCCTCTAGAATTTTGCATATCATCATATCTCCTTTTTAGATTTTTTTAATAAACTGTTTATTTCAGGAGCAAATGGAAGTGCAGTGTCTGTGCAGGAAAAGTAATGCTCTAGAAAGTGGATGCACTGAAATGCCATATTATTGATAGGTTGTGCGCTTTATGAGTGCTAGTTAACATTGCATGTATGTTTACTGTTTTCATAGGCCCATGAGAAGGGTGGATCTGAATGTAAATTTAAATCCCAAAAAGGTCACCTGATTGATTGGATAAGAGTACCTGACATTTTTCTGAAATTTGAGCACTTTAGAATTGCAGCTCCCCCTGTGATTGACAAATTAATGACCAATGAGTGACAAAAACTGTATTTCTCACAATGTTAGTATACTTTGGGTTCTATGCAAGCCACAATATTAAAATGATTTTATAGCTTTTGTTTTTTACTGTTGGGAAGGAAAAGACCTTTACATGGTGATGGATGTGCACCCATACCCTGAGGGCCCCAACTGTACAGATGTCTGGAACCCCAATGCTGAATTTTTTGCCAAGGGCCTACACGGGCATGCATGCGTTCCATGACATAGACCTGCCTCAAGGATTGCAGCCTTTATGGGCTGGGAGAGGCACCCAAAGGGCTAACCTCACAGTGGTGAGAGTTTACTGCCTTTACCAGGAGTTAAGCAGCACAAGCATGGTAGAGGCAACATACAGTGTAGTGTTCAGTATGAGTGACCAGGTCAGTTTTACCTGTTTGCTGAGTCCTGCAAGCTAACTCATTTAATGTTCAGCTGTAGTGTGCTTAACTCAACTTAGCCTACTTCAGATTCTTGTGTAGTGCTGCGCAGTGATTGTGTGGTATACATATGCTGAGTGTATGTGTGCCCGTAAACTGTAAAATACATACAGGTTTAGGGCCCATGTACATAAGTCAGTTTGGCATTTCCTATTTGTGATTTATTGCAATTTTCAATTAGGGAATCGGAAACACCCATATACAAACGTGTCTCAGGCACATTTTGCAAATCCAGTGGGTCACAAATAGACCTACCTCATTAATATTCATGAGGTAGGTCATGCTTTGCCACCCCGTGGGAATGGCCTGCACTCACAGGGATGGTGGCCTGCTGGGATCAGCAGACCACAATCTCTGTGATTGCTTTTTAAATAAAGCAATTTTCTTTTTGTAAATCAGCACCATTTCCTTAGAGGCAAATGGGATGCATTTAAAAAAATTAAAATTAAAAGCTACCTTTTCATTTTTTAAGAGTAGGCAGTGGTCCGTGGGACCACTGCTTGCTCTTAAACTCTTAAACAATGTTGGCTCTCGAATTCACAAAGGGGAAGGGGTCCCTTGGGGACCCCTTCCCATTTGCAAATGGTTTACCACCAACTCGAAGTTGGTGGAAACTGAAGGTTTCGCGATATTCCTACATACCAGTGGGACTTGCTATTATGAGGGAATGCCCTTAAAACGCCCCTTCCTAATAGCTACTTGCAAACCCTATTTGCGATTCGGTAATAGATTACTGAATCGCAAATAGGACTTGGTACATCAGGAAATGCTTTTTTTTTGTCAAATCGGGCCATTTGCGAGCAGAAAAAAGCTTTGTACATCTGGCCCATGGTCTGTCCAATGCGTACCTGTGAATGGTACAGTACAATGAAGAATTTGGGCCCTGTTTTGGGAGACCCAGTGCTGACTGTAGGAACATGAGGGGAGAAGGTAGAGGAATTCCCCCAGACAGATTTGTGTATTGCTGTTTTCCTTTAAGCTCAGTAGAAACACTGGAGGAAGAGAGAGACAATTTGTTTGTCCACTTCAAAGGGTGGTCTTTGATTCAGAGGGCGGTAACTGGGAAGGGGTAGTAATACATCTCAGAAAGGAGATGGGGCAGATAAGAGAATGATAAAGAGTAGGATTGATTCCTGGGGTAATCTTTTGATACACATATGTCAGGGACTGACATCCAGGAGTGAATCTCTAGCCACTACCATGGCCTGTTTTGTGGGGCTAACACATTTGGAGTTGCTCTTGATTTAACAGTCTGCTTTCTGGAGAAAGAGAGACAGAGGAGAGGGCACTCCATAAAGCAGAAGACCCCCAAAATAAACATCAAAGACTCTGACTCTAAATCTGGCAATGGGCCATAAGAAGAGGAACTTGAGATCAAGCAGCCAGTTGGGCTGTGCGAGGAGGAGAAGCTCTGCAAGACTTCTGCCTGTGACTGGGACTTGGGGCCGAGGCCAGCCAGTCTCCCAGCTGGTTGAATGGACATCACCAAGAGAAACCAAGAACACCTGCACTTGGAGCTCAGACCAGCAGCGCCCTTTGCTTGCCAAGACCAATGTGTCCTGTGAAAGAGAGGAGAGCATTGGAGGGAGCAACGTTGATTTGAGGGATCCTGGTGAATGGATGTCTGTAGCAAGGTGTGAGGAGATGGATGCTGAACCGATCAGGTGGTTACTTTTGTGCATGGAAAGGTTGATGGCCCAATATGCTAGAGGAGGGCCACCAATAAGCGAACCATGACTGTTACTGCATTGCACGGGTCATTGCCTGTTTGCAGTCCCAAAGTGTGACACTGTATTCTCGCTAGGGCCACCGTGAAGATTGCTGCCATGCTGATCGGGCCATAGCTTGTGCTCGGTATCAAGTTGGCGACCCCATATGCCAGATGGGGCCTCTATGAAGTTTGCTGCTCTGATCCAGATGTGGCCCATGCTCAGAGGCAGAATAGTGACCCCTTATGCCAATGGAAACAACTTGAAGATAACAAAAAGCTTGGTCTGGTAAGGACAGCTGTTACAGAAAATCTTAAAGGCTCTCAGTGATGTCCTTTCTGACAACTACGATCAACAGGATAGTCAGGGATATTTCACCAGTAGAGGCAGACAGGGACCACATAGGTTTTACACATTTTCAGATTCCTCTGTAGGCAGTGGATCAGACTCCGAAACTGATAGACCCTTAACTAGGAATCAAGCTAACCAAGGCCCCCATTTTTAGGGGACAGCTACCATCGAGGGAACAGAGGGGGAGGGCAACAACAGAATTGGGAAAGACCAAAACGATGGGGCAGGTGGCGGAATGCACATCAGGGCACCTCCAGAGTCAGATTTTACCAACCAGAAACACATGTCGAAATCTCCACGAGGAGACAAACATACAGATGGTAGATGAAAACAGTGATCTAAGACATGATCACAACCTGGGAACCACGCAAGACTGACCGTTGACAACTTGGAGAACCAGGCATCGGAACGGGGGTCCATGATGACTACACAATCATTGCCAGAATAACAACATGCACCCTCACATCTCAATACACAGGAGGAAAGAACAGCAAACACAGTATCGCAAGGCTTTGAATCGGGTTTTCCAACACATGCACAGATGAGAGAGACCACCATCTGCGTACAACATGTTATGCCAATGCAAGCAAACAACCCAAATATGTATGACAACACCACGACCTTGGAAGCAAGAATGCCCATGGCGTTGGATCCAATAATCAATTTATCTAATCATGTCATAAGTCAGGCAGAGCATGATATGTTGTCAAAGGGTCTGTCCTTTGTACCAACGGTGGTACCAGAGTCTTTTAGGATGAAAGTAGAACTTCAGCACTTTTTCCAAAAAATTAGACTCAAGTACTATTTTTCCAAAAACACCTATACTCCCACCAATGCAGCAACTACATTTAGACCCCCCTCAACTTTCACACCGGCTGCGTTTATGATGAGCGAAAGGATCCTCACTTTTGAAAAAATTGTGATGGAAGATACAATGCGCCGGTTGGACACTAAGAAATTCCTCCTTTACAATATGACTAATATGACCTCACTTCGCTTGGGCAAAATGACTCTATAGTCATAAAGGCAGCGGACAAGGGTGGGGCCCTTGTCCTACAAAATATAGAAGACTATACTAACAAGCATTTACAATGCAACGGTTTCGCCTTTGACAAAGTTAGAGCTATGCAAGCTGGGTATGATAGTGAGAAAAAAAAGAGAAAAAATCATGAAAATATATGCTTTAAAATACACACGTTTCCTCTGGTGAATTAAAAGGCACCAGCGCACATCAGTTTTGTTTTTATTTGCTAGAGGGTGTACCCTCAAGCCTCAATGTAATTCTTCAGCTCGCTTACAGTATTTAACATTTTACGGAATAAAGGTGAGCATATAGGTTGGTCATTTTAGGGGACCCGAGTGAACCTAATATACACAGTATTAAGAAGTTTGAAGACCACTGTTCAAGCGAATTTATAAGGGTCTACTTTGGAACGCACTTTATAAATGTCACCACATAAATATATAGACACATTCATTCCCTAGGAAAAGATATACATAGTTGTAGACATTTAACGGCCATGTCGTGCATGGAAAATAAGAACTACCTGAATAGAAAGGAAGTGGCAAAACTGCCTCTTCCTTGAGTAAATACTAGAAACAACTGAAAGACCAAAAAACACAATGTTCCACCTTTCAATAAAATGCACTAAGGACCTAGAAAACACACAATATCACAACCAACAGACTGTAAAGAGAGTGTACAAAAACTGTTAATAGTACAACATGTTTGTACCCAGCTTTGGAGTCTATAATTCTTACACTGGTCAGGTATGAAATATATTGTAACAACGTGTGTGCGAGCAAGAAATATACTAAACGCGTTCACTGAGCACTGCATGAGCTGAAAAAGTCAACCCCCTGCATACAAAGGAGGTGACAGGAAAAGCTATTTTCTAGCCTTCCTACAAATCGGACAGGTCAGTCACAATACGTAGAAAAAGCCTCCGTCCACAACTGCGACAGGACACTATATATGCAAGGTAAGATCCGTCCTTTTAATTCGTGTGGCACAGCAAAATCTGTGTCTTTGAACAACACCCCGGTTCACCCAGAACACATGACGCATGTGGACAAAATAATGCATCTGTAGGAAAAGTCTCTCTGGCGCCCTAAAATCACTCGTGGGGAAAAAGGCACTATTCAAATCTGCAGCAAAACTTTAATTTACACACTTGGAGCAGGGTGGCCAACATAAAAGAAGGGCAAGGCACTATTATACGGAGGAAAAACGCCCCTATACAGGGCACTGTGTGCAGGACAAGCCCCCGGGCTGCATGATATGGAGAAAAGGCCCGTCTATCTCTATTATGGTCATACATCTGCAGGACGAGCCCCCACGATCTGCATATATGACAAAGCATTGTCTGTGCTCAAAAGGACTCTCAAGGGTTCAAGACATCTGAAACATGACACACTGTGGATGAAAGACACTCGCCTTTGTAGCAGGAGCCTATGGCTGTTAAAACAAGTCAGGTCCTGGGCCGTGCTGTGATTGGCTGACGTCACGGGGTGTCCCGGGCCGGCAGCCAATCACAGCGTGGCCTGAGAAATGACATCACTGGGGTGTCCCGGGCCTGCAGCCAATCACAGCGCGGCCCGGGACACACGGCAACAAGGGGCGGGGCTTAAAAAAAGACCCAGAAACGCCCCCGAATCGCGTTTTCTCTGGAAAACGTGATTGACGGCCAATCTCTTCCAATGGCTAGCCTCCATTTATGGAGCTAGCCAATGGAAGAAGGGGCGGTGTCAAGTCCCCACTATAGAGATAACAGTAGATTTCGCCTGGGCGGAGCAGCTGCTACGCAGTTGCAACGCCAGGACGAAACCTAAAAAGCTAAAGCAACAAATAGGAGTTGTAGAAAGCTACCAACCCATTGCCAGAGACTCCACTGTGGAACTTAGAACTCTAATAAAAGAGGTGACAAATGAGGCCCAAGAACGAGATTTTCTAAGCAAGAAGGAGTTTGAGTTCCTGAACCTAAAGGTGCCACGGATCCCCACCATTTATACCCTGCCTAAAGTGCACAAAAGACTTGAAAATCCACCAGGCAGACCAATTTTTTCAGGGTGCGGTTCGATATTAGAACCACTGAACCAATTCATAGACTATTTCCTGCAGCCATTGATCCCACAGACAAAATCCTATGTACGTGATACGATGCATATAATACAGCTACTTGAAGAGCACTCATTTGACAAACACACACAGATATTAGTTACTCTGGATGTATCTTCACTCTACACGTCTATCCCACAGGACAGAGCTATGGAAACAGTGAGAACCGTGTTAGATCAGAGACCAAGTCCTCACTGGATACCAACTTCTTTTCTAGTCACTCTTCTAGAAATAGCCATGAAAAGGAACTACTCTAATTTGAAAGACAATTCTATTACAAGTGCAAAGGAGTGGCTATGGGGGCAACATATGCCCCTAGCCTGGCGAATATATTCATGGACAGCTATGAGGAGGAGCATTTGTACAGTGACACCAACCCATACCTCAACAAGATCGAGGTATGGAAGAGATACATCGATGATGTGATCATGGTTTGGGACGGTGAACCCCAGGAGCTAGAAGAAACCAAAGGAGTAATGATATACAGTTCACACTGAACAGCAGTAAAGAGTCAATAGACTTCTTGGACCTGACTTTCAAAGCAGAAGATGACAAGCTATATTGTGACCTATATCATAAGCCGATGGAACGAAATACCTTATTGATGTATGGGTCGCACCATCCTCGTAATTTGAGGGACAACTTGCCTTACGGCCAATATATTCGGATAAGGAGGAACTGTTCTCACAGGAAGGATTTTTTAAAGAATCAGAAGTATTGACTAACCACCTGAAAGACAGAGGTTACCCCAAAAGCCTTCTAAAATGTGCAAAAAAACAGGCATGGTATTACCCGCATGAACAATTGTTAGAAGTAAGAGAGAAAACTGATGGAACCAATAACATGGTGTGTGTAACAACATTCAACACAGAAAGCAATGATGTCAAAACGATTGTGCTTAAGTACTGGAATCTGGTTGCTGGTGAACTCCAAACAACAGACAAGCCAATCTTTGCATTTAAAAGAGGAAAGAATATCAAGGACAGAGTGGTAAAAGCATTCCTAGAACCATCGAAACAACCAGACGTGCGGTCTCCCACCAATTACAGGACACCATAAATGTGGGACCTGCAGAGCCTGTGACATGTGCCAGGAAGGAAAAGAATTTACCCATAACAAGACCTACAAACTGCCTGATTTCACCAACTGTAATAGCTCCAATCTGATCTATGCTATCCAATGCCCGTGTATGAAAATCTATGTGGGACAGACCACGCAAAAAGTAAAAACCAGCTGTGGGAGGCCTTTAAGACGGTGATTAGGGGTCAAGCCTTGTCCCTTATCGCGGGAGTCACAAACAGAAAGAGAAAGAGGTGATTAGGGTTGAATCAGAGATAGCAAATATCGAAAATGAAATAGAACAGGAAGTAACCCGGTCTAGGTTGGTCTAGGATGGTCATTCGTTGGTGACCATCCAATGCCCACTGCCAGAGCCTCCCTTTACACCCTCGACGCGAGTCTTGCCCAGACGGCGTTGGAGTAAATTAAAACTGGAAGACCTCTACCGCCTTCTCTCCGAAGACCCACTGGGCCCAGCGGAGAATGTGGAATCTGGCTACAACCATTTCTGGGAATGGGTAACCAGAGCCCTTGATTCTCTTATTCCAATGACTTCGAGTAGGTGTGGACCGCGAGACCCAAGTCCCTGGTATAATGGTACACTGCGTGCGTTGAAAAGCTCTTTTTTCAGACGTGCGGACAGAGACTGGCGGAAAACGTATGACAACAGCAAAAAAGCCTATTATATGGCTACCGTTAAGTCTTATCACCGAGCAGTCTGCAGAGCCCGGGCTGCATTTTATGCCCTGGAATTCCGCTACAGTCCGAATCCATCCAAAACCATTTTTAAAGCTCTCAAGGATCTTGTAGCTAAAAAGCCCTCCGCCGACGTCATTGGTTCCAACACTCAATGTGAAACGCTGGCGGCCTTCTTTTTGGAGAAGGTCCATTCCATCTATAGAGCTTTTCCCACGGCTGCACCTACCGGTGTCGGGCTGAATAATCCCCCCAGACAGGCGGTGTTAGATTCCTTCCCCTGTCTTACACCGGAGATTTTTAAGACTCTAGCTCTTCGGGTTAAGTCGGGGTCTCCGGCTGATCCGCTCAAGCCAGCAATATTTAGAGACTTGACACCCTCTAACCCAGTTTGCGATCTGATCAACATCTCGCTCTCGTCTGGCCTGGTACCTTCGAAATGGAAGCAGGCAGTAGTAATGCCCATTTTGAAGAAGCCATCTCTTGACCCTAGTAAATCGGAGAACTATAGGCCGATCTTGCTTAAGTCAAAGTCGCGGAGGAGCATGTTAACATCGCCCTCTCTGACCATCTCTCGCGCACTAACGTTCTGGATGATACACAGAATGGCTTTCGAGCTGGCCACAGCACGGAGACAGCACTCCTATTTATGGTTGAACATCTGCGGGCCGTGCTCGATGCGGGTCAAACGAATGAATGAATGAATGAACCGGGTCTTCTCGTGCGCAAACTAAGCCCGGAATGGGCGTCAAGGCGCCTGAATCAAATACAGCAGCAATGTCCCCCCTTCTACAACCTTCTCTCATTGGTATGCCCTCCTGAAGAGGCAGGTTTTAAGAGCCTTTTTAAATGTCTCAATTGAGGGAAGGGTTTTTATTTGGATAGGGATAGAGTTCCAAAGCGGCGGCGCTTGTCTTATTAGATCTGAGCGCCGCCTTCGACAGCGTCTCGCATGGGATCCTCCTGCAGCGCCTTGAGGAGGCTGGCGTGACCGGCACTGCATTGCAGTGGTTCCGATCATTTCTGGCGGATCGTTCTTTCTGTGTGGCTGCCCGCCCCATCAGTCCAAATTCCATCCTCTGACGCTTGGGGTCCCGCAGGGGTCCTCGCTGAGCCCCACGTTGTTCAATCTATACGTGAGGCCGCTGGCTGAGGTCGTGAAGCACTGCGGTATGACCATGGTGTCATAAGCGGATGATACTCAGCTAGCGGTCACGATCAGCGGGGATTCCGGGGTGGAGGCCCCAAGATTCCGGGACGGACTGCGGGCGGTGGCCAGTTGGATGACGTCCAACTGTCTCCAACTGAATGCCAAAAAAACAGAGATTATTGTCTTTGGCAAACAGACGGAACGTTGGGGCGACACCTGGTGGCCCCCTGAGTTGGGCCCCACCCCCACTCCGGTCTCGGAGATTAAAAATCTGGGGGTATGGCTGGACCCTACTCTTAGTTTTGTTGGCCATACTAAAAGGACTGCGGCCTGCTGCTTTGGCATTCTGCGCAACTTGAGACCTGCACTCAAATTCTTTGACGCTGCGACCCGTCAACTTGTGGTTCAGGCGACGGTGCTGTCTCGGCTGGATTACGCCAGCTCCCTTTTCATAGGGTTAAATCAGGCCGAGCTCACCCGCCTCCAGCGAGTGCAAAATGCAGCTGCCAGAGCAGTAGTAGGCCTTCCTAGGTTTTGTTCTGTCTCTCACACCCTGTGTGCTCTCCATTGGCTACCCATCAGGCAGCGGATGCACTTTAAAGTGTTGTGTATGTCCTTTAAGATCTTAAAGGGTCCCTCTGCTCAGATACTTCATAATCTTCTGTGTCTTTACATTCCTGGGTGCTCTCTTCGCTCTTCGGACCGTGAATTAGCAGCAGTTCCACGTTTCAAACGCAGCCGAGCTGGAGGACGCTCCTTTCGGGTGCGGGCGGCTGTTTTATGGAATGCCCTTCCATTTGAAATCCGGACCCTTGCCGACCTGCTTTCCTTCCGTAGAGCGGTCAAGACCCTTTTGTTCCTGTAGTCTTTTCTCTTTTAAACGCCTATTTTTTCAGTTATATTGTGTGGCTTCCTTGTCAGGCGCCGGGACGCTCCTTCGCTGGAGCAGCTGTGCGCATAATAAATGCCAATAACATAACATAACATAACATAGGTTACATGTTTTGAAACTTAAGCAGCTTGAGTACAGGTCAAATCAAGTCAAGTCAAGTCAAGTCAAGTCAAAATTTGTTCTCCCTCGTAATTGTCCTATTCAGATAGCTCAGAACAGGTTTAAATATCTCGGGATCTATGTTTCAATGGATCCCACACTTTGATATGACATGAATCTCCTTCCTCCATTGGCTCGGCTGAAAAGTTATGTAGGTGGCTGGAAGAAACTTCCATTGTCCCTATTAGGGCGAACGGCCCTTTTTAAAATGATGTCCCTACCTCAATTTCTTTATGCCCTCCAGAATACCTTGGATGTGGTGCTACCTAGCTATTTTCGAGAAGTAGAGGGACTGCAGCGTAGCCTACTTTGGGATGGCAGACCGCGTATAGCGTTGGCCAAGTTGACGCTCCCATGGTACTACGGAGGTATTACCCTCCCAGATATTAAGAGATACTATTGGGCGTCACAGTTGGGAGCTATAAACCATGGTACCTACGGATCCAATATGGATCTGGGCTATGCAATGGATAAATGGCTGCTCCCTGGCGGTGATTACAGTAGAGCGCTGTACACCAAAACTGTGGAGAAAGGTCTGACTGGACCCACCAGAGTTGCTGTTCGCATATGGCATGACGCTCTTTGTTCACTGGGATGGAAAGACTGTCTTACTTTGGCTACCCCGTTATTTGGTTTTGATAAGTTGGGCAGTTTGTGGAATTCGAAGGATTTTGATCGATGGGATTTGATAGGGATCACCACTGTGGGGAATATTTGGGTGAAGGGAAGAGTTAAATTATTTACTGAATTGCAAACTAAAATGAACTGAGTGAGACAGAGTACTTTCGCTATGTGCAGGTGCGACATGCATTGAGGTCGGTGTTCCCTAATGGAGAGGAGATACCGGAAGCGTCCCCATTAGAGGATCGAATACTGGATGGACATCTACCAGATAGCACCATTTCTCTTATTTATAAAAAGTTAATAAATCATAGAGCAGATCTCCTAGTATACTTAAGGGATAAGTGGACGCCGGAGGGTATCGAAATTGATGATGAGGATTGGCAATCAGCAATTTCTTCCCCTAAGGAAGTGGCGATCCCGGCAAGATTGAGGCTTGTTCAATTGAAAATACTGCACAGGGTCTGTGTCACTGGTCTGCGTCTGGTTAAAATGGGTTCAACGAGAGATGGTTTGTGTAAACGTCGTTGCGGCCAGTTGGGGACGTTTCTTCATATCCTGTGGGAATGCCGATATATGATAGACGCCTGGAACAGTGTCCATAATGTCATGCAGGAGGTGACAGGGGTGGTTCTCTTGCTGGAAGCTAGGAGATGTATATTGAACATTTGGGAGCCTACGGACCTGAACATTGCACAAACTTGATGGGTCACTCTAGGAGCTATGATTGCTAAGCGGAACATAGCACAGCAGTGGGGAGCGGCTAGGCTGCCTACGCTGGAAGGATGGATAGAAAGTATGGACTGGTGTATGTTCTGTGAAAAAAACGTTTATCTGGCACGGGGTCACCCTAGAAAGTGGAACAACATTTGCGGACCCTGGAACCAATACAGAGGAAATATATGTGTACCACCTGTAACGATTGTTTTTGATACTCCTTCTTCCCCATGAACCTTACATGTTAATTTGCCTGATATTTGTGCTCTATGCCCCCCTATGATTATTATTTTTTTTTCTGTACCATGTGTCTGCAAAGTGTAACAATGACTTTTTTTGATGCCTTGTTTTAATAAAAAGAAATATAAAAAAAAGTAAAAACCAGAATTTTGCAACATATGAGTCGTGTCAGATACAAAACACTTGGGGACCATTGGTGGAACACTACATCACCCATAACCACACACCTGATGACATGAAGTGGTGGCTGTTGGAAAAAATACGTGCGAACCCAAGAGGTGGCTCCATCGCGCGTTCCTTGAATTACAAGGAATGTTGTTGGATACACACACTCAACTCACTACAAAATGGGCTTAATGAAGTTGAGGAAATCACGAGACAGATGGGACAGCTCTAACTCAGACCACTGGAGCGCCAGGCACATACATTTAAGGGAAAACGCCACTGAACCAATAACCCCCCCCACACACACTCCTCTGTTATGGTTGGGAATTTCCATCAGGGCCAGGTAGCCACAAATGTACCATTGGTTGTTATTAAGCTGTGCATCGAATTTTATCAATAGATGCATGTGATACTCCTGTTACAAGCAGAATGATGATCGCCACATATCCAAACTGGATTGTCATTATGGAAGTCTTGACACATAGGAATCAAAAATATATAACATCATTATACGAATGAGGTTAAATATGAGATCTTATATGTTTCATGAATTTAAATATGTATACTGTATCACTCTACGAGCAAGCCCACTTCAAGGCCTCTCATTGCTGTTCAATATTGTGTTATCATTGTTATCATTGTTGATGGTGGAA